>NC_063046.1:55980205-56340205 GCF_018812025.1 Megalobrama amblycephala
TACAAAAATGCTAATAACTTTTGACTATTTTAACTCATTGTAATGAAACTGGTCTCAGTTGATTCGTTGGGTCATGCCAAGAACATAGATATCAAATTTGCCATAGTTGGCTGAACTTCCTGTCCGCCATATTGTTTTTCTTTAAAAACCTACTTTTTCGAACTCCTCCTAGACCGTTGCTCCGATTTTGACCAAAATCTAACCGTATCATCTTCACACCATGCCGACAAAAAGTTATGGATTTCAAGTCTATAAGTCAAACCGTTTTCGTATAACGGAGCAATGAATTTGAGGCATGATGCAAAAATGACTCTTGAAGCTGTATCTCTGCAATGCTTTATCATATTCAGATCAAACTTGGTACGTGTCATCACAAGCATGACCTGAGGCATCATAGAGTGTTTCGGCGCAGTGCCACCTACTGGAGTGGAGATATGAAAAATAGCTATTTTTGCTTATAACTTCTGATGGGTTTGACCAATATTCATAAATTTGGTATGGGTCATCAGGACAATGCCCTGAAGGAGCCTGAGAAGTTTCGGACCAGCGCCACCTTGTGGTCAAAAGTTATTACAAAATTGACAAAAATGCGAATAACTTTTTTTTTCTAATTGCTCACTGCTGCTGTTGATCTGATGCTCCCAGCCATGTTGGCTGGCTTCTTGTGCCGTTTTTGTGCTTGGCCCCGTAATTGCTGCTTGCAGCTATATTTGTAAACATGTCTTTAATTTTTTTTTTTCTTTTTATTTATTTTACATGACAAATATAAGACATTGTAATACATATCAGAGCATATAAAACAAAGAGTACCAACAATAACTAAAATACAAAAAGGAAATGTATACAAAAAAATAGAAAAAAAAAATAATAGGATACAAAGTACTACATATTATTAGGGCAGTTACATGAACTTGAAAAGCTTCAAAATTTGTATTGTTTTTATAAGCTTTTTGTTTTGTGATCTCATGTTTGAAAGAGTTTCAAAATATATTGTGAGATCGATGTTATAAAATGTAATATATGAGGGTTTCTTTTGAGTTATTTTTGTCTTATGAATATAAAACTTTGCCAAAATAATTAAAAGATTAATAACATAATTTTGTTTTTGAGAAAAATATGGGTTTTGAAAACAAAGTAAAATGTCATGGGGTTCTAAATTAAGAGTTCTGTTTATTTTTTTTGTTATGTCTATTTTAAAGTCAGTCCAAAAAGAAATAGAAAAAGGGCAATAAAGAAATAAATGTTCAATATCCTCAGATGATGTGTTACAAAAAGTACATTTATCACAGACAGTTTGGATATATCTACTAATGGCTGCATTTACAGGATAACATCTATGAATAATTTTGTAAATGATTTCTTTTACTTTATTAGAAATGATATATTTATATGGTAAAGTCCAAATGCTATGCCAAGATATACAATGAGGTTTAAACCATTTTGATTGACATGAAGGAATGGATCCAATTTAAAAGAATTTCTTATAAAATTGTTATTAAAATGTTTATCAAAAAAGGAGAGACCATTTACAAAAAGTTGAGGATTTTGTAAGGTTGTATTACTAACATCTACGTCTGAGAATTTGGTTAACATTATTATGCCATTGGGTATAGCCTTAATTACTCTGTTGTATTCTTTTTCATTCACAAAAAAAACATATTTTGAAATAAAGTTAGGGTATGTATATAATTGCCCATTTTTGTCAATGAGCTGGTTAACAATTAAAATGTTGTGTTGAACCCAATTATCCATGTATAATGACTTCTTATTATGAATGATATTACCATTGTTCCATATAAAACATCTGCTAGGAGAAAAATTGTGTTTGTATAAAAGTGACCAAAAGAGTAATGCTTGTTTATGATAATTTGCCAAAGCAACAGGAAGTTTACCAGTTATATAAGGACATTGCAACAAAAAATTTAAACCCCCAAGTTTTTTAAATAAAAAGTTTTTAAGCCAATTAATTTTTAGAATTTGGTTGAAAGTAGTAAAATTAAGAACATTTAACCCACCATTAGATAATTTATTAACAAGGATGTTCTTTTTAATTTTATGAGGTTTGTTTCTCCAGATGAATTTAAAGAGTAATTTATCCATTTGTGAGCATATATCCTTTGGAGCACTAAGAGAAGAAAAAAGGTATGCTGCTCTCGAGAGGCCTTCTGCTTTACTCAATAAAATTCTCCCTTGAATAGAAAGATCTCTTGTTAACCATGAGTTATATTTCTTTTGCATCTTTTCAATAACAGGCATAAAATTAGAGTTGACCATTACATCGGTATTTTTAGAAATTTTAATTCCCAAATAGGTTACTATACTTTTAACAGGAATATTACACACATTGGATAGGTTGTTGTTTTTGAGTTGTAAGATCTCACATTTAGATAAATTTAAATACAAACCAGAGAATTTTGAAAAGCTATTGATTATATTCAGAGCCAAAGGTACTATCGGCAAGAAAAATTGTCGTGTCATCAGCAAGTTGCGATATTTTAATTTGCCTTTCATGAATTTCAATTCCTTTAAATGGGTGTTGGTTTATCATATTACTTAACACTTGAGCTACAACTAAAAAAAGAAATGCAGAAATTGGACATCCCTGACGGATGCCACGGTTTATTTCAAACCTGGGAGATGTTCCATTAGCAAGTTTAATAGAGCTATTACTACCATAGTACATAGTTTTTACACTTTTGATGAAATATTGTCCAAAACCAAAGAGTTTTAGGGAATCAAATATAAACTTATGGCTTACTGTATCAAAAGCTTTTCTAAAATCTAGAAAAAGTATTAAAGGGTCTCCATTTAGTAAATTGCTATATTGTACTAAATCAATAACTAAACGAATGTTAGAGGATATATGACGTCCTTTCATAAATCCACATTGAGTTTCATCAATTATCTCATTTAAGGCATTTTTCATACGTTTTGCAAAAACTGCTGCCATTATTTTATAATCATTATTTAATAATGAGATAGGTCGCCAATTTTCTAGTAATAATTTATCTTTTTGAGGTTTAGGGATCAAGGTGATGACACTCTGTCTAAGTGATGTAGGTAAGGATCCTTTGTTGATGGCTTCTTCATATACCGCTAAGAGGAATTTAGATATATCGTTTATAAAAGCTTTATAAAATTCTGAAGTAAGGCCATCATTTCCAGGTGATTTGTTATTTTTTAGTGCTTTAATGGATATCTCAATTTCATTTAGAGAAAGGTTTCGGGAGCATTCAATTTGACTTTCTAAAGATAGCATTTTTGGATTTCTAATTGTTTTAAAAGGAATGGAAGTATCTTGATTTTCTTCTAATGAATAGATATCTTTATAATACTTAGAAACAAATTTAGAGATCATAACTAGGTCTTCAGTAACAATGTCATTAATTTTTAGCTTTCTAATCAGACACATTTCTGCATTTCTTTTTTCAAGACTAAAAAAGTATTTACTGTTTCTTTCACCTTCTTCCATCCATTTTCTAATAATTCTAAATAATTAAATATTATTTAGTTCTTTCTGTAAATTTTCTAAAATATCAGTATTGGGTGGGTGGGGTGTTTGAGTTAAATTTGAAATCTCTCTGATTATTTCTTGAATACGTGTTCTTTTTTTCATAGCCAATTTTTTCCCAAATTGAATGCTAAATTTTCTTACTTCAAATTTTAATAGTTCCCACATCATGCCATATTCCTTCTGAATATTTGCCTGTTTCCAGTATTTATTTATTAATAATTGGATTTGTTTCATATAAACTTCATGGTACAAAAGTGAATTGTTTAGTTTCCAATAACCTACATTTCTAGAATTATACTGTATATGTTCAGATTTAATCTTTAAGGTTAAAGTTTTGTGATCGGTGAGAATAGCTGGGCAAATTTCGGTTTCTAAAACTTTCTGTTCTAAATCAGAGGAAATCAGCCAAAAGTCAATTCTCGATTGCTGAGTTATTTGCTTATTGCTCCATGTAAATTGTCTAATGAGGGGGTTTCTATTTCTCCATATGTCTATGAGAGCTAAATTATCACAAAAATTCTGGAGATTGTTATTCTTATTAAAAACTTTGGTGGGGAATCTATCTAGAACATTATCATGAACCATATTGAAGTCTCCACCAATAATTATCTTTGCCATTGGAAATTTAGTTGAGAGAATATTGACATTTTCCTCTATAGTTTCTAGCAAATCAGAATTTAAAGAAGAGGAATTGTATCCATAAACATTACATAATATAAACAAATTACTACTAGTTTCAATAACCAAAATAACCCAATGCCCTTTGACATCACATTTGTTACAAAGAATTTTCCCTCTGAAGTTGCCTTTTAATATGCTCACACCCGCTGAATGATTATTTCCATGTGCTAACCAAAGATCATCACCCCACTGGTTCTTCCATAACAAAACATCTTCTGCACTTGAGTGGGATTCTTGTAAAAAAATAAAATCTGCCTTCATCTCTTTACAAAACAAAAATATTGCTTTTCTTTTTACAATATCTCGAATGCCCTTTACATTAAGTGATATCAGTGATAACTCCGTTATGAAATATCAACAGGAGAGAAAAGAACAGAAACATGAAGAGGGTTTAGTCCATCCTCAACTTCAAAAGCAGAACAGACTTGAAACAAACTTGATAAAATATAGGCTAATTAGTCCACAATATGAGCTCAATATGAAAAGTAGCCTATATATATAAACATCAATTATGAACCAAGAAACCTTGTTAGGTTTGAACACGATGAGTTTGTGGCCATGCATCTAAAGGGTCTGCAGAATGCCAAGTTAGCCGTATAAAGTTCAATCCATCTTTTGGCCCTCCATATCGAGCTTGATTTCAATACCTTCAATGAACGCCTTGGATCCGACATAGTAGGCTTTTCTGTTGTCTTCACGTGCTTTCTTCACATGTGGCCACAAAAGCGATCGCCTGTCCTTTTCCTCTTTGGTTAAATCTTCCACGAAGCGAAGCTTGTGTTGTTTCAGGAATTCGCTGTTTTTGGCATTTTTCCAGATGGCATCTCGCACAGATCGCAAAGCGAACAGGGTACCCAGATAGCACACGTACGTCTGCAAGACGTCTGTTAAAGATCACTTCATCTGGAAAGCATCTGCTGTTTACAAACATCTGATAGACGTCTTTAAGATGTCAGTTTTACATACATTCTAAATCATAAACATCTTAAAGACATCTTCTAAACGTGTATTTGACATCTGACAGGATACGTCCCATAGACGTATTCCAGATGAGCAAACAACCTAAATAATACGTCTTCCAGACGTAAACACACACATCAAATAGACGTCTCCAAGATGTACGTGTGCTATCAGGGTAGCGTTTCCCAAAAGCATCGTAAGCCTAAGTTGATCGTAGCTCCATTTGTTTCAATGGAGCTACGATCAACTTAAGCTTACGATGCTTTTGGGATACGCTGCCCAGAACAATGACGGCACGAATTCTGCCCGATTGCGGTTTGCCAAGCCTGTGAGCAATGTCAATTACTTCAAAACTTTTCTTGCAAGACTCAGGGGCAACAACTTTGCAAATTTCAACAACTTTCGCCCTCACATCTTCGTTCGGTTGCTCAGAGAGACCATAAAGACGCAGGCACCAGCGTCTTTTGTAACGTTCAGCATCGGCGACTCGTTCTTCCAGATTGACAAGAGATTTTTGCTGCTTCGCGAATTTCTCACCTAGCTTGGTTTTGTCTTCCTTAAGCTCCTGAATTTCCACGTAAAGATGATTTAAGGATGTTTTGAGCTCCTCGATTGTGTTGGAATTAGTGATTATCATCTGCTCGAGTGAATCTGCCCTTTGATTAATTTTCAGGGTGAGCTGGCCGTGATGATGTTTTCCTGTAACTCAGACAGGGAGGGCTCACCTCTGTTTTTCTTTGGCATGGGGCTGGGCAGAGTTTCCCAAAAGCATCGTAAGCTTAAGTTGATCGTAGCTCCATTGAAACCAATGGAGCTACGATCAACTTAGGCTTACGATGCTTTTGGGAAACGCTACCCTGGTCAGTGGAGTATCGGGAGCGGGAGGAAGAATTACTGGTAGTTCTCCTGAAGATGAATCCGTTGGAGAGGTGATTGTGCGATCAGCTGAGTAGAAGTGGTCTGAGATTGCTTTCTTTCTTTTGTCTTTGGCGCTCATTTTAAACGGCTTGTGATGAGCCACGCAGTTACGTCTATCTTGATCCCAAAATATCAGTTTTTCTATGACAGTTTTTTTTACACGACGGTTTCAAGTTTGTTTTTGTTTTGTTGTTTTTTTAGATTTAACACATGACAAGTCGTTTTAAAGAGGATAGAAGCAAAACCCTACAGAGCGTTTCAACATACAGTGTCTGTCTCGGTCGCCATCTTGTCTAGACCCGTCTTTAATTTTACCCTATCAATTTGAGCCGGAATCAGACCCGGTGATTGGACTGCGGGGTGAAAATAACAGCGTTTCGACGACATGGCGACAAACACACTCTACAAACGCAACTCTTGTGTATTCCTGTGGGCGGAGGTTAGTCAAAAAACTGTTTTAGTGACGTCATTAAAGAAGGAAGTAGAGGGATGTAGTCCAAACTGGCCGTTCGATGTAGGCGACTTCTGTTAAATAAAATATCTCGCTTGGCATTGAACTTTGAGCTTTAAAATTTTACAGATTTTATTTATACTCTAACAACAACATTACACACTAACTAAAGTTTGAAACATGGGATCACGAAGAACGGGACCTTTAATTCATAGTGCATTATAACTAATGTAAGAGACCTTAAATTGTTAAAATGTAAATGTTGAAATTAACAATGAACAATACTTTTATTAACCTTATTTAATGTTATAAATGGACTCTTATTGTAAAGTGTTACTATTTCATATAAATCCAAACAGTCATGCTTAAAAATTAAGCATGGGCATTATTGGCATAGCATGGGTCTATTATATGTATACTTTCACACATTATTTGCCTCTATTTTAGAAAACTTGATGGTTATCTAATCAAAATACGTGTTACACTGCCTATAAAAAAGAACTGAAATCGAATACATTTCTGATTTGTTATGTTTCTGTCGCTGCATGATGAGGATGCAGTTTAAATATACAACTTCGATGGATAATGAATGCATGTAAGCGAACAAATGGATATAAACTAATGCAAATTAATGGTAACAATCGTGACATTAAACAGTTGGTGTTTTTGTCAGTGTTTTAACCGCTTGAGGTACTACTAATGTTAGCATCCTCTCAGCCTCGACGGCAAACTGTTCTCCACTAATGCAGCATCTACTCAACAAACTAATTACTTTATAATGATATGAAAACATGTACTGTAGTGTACACTGTATAACATACCATTTTGTTGTCCGTTTTAAATGCGTTTTTGAAGTGCCCCGCTCTGTGCAGCGCAGCCTCATGTCACGTGTCAAAATAAACCAGGAGGCATCAGTGATAGTTTTTATTTCGCCTCTAGAGGCCGCTCTCGTATTGTATAATGACAGCGCACTCTTCTCAGCCGCTCCAGCAACGGACGCAACCCGGAAAATGAAATCAACCGCGGTTGCGGCACTTGCACATGCTTGCTTGCAGTCTGTGTTCTTCCAACTTTATTTTGTAGTAAGTAACGAAAATGCTTTGGGAAAATGTATCAGAGTAAAAGTATACATTTTATTTAGGAAATGTAGTGGAGTAAAAGTTGACAGAAATATAAAATATATAAGTAAAGTACAGATAAGTAAAGTACAGATTCTCCCAAAAAATACTTAAGTACTGTAACGAAGTATTATTACTTTGTTACATTACACCACTGATGAAATGGTTCCTGAACACGCCATCACCAGGTCCATTTGTCTGAAGAAGCCAAAAGGACTTGACATCCTGTGAATTCACATTCATACTGTAAAAATATAATGAATGTGCGCAGAGACCAGGACCAGCTAGTCGCAGCACAAACATCTTAAAAAGGCGTGCCTTTTTCCAATGCTTTTGAGGCAGCCACACTCTGAGTATAAAGGGTTCTGACACCCAGAGGCGAAGCGATACCCCGTGCCTCGTGTGTGAGAGAAACTGCATCTGAAACCCAATGTCATATAGTCTGTTTTGTTGCGGCAGAACATCAGTTGCATCCCCCAAAACAGGCAAAGTTGATCAATTTTAGGTCAATTGCCTTAGAGATGGACGTAAATCCTAAGGGCCCGGATTGGACATATTCTATTCAACCTCAACTGCTCTGATGAGTCAAACGGTGGAGGGGAGAAGGCTTGTAGAACAACAGGATGAAATGGTGATGAAGGCACCTTTGGAATGTAGTCTGGCCTAGGGTGCAATATCACCTTGACCAGTCCAGGGGCAAAATCAAGACATTAGGATGCAACTGACAGGGCCTGCAAATCTCCTACCCTCTTAAGAGAAGTTATAGCTATTAGCAGAGCTACCTTAAGAGTCAGAAGCTTCTCTGAGGCTGACTCTAAAGGTACAAAGTGAGCATCTGACAACCCTTATAATACAACCGAGAGATCCCATGAAGAAACCTGCAGGCCTGAGCCATCTGGCACTTCGCAGGAACTGGGACACCAGGACATGCTTTCCCACAGAAGCCCCATTAATGTGAATGTAGCAAACCTAAATAGCGGCCACATACACATTCAGGGTTGCAGGGGTCAGTCCTGCTGAGAGATGCTTTTGCAGAGACTCCAGTGCTAAACCAACCAGGCAGTCATCTGGATTAAGATAATGCTTTTCAAACCATGATGAAAAGAGATGCCATTTAATAACGTCTCATGGTAGAGGAAGCCCTAGCATTAAGAATTGTATTAACAACTTCAGTCGAGAGACCAGCATCTATGAGCTGGTACCCCTCAGTGGCCAAACCCACAGTTTCCACATCTCTGGTTGGGGGTGAAAGATTGTCCCCCGAACCTCGGATTGAAGGTCCCTCCTTGTCGAAATCTCCCAAGGAGAGCCTTCCAGGAGAGACACTGGTCCGCAAACCATACTCGGGCCAACCAGAAACTCTGTGCTTGCCGGCAGGAGACAACCGAACTGACTGAGAGATGAGTGGACAGTGGCAGGGTTGGCGGAACAGTTCCAGGAAAGTGTTGAGAGAATGGAGGCATTATCTTGTTTCAACACACCCTTTCTCCCAAATGGGCTTGCTTTGATGACCCTAGCATAAGGATTTCTTCTTTTTGGCTGCCTGTGCAGCAATGACAGTCCTGAGATCTGCTCTTGCCCTGGATACCTTGGACTGTGTGCAGCGCCCGGACCCGCAGTCCTTGCGAGGGGGATCACAAGCAACCACACTGGCCTTCAGTTCCTCCCTCCTAGAGCTTGGCTTGGAATGGGAAGTCAAGGCTGTAGGCCGCTGGACCCGACGAGGGATGAATTTCTGGAATGCTTCAGAATTCTTCATCACTGTCTGCAACCTATCAACGACAGTATTGACCGCATCGCCAAATAGGCCAGATGAGCATCCATCAAAAATGCCTTTTCTTTCTCCTTGATCCCTGACAAATTTAGCCACAGGTGCCTCTCCATAGCTACCATAGAAAGCGGGAGAGGAGATTCCTCACTGTAAGTCCCTCATAGTGAGGACAGTCAGCTCCCTTGAGAGCTGACCTAGAGTGCTCCACTCGCATACATACTACACAGAATTTGTGCCCATCATCCCCAGAAACATAGCGGCGGCATGGAAGAACACATCTGCCTGAACTTTATTTTTTAATCAAAACTCCTGCTTTACACACACAGAGAAAGACACTTTGGACAAACAATACAGACAAATGGCTTCTGAAGTCAAAGAAGCTGATGACGCCGTGTTCAGGCACCATTTTATAGACATAGTCATGTACTACATAGGGTCACCTGACTTCGTCCATGGCCAGTGGTATTGGCGCATGTGTACGCATGATTCAGTCACCTGCGCACACTGGACCTTCTTTCATCTTCGGAACACAAATTAAGATATTTTTGATGAAATCCAAGATTTTTTTTTTATTCCCCATAAAAAGCAATGTAATTACCGTCATTCAACGGCCAGAAAGGTACTAAATACATTGTTAAAATAGTCAATGTGACTACCGTGGTTCAACCTTAATGTTATGAAGCAACGAGAATACATTTTGTGCGCAAAAACAAAAATAACGACTTTATTCAACAATCTCTTCCCTTCCCTGTCAGTCTTGTATGCAGTTGACGCAGTGAAAGCTGTGCAGTGCTTCCGTGTATATATCCGAACGCCGGCTCAGTATTGGCTGTGCACCACGATGTATGACTCGCCTTCAACTGATGACGCGTCAGTTACACTTTTTTCGTAATTTAAATACGGAAGGAGTTTTTAATGGATGGATGCACTTACTTGAGCTTCATACTCATCCTGCTCACTGCCATAATAAAGCTTGGATGCATCCGGATATTTATTAAAATAACTCCGATTGTGTTCATCAGAAGGAAGAAAGTCATATACACCTAGGATGGCTTGAGCGTGAGTAAAGCTTGGGGTAATTTTCATATGAAAGTGAATTAATCCTTTAAATTTAAGTTTTAATTGTATCTGGACAATATAAACATTCCTAAAACAAGAAGTCCAGATTGAGGTGGGCTAGATTTGAACTACAGCCCAGATTTGGGTTTGTCACTAACATACAGTATTTTTATATTAGGTGTTTAAGTTATTCCCAGAATATATTGGCATAGTATTATTACCAATATTCCAATATTCATCAATCAGTTGCTACAATAAAAGGCTTTCAGGTAAACGGTGAAATTACAGAATACTTGTAATATATGAATGTAATGTACTGTAGCTCTGTAATTTTGTTGTATATTCAATGAATACACAAACTTGGCATGTGATGTGTTATACTGTCACACCAGCTAAAATAAGAATTCTGCAAGGGACTCAGCAAATGTTCTCTCAGAGTTCAAGATATGAACAATAACACATAGCAATACTAATTTGTAGATAAAAGCATCAAATTAACTTAGTATACAGTTCATCTGAAAAATAGATTATTGAAATGACTTTAAATGACTTACAATTAACATGAATAAAAAGAGGAATGTGATGGTAATCCTGAAAGAAGATGGATTGCGGCAATATATTCAATGTACTCATGTTATGTGTGGGCAGATGCATTTAGACTGTGGGTGTGTTTATGAAAAGATATGGAAGGTCCTTGTAAATGACACTTTTTTGTGAGTTCATTGTGCATCACATCTGGGAACCACATCCATTGTTGCCACAAAGTCTAATTTGCATTGTTTGGGGATTAAACCAGCAGGTGCCAACAAAATATATGTAATTAATCTAGAGTTAAGGTGGAACATAAAATTATGTGCATTACAATTGCAGTTAATACTGTCCATGATGATGTGTCAGTAGATCACTATAATCAATAATTAATTATACTTAAATTCTCTATAATTTAATGTAGCCTACCTCTTGTTAGTCCTGAACTGCAGCATTTTGTATGCGTTATAAGGTCGGAGTTACATAATTGTGTTGTGTATATAGTCTAAAATTGAAATTGAAAGTCTGAATTCCAATTTCATAAATGCCTGTTTTCTCTAGTGGTGGTTTTGTTTGTTGGTTTCAAACAGAGGCACATAATCCTAAATGATCCTCCTAAATTTTCAGTATCATTATTTTTGTTATCAGTCTTGGGTAAATAAGGTAACGTAATAAAAGAGTCAAGTATATAATGAAGGTGATCTTAACTTAAAGCTTGAACTGTGTTCTTATGAAAAGTGCATTTTTCATAAATGTTAAAGCTGGAAACGCTTTTATTATACAGCTTGCAATTCATTAATTACCATTTCTGCAATTAAAAACAATAGTTTGATATATTTGAATGTTACTTATTTTTTTATTTTTGTTTGTAATGTGTCCTTTTTCATTACTTCTTTTTGTGATTGATGTTATATAGTGTGATTTGATTTCTTTTCCTTGACAATAGCATTAGAAATATTTTCAGTAGTCTTTTATATTTTTCAATTAAATTATTACAGACCATTGTTGTATAACACAGTTGAAGAAAATATGAAAATAAATACAATTTGTTTTAATATATACAGGGACACCAATATCAAACATCCAAGACACTCATTTTGCTGTCACATCTCTGAAGAATTCCAGTCGAGGTAACATTTACACCCGTGAAGCAATTTCCTTCTGCTATCGTATTTGATACTTTTGATATGCTGTCTGACAGAAACTTGGCCTAAACTAGACTACAATAAGCATAATCCTTGCCTGAAGTGTCAGGAAATAAGTGTTGCTGCAATTTACTGTGGTATGCTTGGTATTACTCATAGAGCAGGATAAACATTTTGTTCATTTGAAGTGTTTGCCAGGTGGATTTTCTCATAGACTGCAGATGAGAACACCACAGTATTAGATTCAATCATCAGCTTTACTGCTATTGAAGCAGCTTACAAAATGTATTACAGCCTCAAAACCATCAAAATATTCTAAAATATGTGAAGAATGTAAAGACTGCAAATCAGATTCAACATTTTTCCACAATCAAGTGAATTAAGAGAAGCGTCACTTAAAGGTAAAAATATTAGTAATAAGTAACACTAATTTAAATTGAATTTACCTTTTATGTATGCACTGTATATTGGCAATTAGGGCTAACACATTTTTTATTTAATTTTTAAGTTTAATCCACTGTATTGCTATTTAGGTACTCATATGCACAATCTAGGTACTAATATGTACACTTTAGGGCTAAATAAGGTACAAATATGTCCATTTGAGGGTAATGTCCCAGTGACAGGTGTTATTCTCTTAAAGGTACTATTTTTTCTGTCTATCTTGATCATTTTTAATAAACCGAGTTAACTTGAACAGATTGAACAGCATAAATAAGCCTTGAGAGGCCTTAAAGGTGAGGAATTACTCTACCTCTCAAAGACAGAGCTTTCTGTAAGCACTAGTTCAACCTCTTGGGAGTGTACAATCTGAGTTCAGAAGGTTTTTTGAATGGCAGTCAGTTAAAGATGCAGTAAGCGATTTCTGAGAAACGCAGCTGAAAGTGGAACGGGCCAAGCGCCACAACACACTTGTATCCAATCAGCAATAGGGGGCGTATACCATAGATATGTATTGGTACATACATATTCGACCACTCCAGACACGTCACAGGCTGCCATCTTGGAATAGTCAGCGTGTTGTCACTCCCAGTAGGAATTAATGATGCCACAACATTACGTAGCTTCTGGTTGTAAAAACCACTGAGATTTAAATTCCTAAAGAAATGGGATAACCTTTTAAAGGTGAGAATGTGTTGGTTTGTATTTTTATATTTTATATAGTTTGTATTGTTTTATTAACTAAATATTACAGTTTTTTTTTTAACTATGGTACCTTTTTAATGTTGTGTAAGCTGACGCCTTTGTCTTGTGTTCGTTTAGCAAAATCTGCTAAAGACTATTGCAGATATACTAGAGATATTCATACATGCTTCTAACAACGGTAGCAGATGCACAGTCAACGGCTTTGACCATTCAAAGCCGTTAAATGGCATACGGCTTATGTACAGCGGCCCATAGAAACAGCCGCTAATAATGAATCTATGTATACAGTACAGTCCAAAAGTTTGGAACCACTAAGATTTTTAATGTTTTTAAAAGAAATTTCGTCTGCTCACCAAGGCTACATTTATTTAATTAAAAATACAGTAAAAAAACAGTAATATTGTGAAATATTATTACAATTTAAAATAACTGTGTACTATTTAAATATATTTGACAAAGTAATTTATTCCTGTGATGCAAAGCTGAATTTTCAGCATCGTTACTCCAGTCTTCAGTGTCACATGATCCTTCAGAAATCATTCTAATATGCTGATATATCGTACTCAAAATATATCGTGCTCAAACACAGGCGTTCAACACGTGCAAGAAAGTTTCGTCATTGTCCAGTATCTGAGTCATTTCTATCCAAAAGTTACGAGCACTAAAAATGTCTTTGTACTCATTTAAATTAATTGTGGATATCTCTGAATCCCATCACAGAGGTGCTTGCCAATGTGGGTGTCTATTGTTTTTCCTCTGTTCAGCAGTTTGTTCTTGGTCTGTCTCTATCATTTCTTTTTTGACTGAAACTATGGCCCAAGCCTTTTGGACTGACCATTGTGCAGTTAGAAAAATCGAGCTGTGTGCATGTGTACCGTGCTGATGACGAAATTTGTATCTTGTGCACTAAACACATAAAACCAAAGTATACTCTGATCTTCATGTGCACTGTATGCGCATTGTACGCTTACCCTGGCGTATGCATAAATACCGAAAGTATTCTTTTGGCATCAAATGCACTGAATGTATACCCTACTGTACTCAAAAAAAGCAAAGCATACTTTGAGCTTAATGTGCACTGTATGTGCATTGTACACTTAAAGGCCCAATGAAGAGTGTTGGAACGCGCAGCATTATTTAATGTGTTGACGTAATTTCAACCGAAACAGGAAGACAGGGCGATATATTGAACAGCCCCGCCCCTTTTTTAAAATAGCCAATAGCGTTTCGTTTTCATTGTTACAGCTCGGCCAGAGCCTTTAGACTCTGCAAAACCTCTGTTTTCTTCTAATCTCTGCAAGGATCTCCGGGTCTGCCGGTACCAATTTTAGCATAGCTTAGCATAATTCATTGAATCTGATGAGACCAATAGCATCTCACTCAAAAATGACCAAAGAGTTTAGATATTTTTCCTATTTAAAACTTAACTCTTCTGTTACATTGTGTACTAAGACTGATGGAAAATGAAAAGTTTCGATTTTCTAGGCCGATATGACTAGGAATTATACTCTCATTCCAGCGTAATAATCTAGGAACTTTGCTGCTGTACCATGGGTGCAGCAGGCGCAATGATATTACGCAGCGGCTGTGACCCCCTGTTTGCACAGGGAGCGTGCCTTGCAACCATGGAGACATTTGTGAGAGGCGGTTTTGGCCATTTTTGAGCGAGATGCTATTGGTCTAATCAGATTCAATGAACTATGCTAAGCTATGCTAAAAGTGGTACCGCCAGACCCGGAGATCGGCTGAATGGATTCGAAAATGGTAAAACTCAACTGTTTAACTCTAGCGGAGTGTTCCTTTAAAGGCTAACATATTCATACTAAAAGCTAAAAAACTCCAATTTTGATTTCAGGGGGACTTTAACCTGGAATATGCATAAAAACTGAAGTATACACTGGGCTTTGTACATGTATGCATATGCTTATGTATAAAAACCGAAGTAGCCTATACTTTGGGACTCAAGCACACTGTATGCAAAATCCTAGTGTACACATAAAATCCAAATAGTGTATACTCTAGGCATCACGCATACTGTACACGTAAAAATAGAAAGTATACTTTGTGCTTCGATCACTTTACGCATACTCTATGTAAGCATAAATACCTAAGTGTACTTTACGATAACTGTACTATGAACTAACTAGTGTACTTGTAAAATTCGAAGCAGTACACGTGCCCTAGTGTACGTAAAAATCGACGTAGAGCCTACTAAGGGCTTCATACAAAAAAAATAATGATATACACGGATACATCATTCATAATAAATACTGCAATATTCCATAAAAAAAGAGAATTGTAAATTTCGCGTTCATTGAGAGGGGAGTTTTAAAAATAATTGTAAATTTTAAATAATTGAAGGCACCTCAGGAAATCCAATGTTTATCTTATAGGCTACTCAAACTGAACTGGTTTAGTATGGTGTCTGACTGACAGCTGGAAAGGTTTATGCGACTGAACCGCCGTTAATTCCGTTGCGGTCAGCGCTCAGTCTCGAATTAGTTACACGAGAATATCAATTCAGGAACTGCGCAATTGTCTCAAGTTAGGAAACACAGCGAAATTTGTGCCTGTGTCACGCCCACCTTTCCGATAACAGTGGACTGGAGCCTATTGGGCTGGCGAATCGATCTGCAGCGTTCAAGCGAGGCCTCGCATGGGCGTCGTACCGTGATCGCGCGCTCAATGATGATGCAGGATATCTGTCGCCGGCTCAAGCTGAATCTGATCCCGTCGTACGTTGAATTTGATGTTTGACCACTTTTCATTTTTCCTCGGAGGAGAAAGAGATGGGATCAGGTGCTGTGGATTCTTCCCAGTGGCTGTCAGTGAAGGAAGAGACTATTTTCCTTCACGATGGACTAATTCGGGTCACGGACCTGGCAGAGCTGCCCAGTGAAATCGGAGTGTCTGAACAAGGAGAATCCGAGCAGGAGGTGTGCATTTATTATATTTGTTTCATTCAGAGGAACCTCTATATTGTTAGATGTGAACTTGATTAGCTTAACACTAAAGTTAACTAACTCGGCTGGGTAATGTTCGGCCAAAACAGGCTTGTCAGATAGCAGTATGCTAATAATAAGATGTTGTTGTTGTATTTCTTCAAGTAAACGAAGTACGTAATTGTTTTAACAAGTGTTAAATCATTTATCGTGTCATTCTATTGATGTTAGTTCGTGTAAACATGCGCGGTGTGTTATCAAGCCAGCTATGTGAGAAGTATCAGATATTATTGCTAAATATAGATGTTAGCGGCCAGTCGATTTACGTTGACGTTAACGAAGCTTATTAACCCTGCCTTGAGGTTGTTATTGCACATTTCTGTGTCGTATATTATGACAGGTACACAGTTCCTGCTTGTCTCTTATGTTTGACGCGTTAGCATAGCTTCGACAGGCTAGTAGGAGGAGTTGAATCTCTCACTGTCGTGTGGCAGGCAGCTATTGACCTGTCCGTAGGATTCATGTTACAATTCTAATGCAGGACGTCAAAATACTTGTTAAATACAACCTATAGGTAGGCATATAATAGCAACATTTCGCGCTACGATAGGGGTTTTTGTTGCTCAATGTTATAGTCACACAAATGTTGTCCTCCCCAATGTCATTTCATCAATAAGTCATTTATTAAAGTAATAAAACAATAGCCGTGTTAAATTGCGATTATAGCCGTATAGTCACGGCTAAAGGGCGTTGTGTTCCAATTCGCATACTATCCACCCTAAGTAGTATCCGAGATTAGAATTAGTGTGTCCCAGATAGTGTGCTGTAACGAAGAATACCAGGATGGTTTACTATTTATGGTGGATTTTGTGTGGGCAAAGGAAGGAAACCTCGGCGTCTGTATCATATTTAGCGTATCATATATTGGAGAAGGTATTATTGTAATTTGAGTCACTAGTTGTGTCCCAAATGGCGCACTGTACACTATGCACTGTATCACAGGGGTTTTAAATCTTTTAGATGCTACACATCCCTAAATGTGATCACCCTCATGTGAGGGACCCCATAATAATAATTTAAAAAGCAGTTATATAGTTTATTGGAAAAAGACCCAATTTATACTTGTATATTGTATATTTGGAAAGTTACATTATTATGTTTTCCTTTATCATTATAGAGCTGTACTGTTACATGTATTATTTGTTCATTTATTTACTCATTTCTCTAATCTCTTCAAAGATCAGAGAAAATGGTTTTAATATGAAAATAGATGTAAATCTATTTGACATTGACATTGTTGCAGTTTTATTCTGATTTCTAATGACTTCCATTCCACTGCATACTTTTCCGATGGTTTTCTATGTAAACGCGCTTGTCTGGTGTGTTTGACAGTTGTGATTGCATCTTTTAAGGTATTTTCTGAATGACAGTGTCCTAAAAACATGGCACTCAAGTTAAAAGAAGTTAAACAAATAAACAACAACAACAACAACAACAACAAAAACACATCTATAGACCTTGCGCTTTTTTTTTCTTTCCATTCCACCAACCTGTATCTTGTGTTTTTAACAGCAAAAGTATTCTGTGTGAACTGGCCCTTATACTTTTGTAAAAATGCAAGATTTACAGAGCTTTATTGATTTTCACAGTTGAACTGATTCTCAATTCTTTGCACTTTAAAATTAACGTCTAGATTGCTGTTCAGTAGTCTCTATGTAACAAACAACATAATTTAAAGGTGCAATATGTAATAATTTTGCTGTAAAATATCCCAAAGCTACTAGGCCAGTGGTATGTTGTTCACTTGAGTACTTACAATATCTCGAATGTTTCCAACTATTTGTAAATCTTAAGAAAATTGCTATTTTAACCAAGGCTCCGGGACTTGTGAGGAGTCGCCTGTCAATTGTGTCATACCCGCGTTACCCTCAGTTTCCGGTTTTATTTTGTAGAAACCATGAAAACACCAAAGACGCTTTAATATATTACATGTTTTAATAGACAAGGGAACAACTGTTTTGATATATTTATAGAAAGGAAAATAAATATTGTTATATAGCTCAACACGTTTAGTCTTATTGTTTAAATCTAATTTTCTTTCTTCTTTTTTTTTTTTTTTTTTTTTTATAAATGAGTACCATGCTTTACCATGCCTCAGAGAAAAACATTATTTTGTCAAGTAGCTAACATAGCATAATCAGATGCAGCTTTTTTTTTTAGTAACAGTAATACAGAATTTTCTCCAACATACAATACGTTTTAAAATTAATTGCATGCCATTTATCAACACAAGCCATCCAGCATTTAATATGATATTCTAAAACTGATCTATCTTACTGCAGTGTGCAACAAGTGTCTCATAGCAAGCCACGGAGCGAACGCACAGAGTAACGTTATAACATAATTTTCAGCACACTCAAATGTATCTAATATGATAAACAGAGCTGCGTTACCTCATACTCATGACCGGAAAAGCGGAAGCGGCGCCGGCGACTGTGTCATAATAAAAGTTCCGCTGCTCGTGAGGCGTGTGTTTCGCAATCGCTCCAGCGGCTTCGTTCAGCTCCCACGACACTCGGCCCTGCTCTGCTTCATACTACAGTAACGTTAATAATCGCATCCATGAACATGATTTCTGCCCGAGTCCTATCCCGATTATTTTCCACCGGCTGTGATGTGAAGACCACATGTCCCAAGATTCCGCGCTCAAACTTGGAGTCATCAAGCTACACCTTTGTTTTGAAAAGTCCTCTAGTGACCTCCAAGGACAGAAAATTTTACATATTGCACCTTTAATTGTTGTGCTTCTAATTAAGTTATATAAAACAATAAACCGAACATCTGAATTCAAATGGTGTCACAATGTGAACAAACTGTGAAAGTTGAATGATAAATACCTTTCGCTACAGACTTGCTTTCTGCTTATTAAAGATGATATATTATGTGATGATATATAGATGTTTCTGCAATGTGTCAAAAATGCCCTTCCACCGTCACAATTTGGCAACTTATGTATCAACATTTTTTCATTTTCCTGTTTTTTTTTGTGTTTTTTTTACCCAGGTTTGTTTGTGTTTGTTTGCTTTTTGTAGCACTGAAGGCAAAACTACAAAGCACTCCAATACAGGCCGTGCTCATCTGAGAAACAACCCCTTTCTATTCCTTTAGATCCATCTGGTTGTTTTGCCTCCTGTTTGTTGCCATCTTGCTGTTTCAGTGTTTGCCATACAATTGCCATTGTGAACTTCCAGTCTGTTGTATGCCTTTATTTTGATCACATCCAGCTTGCTGAATGCCAGTTTCAAATGTTTTCAAAATGTCTGTCTGTTGACTCTACAAGTGAAATTCTACTGGTAGGATAACACACGGGTAGCAACAGTGAATCTCATCTCGCTATGTGGCCAAAAGTTCAGTTCAGTGGCATTGATGAGTTTGAAGTTTTGATGTATGTAAACAATGCAAACTACAAGATTAGAAAGGGAGATATATTGTGCAATTTCCCTATATGCAACAGAGACTTTTTCAAGATGTCAGAACACACACAAAAAAAGCGTTTCTGAAAAATGTCTACACAATGTACAGATTATTTTTTATAAATTGGGAGAAATCGTGATCACTATTAATTATGCATCCCAGTTTTGTGGTGCACATTACTGAAAGTAATGAGTCAGATGTTTATTCAGGAACAGCATAAACAACTGACTCATTACTTTCAGTGATGTCCATCTTGAAATTAAGAAAGTTTTGTTTACTAGAGGTTCTTGAAAGTTAAGCCAGTGTCTTTACTAAGTGGTAGTACCACATTTTCCTACTTATACATGTCAAACACACTGAGCAAATTACTTGAGGAATTATAGTGTAATATCTGGATTAATTATGCATGTATATTGAATATTTATATATATATATTTTCAGTATGCCATGGAAAGCTATCCACAACCTAAACTTCGGCTAATGGAGAAGCTTCAGAATATATAAAGATTTTTATATGGGCTTAGAGGGATAGTTCACCCAAAAATCATTTACTCACCCTCAAGTTGTTCCAAACCTGTATAAATTTCTTTCTTATGCTGAACACAAAAGAAGATATTTGGTTATCAACATTCTTCAAACAGGTAATGGGCCCCATTGACTTCCACGGTATATTTTTTCCATACTATGGAAGTCAATAGGGCTCATCAACTGTTTGGCCCATATTCTTTAAAATATCTTCTTTTGTGTTCAACAGAAGAAACAAATTCATACAGGTTAGGAACAGCTTGAGGGTATGGAAGCTTGTTTCCGCCATGGAAAAAAAAAAAAAAAAAAAAAAAAGTTAATTGCGACTTATCTCACAATTCTGATTTTTTTTTCTCACAAATGCAAGTTATAAAGTCAGGATTGCAAGTTATAAAGTCAGTATTGTGAGAAATAAACTCGCAATTGCGTGTTATAATGTCCAATTGTGAGGGGGAAAAAAGAATTGCGAGTTTATATCTTGCAGAAAAAAGAGAAAAAGGTCAGAATTGTAAGATATAAAGTCAGAATTGCGTGATTAACCTCGCATTTGTGAGAAAAAAATTAAATTAAAATTGTAACTTCATATCTCACAATTCTGACTTTATCATTTGCAATTGTGAGTTTAAATGTCGCAATTCTAACAATTGTCAGAGGCAAACTCGCAATTGGGAGATAAAAAGTCGCAATTACCTTTTTATTTTATTTATTTCGTGGTGGAAACAAGCTTCTATATAAGGGTGAGTAAGTGATGACAGAATTTTCATTTTTGGGTGAACTATCCCTTTTCCTTAAGTTTTTCCTAAAAATTCACCAAATGTTAGATACAGTAGTTTGGGTCCACAGTATACCTGGGGTCCAATTAGACAGCAGTGAAGCAAGTAACTCATTTAGATTATCATGGGCCAAAATAAGCTTCAACAACTAGTATGAAATTCTTTGTTCTTGCAGATCTTGACGTTTGAGACCAAGAACCCAGTGGAGTTGGCCGAGCGTCTGCGAGCAGTCTGTGGAAACCAGAGCAACGCTTACGCAAGACTTTTGGAGTACCGTCTCAATGCACTGCGTGGTCTGTGGGGGGCACAGCGACAGCTGGCCCTGGAGGAGCAGCAGGAGCATGAAGGAGTCATCCCAGGGAGCGGCGGAGGGGCTGACGAGGAGGCGCTGGCCCTTCTTAAGCGACAGGGCTTCCTGCAACCACAACATCACCACCATCCTCACCACTCTCAGATGCCCACCGGCACTGATCAGGCACCGTTTACCTCAAGGGTCGGCCTCCTGTTGGTCTTTCCGCTACTGCAGTCACAAACACGGCACGACCCTGCACTCTGTGGCGTCACTGCCGAGGTCTTGCTCGCGTGTTTGCGTGACTGCCAGCCTCTGAGCCTAGGCAAGGAGCCTGCAGACTGCCTAAATGGCCTGGAGAGGTTGCTTTGCTCCTGGCTGGAGGAGAGGAGTGAGCCAGAGGTTATGGCACAGGCGAGGCCACTACTTACCCAACAACAGAGACAGAACGCAGCTGCTGCACTAGTGGCTCTATCGTGTGCAAGGTGAGCGCAGCACAGTGGCTATTCCTTTTCGGCTTTCAGCCTTTATTATTTTTTATTATTTAGGTAAATGTAATTGGCCAACACCGTGTCTACACCAGACGCAACTTTTGTCGCATGGCATCGCAACTGCTAAAAGCAGTCTACACTGAACGCGACAAACCGTTGCAAAGCACTTGGACTACTTCAGAAATAGAACGGGGAATCTGTTTACTGTTGGAAATTTTGTGTCGCATCGTGCCGCATCCAGCCTAGACAATATCACTGATTATAATGGGTTCTGTTGTCTTTTGACGCATCGCGCAGCTCGCGTCTGGTGTAGACACGTTGTAAGAGTCTTTGCTGCAAATCAGGTCAAAAGCTGGAGTGGATTAAAGCCAAGACTAGACACTAGAGGCAAAACCAATGTTTTTTTCATGCACTTGTCAGTTTTGAGATTTTAGTTTATTTTGCTTCCAGTCTTATTTCAGACTAGTGGAAAGAAGGCATGTTTAAATGTTTATTACATTTCATCTATTTGCATTTATAGATTTTTTTTTCCTCTCCTCTCATGCAGTGAGTCAGAAATCTCCACTTCAGCAGCACTTACATACACCAAACTTTACAGTTTTATTCCTATCTATGTTCTGAAGGTTTTACAGAGGGCTTGTTAATATAGAATTCACCTGATATAACATTTTATTCCTAAAAAACGTGACTTTTTTTCGGCTGTTGATGGTATTTTCTGATTTATGGAGTGTTAAAAAGAGATCTCTAAATCCCCTCAATAAAAATCTTTAACTTTTCTTGTATGTGAACAAAATGAAACAAGGATTTTTTTTTTTTTTTTTAAACCTGGCTTTATCTAATGTTCAGATTTCTGTTCTGGAAATGTCTGCAAATGCATCATTTGCATATTTAAACATAGCATTTCTGAAAACAATTGTCTTTATGTACTGTGATTAATCAGCTGGACACGTTATGGTGATTTATGTTAGTTAAATTGTAAGTATGGTGCTCTCGATGTAGTTTTGGCTCTGTTTCCGAATCAATCACAAGTTGTAAGCTGAGACACATTGCTCTTTACAATTCGTACTAAAGTGTCTCAATGCATCTCCTTCAGACACTTTTCACCTGATATGTCTAGGGGAGAGTCTCTCTTGATTTCCTCACTACATACATCTCTATGTCAGTCAAAATAAAGACAAAAAGGAAACTTAAAACAATTTCTGTTGTATCTGCTTGCAGGGGCTCCCTCAAAACGTTCATTCATACTGTCCACCTGCTGCAGAAACAGACAGACTTGGGTCAACTTCCAGTGGCTGATGTTCTCTATAGGTGAGATGTGTCATTCAATTACTATTTAAAGACATACAGTATTAAACTACTACTGTTAACTGTATCACATTTCATATACAACTAAATGGCACAGAATATGGGAATTATTTTTTAGTTATTTTTTTAATTATTAGTGGGAATTATTTTTCACCGATTAATTCACCAATTCAGCATATTAAAATGATACACTTTTTTTAGCTTGATGACTTTTTAGACCCTTCACAAATGTAAACCATATAGGATTAAAAGAGTTTTAAACTTTAAGTAGTTTAATTTAATTCACTCTATTGCAGACTGCTGCTTCTTGAGGGAGGTCCAGGCTCACCCTCCTGTTTGCTAGGGGGGAAACACAGTGTGTCATGGGGCTTCGAGGACATGTTGCCCACTCCAGAGAGCAGCGCCACTGGACCAGAGAGTAAAGGTGAGTCTATGACGGTTGACAAATCTTTCTACATGCGTGAAGAAAGGTTGTAACAAAATTGAAAGCACACAATTCTGCTTTGGAATTAATAAAATGACTCAAAAACTGACACAAAAACACAGCATTTACAAGATTTTTTTTCTTTCTTTCAAGTTTCAAAATCTTAAAAAATGGGTGTCCAAACTCGGTCCTGGAGGGCCACTGTCCTGCAGAGTTTAGCTCCAACTTGCCTCAACACACCTGCCTGCAGGTTTCTAGTATGCCTAATAAGACCTTGATTAGTTGATGCAGGTGTGTTTAATTGTGGTTATAGTTAAACTCTGCAGGACAGCGGCCCTCCAGGAACAGGATTAGACACCCCTGTCCTACAACATAATGTATCCGAGTACAACCCGCTGATCCCTGCTCTTTTGCAACTCTCAGCTGTTGCTGTCATTTGCCTCTTCAAACACTAGTGCCCTTTGATTTCTGTGACATGAAAAATGCAGATGGAACACATAAAAATGGAATTTACTGTATAATATGGAACATCTCAGAATTTAGCAACATTTTTGATGAATAAATCAAAAGTAGGGCTGTATACTTAATCAAATAGTGGCATTAGTGTCTGTGAATATTAAAGGGATCATGAAATAGTTTTTTTTTATGTTTCCTGAGGTGCACTTATAATGTTAATATTATTTTTACATCAAATAATTGTCATAATTTAGAAATAAATGGCTGTTTCTTATGTATGAATGTACAGTACCAGTACATTTATTTGAATGCATTAATGAGAGAGGGATTGCATGTGTGAATTAGTCATACCGTCTCTTTATTAATTGTGAAGATGTGGGTTGTAAGTAGTTACTTCAAAAGTAGAAAAATATATGCTATAACCTTTGAGTTTCTAAGCTACTTTAGTGATAAATCACAGTGTTAATGAGTTTCTGCCCTCCTCTCTGTGCGTGCAATCTTCATGTGATGTGCAGCTACTGTCTGTATGAGTGTTTGTGTGCCACAATGCATCAGCGCAGTAGCTCAATATAATGATACACATCCGATGGTCTAAAATCACTTGAATGTCCAAACTGGCAAGCCTTAACACATACAGTTGACAGTTTAGTGAAGACGCAAGTGAAAGTGAGCTCACATTGGGGCTCGCCGCACGCACGCTGTCTCAGCGTTTGAGTTTGCCTCAGTGTTGCTTCCATGCCGCTGACTGGACCAGGCGGAGTCATGTGACTACACATGCGGTAGTATGTTTTTGAGGGGGAAGTATTAACAGGATTAAAATACGAAATAACCGACATGGGAAAATTACGTCGGTTAGAGGTTCTGAATTTCGGTTTCGATTACTTTGATTAATCGTCCAGCCCTTATTATTATCACAATCTTATCGTAAACAACCTACTTTAGATGCACTTGCTGCTCATCGACTGAACACCAGTTGGAGGGGACAACAATGCGATAATGTAAAAGTAGTTGTTGTTGTTTTGCTCCAGAGGCAGTCGTATGCAAATGATTGTGCCCCTGTGACGTCACATGCCGCACGTCCTGATATTGCTGAGTTAGATGCGTTCCTGGGTCAACATATTTTGTTGATCCTGGAACAACATTCTAGTCTGAAAATTTAGTCTTAAAGCTGCTGTAGGGAGTTTTTAGAAAACGTTGACTTAGCCTGAAAATTTGAACAAGCATAACTCACAGGTCACTCCCCCTTGCTCTCTGCTGCTCTACAGCCCTCCCTCCACAGCTCCTCCCCCATCACAACGGAGCCTGCCGTGAACGCGCAGGCTAGTAAGCATGCAGGGCCACCGATGAAACGGACGAAACATCAACATGATTTACATTGACTATGGCCTGCCTATACTTTGACTACAAACTTGGTCCTCAAAACATTACGTATTTTGCAATACATGTAATGTAACTATATGACGTTGGACTATTTCTAATAAATAGCTAGTAAGATAATATAACGGTAACTAACGCTTTAGTATGCAAGTAATTTTTCTATCGATATGTAATGCTTAAATAAGGTTTGCTACTACATTATTTCAGCAACATGACAAGCCAGTGAATTAGTAGGTTTCAATAGTTGCTTTCCACAGTGCGTGACATTTTATCTGTATGTTATTCGGCTAGAGTTTTCACACTAGGCATTTCTCAAAACCAAGTTCACTAAGTTCGGACTCGCGTCCTTGGTAGTTATAACTTGGCAAGTTCGACTCCGGAGAACGAACTCCCGTGGACTGGAGGACACAAGTCCGGTGATTCTGCAAATGGAACAGCAGCGTATTTGATAACGTCACTCAGCTCGCGCTGGCTTCTCCGGTTATCTCTGTATGTATATTTTAGCCAAGAATAAAACAAAAATTTGTTATTAAACACCACTCTGCCTCTTTTCGTTTTATTTAAAGAAACAAACAAAAACATATTAATAGCCTCAGGCAACGAGTGATTAATTATCTGCAATGTCTGTTTATATTTAACAAAACGAAATATTAAACAACCCTGCCTCTTTTCGTTTACATTTCAAAAATATACTATTTGTGCATACTCTGTTTATCTTCACTGTAATGAAAAGAAATAGGCTTTAACATAAAACACAACCTTCTCTTTTTGTTAAATATCAGTTTTAATGTTCAATAATAGCCATTATAAAAGGTATAAAAATATACAATAAGAAACAAAGCAAACAGTTCAGTCAAGCGTACAAAATCAGCGCTTTACTAGGATACAAAAGTTAAATAGCCATATATAAATTTATGAAACGTCACGTTGCCCTCAGCCAAAACGGAGCCAGCGGCAAACGTCAGAAGGACTAGCCGAGGTAAGGCTGCTCTCGGCTGTGTACATGAGCGCTGAGCGTCCGGTGATCGCCTGGATCTCACAACTCCGACAACGTCAGATCAAATTTTCAGAAAGGCGCTATCTTTATAAATAAACCACAAATTTGGGCTTTAAACCAGCACATTCTTGCCTGAAAAAATCTTAAAACTGCATATGTCGAGCCCGATGAGTTTTGGCGTGCGTATGGTACGCAGTTTTTCGCGTGCATATGATACGCACTTTATGGCGTATTATACGTACGAAACCGGATTGTTTGTCCTCCATAAGCAAAGCTGCGGCACACCGGTAATCTTGAACGCCTGTATGCGCTGTGCACTATGGCTGTGCATGACAGGAGTATGATCAGCGCGCACGCGAGCTTGATTGACACTGCTAAGACACTCCTCCTGACTCTGATTGGTTGTTTCTTACCGGGAGCGGTGTATTTCTGCAAATGGCAATAGGACCACTGGGAGGAGCCAGAGGAGCTTGATTTTTTTTCACAGATTATCTGTCTCATATTCTACTGTCAGGACATAATGACAGGTTTAACAAATATGTAAAAAATATATTTTTACAAAAGTTACCTACTGCAGCTTTAACCCTATTTCTACCCCTAAACCTAACCCTACCCATAAGTTATCCCAAAAATCAGAGGGAAATGATAGATAAATAACACTGATGTAGAAGCACCAATTCATGATTTTAAGCCTAAACTTGACATAATCTGTAAACTTATCCCTCAAATCTGATTGGTTGATTTGAATGTTGTTCCAGGATCAACAAAAATGTTGACCCAGGAACATGTTGAACTCAGCAATATCAGGTTATGCGTCACACGCCACCTCTGTTTCAAACTAAACTTTTTTTATATAGTTTGATTATATAAATGATTTTTTTATTGAGGACGAGGACGTTTTAAGTTATGGAACTTGCAGGATGTAATAATGATACAAAGTCCTCTTATATGGCAAAAGACCAAGGAAAATTTGATTTCTCATGCCATTACCCCTTTAAAGACTGCTTTTGAAATCAAAAGTCTGCAATATATTTTTCCTTGATAAAATTATAACTAAAGTTCGATAAGTGTTCGATATAATGTTTATGCACTATGCAAATAATATTGCGCATGCGTGTTACAGACCGTCGCACTGGTGGCAATAACTGTATGAGAAACATAAATGACCAATGCGCCAAAAGCAGAACGACACAGAGCTGCTTGTTTTAACCTCATGACACATGGAACATTTATCATTTCGGCTCAAAACACAGCATGAGCTTAGAGCGAATGCGTTTACTTGCTGACCATCTCAGTCACGTGACCACTATACAGCGCTGTGAGATCTAGTGCAGAGTTCTCTCATATAAACCACAAATCAAATGCCTTGTGATTTTTAACTAGTTTTAAGCCAGATGAAACAGCGCTGACATTCTCAAGAAGGTTTTCAATCTTGAAAGATATTAGCAAGTTGCCAATATTTACCATGATTTACTGTAGTAACACTAACTGAAACCATGAGATTGTGACAGAAATGTGGGATATTCATATCAAATTATGTTATATTATTAATGTAGACATGCCCAACCTCATGTCATTCCAAACCCGCAAGACATTTGTTCATCTTCGGAGCACAAATTAAGATTTTTTTTGATGAAATATCAAATATCTCTCATAGAAAGCTACAAAGGGGGTCCAGAGAAATTGTAAAGACATCGTTAAAATAGTCAACGTGACAACAGTGGTTCAACCTTAATGTTACGAAGTGACGAAAATACTTTTTGTGCACAAAAAACAAAACAAAAATAACGACTTTATTCAACAATTTTTCCTCTTCACTGTTAGTCGTCTATGCCATTGAAGCAGTGAACACAGTGCAGAGCTTCCGTGTTTACGTCAGAACGCCAACTCTGTATTGGCTGGCCCTGCATCAGCATCACACGCATGTGTCATGGTGCTCACGTAAACAGCGTCGGCCAAGACTAAGCCGGCGTTTAGACGTAAACACGGAAACTCTGCACTGCGTCAACTGCATAACAGACTGACAGGGAAGAGGAAAAATTGTTCTTATTTTTGTTTTGTTTAACAATTTAATATTTTATTAATCAGTTAAAGGTGCCCTAGATTATGTTTTTAAAAGATGTAATATAAGTCTTAGGTGTCCCCTGAATGTGTCTGTGAAGTTTCAGATCAAAATACCCCATAGATTTTTTTTTTATACATTTTTTTTAACTGCCTATTTTGGGGCATCATTATAAACGTGCCAATTTTATGCTGCGGCCCCTTTAAATCCCGTGGTCCACGCCCACAGAGCTCGCGCTTGCCTTGAACAGTGTCTTAACAAAGTTTACACAGCTAATATAACCCTCAAAATGGATCTTTACAAAGTGTTCGTCATGCATGCGGCATGCATGCGTCGGATTATGTGAGTATTGTATACTGTTATATTGTTTACTTCTGATTTTGAATGAGTTTGATGGTGCTCCGTGGCTAACAGCTAATGCTACTCTGTTGGAGAGATTTATAAAGAATGAAGTTGTGTTTATGAATTATACAGACTGCAAGTGTTTAAAAATGAAAATAGCGACGGCTCTCTTGTCTCCCTGAATACAGTAATAACCGATGGTAACTTTAACCACATTTAACAGTACATTAGCAACATGCTAACGAAACATTTAGAAAGACAGTTTACAAATATCACTAAAAACATCATGTTATCATGGATCATGTCAGTTATTATTGCTCCATCTGCCATTTTTCGCTATTGTTCTTGCTTGCTTACCTAGTCTGATGATTTGGTTGTGCACATCCAGACGTTAATACTGGCTGCCCTTGTCTAATGCCTTTTATAATGTTGGAAACATGGGCTGGCATATGCAAAGATTGGGGGCGTACACCCCGACTGTTACGTAACAGTCGGTGTTATGTTGAGATTCGCCTGTTCTTCGGAGGTCTTTTAAACAAATGAGATTTATATAAAAAGGAGGAAACAATGGAGTTTGAGACTCACTGTATGTCATTTCCATGTACTGAACTCTTGTTATTTAACAATGCCAAGATAAATTCAATTTTTCATTCGAGGGCACCTTTAAAATGGAATCTGGAATTTTAAACATAAAACACAGAATTTAGAAAACAATAAAATTTGAATTTATGAAAAAATAAAACTTATTTCATAAGGTACTAAAACATCTTTTTCTCTCAGATACAGACCTGGGACGCAGCCTGGCTACAGATGGTTTCTATCTCTACACAACAAACTCTTTTGGGAAGGGATTAAGCAAGCTGGGCTCAGGGCAGCATGGGACACTGAGGTAACTCTAAAACTACATAACTACCACTTAACCTCCTACCCTGCTTTTCTGTTTGTACCAGTAACCTCCAGGCTACTATTGTGCTCTTTCTACAGCTTTTGCTTTGTCCTGAGGTCTTTCTCATTTCTGCTCTGTGAGCAACTATATTTGTTAGATGTTTGAACCTAATGAAACTTTCCTGTGTCAATGAACTTTGTTTCATTCCTCTCTTAAATGTCAACTTCTTGCACTTCCTCAGTCTCATAAAGAAACATCTTGGACACATTTCAACCAAAATGTAAAAAATAAGAAATCATATTTTGCATAAAGGATATTTTCAACATAATAGGGGAGACCGGGGATGTTTGTAAAGGGGTGTTTGTTGTAACACCATCAGTTTAACCGCTTAGAAATTTACAGGGATGAAATCACTAATTTTATGAACACCATTCTTCTGAAGTCACAGTGGAAGTTGTTAGTTTCTGTGTACAAATACATATTGGTGCTGTCAATAGAAAAAAAAATCCTGAGTTAATCACACATTTTTCTGTAATTAATCACGATTAAAAACATTGTTTTTAATATTTTTATATTGTAATAATTTCAGTTACTCTCCAAATTAATGTAGAAACAACTTAAATACAGTATATTTTTAAATATTTTAATAAAATATAAATATATAATAGTTTAATGGCATATTTTTTATGAATGAAGGCCAGTATCACTGATACTAATACTGGTACCGATGTTTTAAACATTAATTATAGACATTCAACATTACAGTTTAACTGAAAACTATCAACTTCAAAATTTATTAGGCTTTAAAAAATAACCCCCCGGTTTTACAGACAAGACTCAAGATAGTCCTAGACTAAAATGCATGTTTGAGCTGTTTTAAGTGAAAGCAACTTGCACTGACATATCTTAAAATATGTCAGTGCTATTGTTTTGTCTCAAGATACACACCAGTAATTGTTTTTTTTTCTAGTGTATGTTTATAAAAGCTACTTAAATGCCTTAATTGAACTAAGCCTTAATCCTGACTTAATCTAAGTCTTGTCTGTGAAACCGGGCCAACAACGTTTAATTTAAGTAAACTTAACACAATCTTCACATAAACCCATTATAATAAATTTACCTGTGTCCTTACTTCCTGCAAAGTAATTATAAGTTATATAAGAAATTAGAAATAGACTTTAAGTATGCCAAATTTCTACAGCCTCTCCATTTAAAAGCTTCCCTCTAAAAAATATATTAAATGCGCCAGTCAACTTTAATTGTTGGCAATCCTGGCACATACTTAAAAGCTAAAACATTTGTTCTTTGGCCTTCCTCACAGGGGTTTTGTGTATTGTCGGAATGAGGAAATGGAAGCAGGGTGGGTGGCACACAGTAGTGGCTTTTTGCTCCACCGTCCTGCCTCTTTTGACACAAAACCTCATCAGCTGTGCCAGGTCATTGACCCCTTCACGCTACAGGTACGACCTCTCCATGACAATTGATCATCCTTCACATTGCACTTTCAAGTTTACATTGCAATTGTTACAAGTATCACAATAACAGTGCCATGAGAATGTATTCTGATATTTCTAATCAGAATTGTTAGTAGGTGTCTTATTTCTAAGTATGTTGTAAAATGAAACTGTTGTATCAGCTGTGGAAGTGGTTGTCATATTACTGATGCATTATAAATTTCATTTCAAAAACACTTTTCATTTCTCACTTGATTTTTCAGCATTTTGGCAAAAGAAAATGTGTACTGAATGTCAACTTTTTTTGCTCATACATTTAAGAAATATTTTTTTCATTTTTTTTTTTTTAACTTGTAAACTCCTTTGGGCTGGAGTCTGACCAACATTTGACATTTATTCCCAGAATGTTCTGATGTTAATTTTGTAAAGTGTAAGTTTAATTTTGGACTTTCACAACATAATTTGATATTTTAGGTTATTCCTGAAAATTTTATTGGTGTATATACACTGCCCTCCAAAAGTTTGGAAACACCCCTGGCAAAGTGTGGTTTTGGATGATTTCAGCATAAATCCTTATAATTTTTTTTGGTGCAAATACATTAAAGTACACTGCAAAAAATGCTGTTCTTACTTAGAGTTTTTGTCTTGTTTCTAGTCAAAATATCTTAAAGTTCTTAAATCAAGAAGCATTTTCTTGACAAGTAAAAATTATTTTCTTGTTTTCAGGGAAAAAAGTCAAAATTAAGTAAGTTTTTCCTTAAAACAAGAAAAATAATCTGCCAATGGGGTAAGCAAAATAAGCAAAACCCCACTTTTCTAGGGTGTTTCCAAATGTTTGGAGGGCAGTGTATCTACAAAACATTTTAAAAAATTAAAATGATTTTGCCTTTTGTTTGGAGGTTCATAATGAATAGGACAGGCCAAAATGGTGGAAATTTGGCTTGTGTCCTCTGTGTGCCATGTTTTCTAACATTTAGATGTTAATTAGCCATCAGTAACACTTTATTTTACAGTATCCTTGTTACACATTACATGTAGTTACCATAGTAATTACTATAAATTGTGCATAATTCATGCAACTAACCACACCCTAATCCAAACCCTAACCCTACAGTAAATACATGTAGTTAATTGTTATCACTCAGTACTTAAATATATAATTACACTGTAACACGGACACCTTAAAACAAAGTGTTACCTAGATATCTTGGTAAAAAATGCAATACATATATGACATGTACTGGGCATGGTTCTGTTATTGAAACATACCAAATGTGCTTTATTTGTGGAAGTTTCTAATTCTCCTTTCTCTGTTGAAGGTTTCACAAGTAGTAGCAATGCCCCATCATCATTTCCCAGTGGGCAGCTGCCTGACCACGCTCCGTCTGTGTTCTGATGGTACCTACCTCTACTGGGTTTGGTCACCTGTCAGCATCAATGAGAAAACACAAAAAGGCCACTCTGTCTTCATGGATGTCTTCCAGCTAACGGTATTAACTTGAGAATGAGTCAGGGTTTTTCCTGGGTCAAAAATGGTCTTTTTCGGTTGTGGCCGGTGAACACGGTCATCCACTCATTCACAAAGTACTCTACCCCTGTGAACTGCGAGCCCAGTACTGACAATAAATCCAAAATAAATGCAAAGAAACAGTTTGTAATATTACCTTATCCTATTTATTCATGAAATGAAAATAATCACTGTCAGAACAGATCATAAAACAGTGCGCTTACACAAGGTACACAAAGCTGCACTCTTGCAAAAACTCCTGTTATAATCAATGAAGCTGTCTATACTGCAGTGAATCTCTTATTGACATCATGTTTATACTTTGTTGGTTATAATGAAAGGATTCGCAAGAATGCAAATGGTTTTGAGAGGGTTCTGACTAACTTAAAGGTGCCCTAGAATTAAAAATTGAATTTATCTTGGCATAGTTAAATAACAAGAGTTCAGTACATGGAAATGACATACAGTGAGTCTCAAACTCCATTGTTTCCTCCTTCATATATAAATCTCATTTGTTTAAAAGACCTCCGAAGAACAGGCGAATCTCAACATAACACCGACTGTGACGTAACAGTCGGGATCATTAATATGTACGCCCCCAATATTTGCATATGCCAGCTCATGTTCAAGGCATTAGACAAGGGCAGCCAGTATTAACGTCTGGATCTGTGCAAAGCAGAATCATCAGACTAGGTAAGCAAGCAAGAACAATAGCGAAAAATGGCAGATGGAGCAATAATAACTGACATGATCCATGATATCATGATATTTTTAGTGATATTTGTAAATTGTTTTTCTAAATGTTTCGTTAGCATGTTGCTAATGTACTGTTAAATGTGGTTAAAGTTACCATCGTTTCTTACTGTATTCACAGAGACAAGACTGTCGTTATTTTCATTTTTTAAACACTTGCAGTCTGTATAATTCATAAACACAACTTCATTCTTTATAAATCTCTCCAACAGTGTAGCATTAGCCGTTAGCCACGGAGCATAGCCTCAAACTCATTCAGAATTAAATGTAAACATCCAAATAAATACAATACTCACATAAAGATCCATTTTGAGGGTTTTATTAGCTGTGTGAACTTTATGCAATGATAAAGTCGAGAGCTCGGGAGGGGGCGGAGAGCGCGAACAATTAAAGGGGCCGCAGCCTGAATCGACGCATTTCTAATTATGCCCTAAAATAGGCAGTTAAAAAAATTAATAAAAAAAGATCTATGGGGTATTTTGAGCTGAAACTTCACAGACACATTCAGGGGACACCTTAGACTTATATTACTTCTTGTAAAAAAACGTTCGATGGCACCTTTAAACACATCTGATTTGCCATTGCGTTCACATGCTCAACAGATATGTGATTGGCTACAAAGCTCACGTTGTAAATGGAAACCTTTGATGCTCTTTACAGAGCTTACACAAACACAGGAGCATTTTAAAGCAGCCGACTATCAGTGGGTATTGGTACTGCATAACGGCAGGTAACATCACATTAAATGATTAGATTAACCTTTTGCAGGACAAAGATTAATTTTTGTGGCCGCCAAAATATTTTCAATGCAGGAAAAACCCTGTGTGTATGTGAAGATTTTTGTAATATCAGACTTGTTAATTTCATTATGTTCTCAGTGCAGTTTTGTAGTTTACAAAAAAAAATTATTGCATGTAATGACTGGTAACCCTTGTGAAAAAGAAGTACATATTAACAGACTTTTTGTACTTATGGAAATAATATACTTTAAAAGAATATAAGTGTGAACTGAATGTAATGTTTTTAATGTTTAATTGCAATTAAATGAAAATGCATTATAGTTTGAATTTATACTTAAAGGATTAGTTCACTTCAGAATTAAAATTCAAAAAGATTTACTCACCCCCATGTCATCCAAGGTGTTTCTTTCTTTCTTTCTTCAATCAAAAAGAAATTAAGGTTTATGAGGAAAACATTCCAGGATTTTTCTCCATATAGTGGACTTCACTGTCTGGGGTACAACGGGTTGAAGGTCCAAATTACAGTTTCAGTGCAGCTTCAAAGTGCTCTACACGATCCTCGCCGAGGAATAAGGATCTTATCTGTCTAAACGATCTGTCATTTTCTAACAAAAATAAATAAATAAATAAAAAATTATATACTTTAACCACAAATGCTCATCTTGCACTGCTCTACATTGCACCACACATTAAGTAATCATGTTGGAAAGATCACGCATGATGTAGGCAAAAGTACCGATCCAGTGTCTACAAAGCGAATGTGCAAAGACTAAGCCAAATGCTCTTTACAAAAAAAAGGTAAAACAACGATGTTAGACAATTTTGAAGTTGGAGGAGAAAATGAGATTTTTCGCCCTACAATGGTACTTCCGCCTATGTCATACGTGACGTTTCCATGGGATTATGCCATGTGTGGCAGATTTCAGAGCAGTGCAAGTGCATTTGTGGTTAAAAAGTATATAACTTTTCTTTCTTTTTTTTTTGTTGTGAAACTGCAATTTGGACCTTCAACCCTTTTAATTCTGAAGTGAACAAATCCTTTAATACAAATAGTCGAACTTTACAGTGCTTTTTTTGACACTTGTGTAGGACTTCTATGTCATGTATTTGAATATATTTGTAATTACACATTTGTAATAAAGTACTGTGCTTTAGCATTTTAGTCAACGCAAAATAAGTGTACTTCTTAACAAAGTATTATTAAAACATGTACTTTAAAGTCAAACTTTTAATTTGACATTGTTACAAAGTGCACTTAATTGTGTTAAACAGTCATGAAAGTGTACTTTCATAAAGTACGTTTTTTTTTTAAAATTATTATACTTTTAAGATTTGAAGTGATCTTCAATACAATTAAGTGCACTTCCTTTTCACAAGGGAATTATAATAAATGTAGCAAGTAAAGAAGTGTTCACTGAACCCGCAATTCACAAGCTTCCATTATCTGTTTTTGTTTTTGCAGACTGAGTCTGGTCTGTGTGTGGCCAGTCCTATACAAGATCGAGTAATCCTGTCGAGAAAGGAAGGCGAGTCATCTAAGTGTTTGAATGAGCTGCTCCTGAGCCGCATGTCTCGTTTCCGTGCCTCCCACTCCTCCACACTGGCTGCCCTCACCGGCTCTGCCATCACCAACCCCGTCAAAGAGGAACAGTCGGGTAATACTGCTGTATGTTGTTTGTGCCTCGGCTGTTCCCAGCACAGTTGTCCCAAGTTATCCCCAAGTGACAACTTTTTTTGGCTTAGTTTCTATATTAATGGCCGCTTTATGAAAAATATGTCCACTTAATTGTATTAAATGTGCACTTGTAGTGTACTTCAAGACAAGTCTTAAAAGTATATTATTACAGAACTGTACTCTTTATATTAATAAACTAAACTAAAGACTACACTTTTATGGCTGTTTTACCAAAAAATTAAAATTCTGTCATTTATTCACCGTCATGTTGTTCCAAACCCTTAAGACTTTAGTTCATCTTCAGAACACAAATGTTTCATCAAATTTTTTTGATGAAATCAGAGAGATTTCAGTCCCTCCATCGACAGTCCAAACAACTACCACTTTGACGCTTCAAAAGGTTCATAAAGAGATTATAAAACTAATCCATATGAATTGAGCAGGTTAGTCCAAATTTTCTGAAGAGACTCGATCGCTTTATATGATGAGCAGATTGAATTTAGGCTTTTATTCACATATAAGCACTGATCAGCGAACATAAGCAGAAGCTCAGCTGAACATGCTTGACACGTGAGAACAAACCTCTTACGGAAGCTCAAATGTGCTGCGTAACACACAAATTAACTTTATTGGTTCTCGCATGTCAAGCAACCGTAACTACTGTGTGTGTTGATGAATGTTTATATGTGAATAAAAGCATAAATTAAATCTGTTCATCATATAAAGCAATCATGTCTCTTCAGAAAATTTGGACTGAAACTGCTCTATTCATATGAATTAGTTTTACGATCTTTTTGTAAAATTCTTGAAGAGTCAAAGTGGTAGTTGCATAGCTGTCAATGGAGGGGCAGAAAGCTCTCAGATTTCATTAAAAATCTCTTCATTTGTGTTCCAAAGATGAACGAAAGTCTTGCGGTTTTAGAGCGACATGAGGGTGAGTAATTAATGACAGAACTTTCATTTTTGGATGAACTAACCCTTTAACACAGTTAAGTACACTTTTTAAAAGTGCACTTTGTAATAAAACCAAATTAAAAGTTTTACTTTTAAAATTCATTTTAAATCATTTATGTTTTAATAATTATTTGTTGTGCTTTAAAAAAGTACACTTATTTTGATGTGTTGACTTAAGCACAATAAAGTACTTGATTAACTCTAGTGCGTTGTTCAATATTTCACTTGAAGTTCTAAATTGCAACTTCATCATTTATTACAAATACATTTAAATACATGACATACAAGTTCCAATAGAAATCCATATATAAGTACTGTGGCAACTTCAAGATGTTTGGAAACTGTGTACAAGTGTAGATAATTGGTGCTGTGTTAAAGGCATGGTTCGTATGGTCATGAAAAACCTGGAAAAGTCATGGAATTTGAAAATAGCAATTTTCTAGGCTTGGAAAAGTTTTGGAAAAGTCATGGAGATTTGTTTCATAAATATCTGTGTAATAGGATATATGTTTTAATTGATAATGTTGGATACACAAATGGGACGGCACAGTGGCTCGCCATGCAAGAAGGTCCCTGGTTCGAGCCCCTGCTGGAGCCAGAAGTCCTTTCTGTGTGAAGTTTGCATGTTCTCCCCCTGTCAGTGTGGGTTTCCTCTCATGGTGCTCCGGTTTCCCCAACACAGTCCAAAGACATGCAGATTAGGTAGACCGGACATGCCAAACTGACCGTAGGAGTGTGTGAATGTGTGTGGATAATTCCAATGAAAGTGGCCCCTGCAAAAATGGGACCAACGCTAGGAAAATAACTAATAGCGTTTAACTCACAGCATTGAACTTGGTCTCTTTTTTTTTTTTTTTTTTTTTTTTTTTTCTTGCCCTAGTAGTCAACACAAGTTGTGGCTTGTCTATAAAAACACTGAGGAAGACGCCGATGTACGTGTGTGGAACGTACCTAGTGATGCTGGCACCCACTCCAGGTGTAGCTGGTAGCTCTGCCACCCGCTCGCTGTTTGGTGGTTCCAGTGGCCTTTCTTCTCTTAAGAGTAAGTCATCATCTCTTATTCTGAGGGGAAAGATCTTTATACCCTAAACAAACATTTTAACATTTTAATTTAGCATCGTTTTATACTAAACTCTGTCATAGATGGTGTCTGAATGGTGATTTATCATTTAACTTTTATTTACACTGTTACCTAATCAGACATAAAGTAAAGGGATGCTTCACCCTAAAATGTTCTCTCATTGTTTATGCACCCTCATGTTGTTCCAAACCCATATGACTTTCTTATTTCTGTGAAACAAAAATGAAAATCATTTAGTAAACTTTAAAAAGCAACCAGGAGTGTCAGCGAAAAATTATATGCAATCCAGGAGCTTTTATTTGACATTCTCAATGTCTTGTTAACATTTTCAATAACTCCCTTGTGCTTTTTCCTAGTCTTGGCATCTAGTTTGGTGTTTAACCTGGCTGATGGTCAGTTTAGCAATCGTGCAGACCTCGTAGATGCTCCAGGAAGCTCTCTGGGTCGTGGGGCTCAGGTTGCAGGACTGGGTAAGAATCAGACATTTCCACACATCAAACCCCTTTCACAATAAACACAATGCATAAAGCAAAACAAATCTCAGACAGAATGGTCTGTATTCACCAAGAGTGAAATGCAGAGGCATTGGGCTTAAGTAATTTTAATACATTGTTGCTGACAATTTTCTTACTACTAAAATAAAATGAAACCTAGCACATGTGCACATTTAAAATGTTCAGTTTTCCCTTTTGGAAAATGGATAAAAAATGTTAAAGACTCATCCTGTTCATCTTGGGTAATATAAATAGCAAATATCAAATCATGTTTCATCATATATCTTCAGTTGTGCTAAACTAAAGTCTATTGGCTGTTTATTTTTCTCTGTCTTCAAACCATTGTTGAGATACAATCATTAAAACTGTAACTTTGCCGATTTTCAACCCGCTTTGTATTGTTACAATGTAGTATATTTAAACAAAATTTTTTTACTTGTTCTCCGTGTAACCTGGACAGAGAAATTTACATATATTTTTGAGCAAAAGTCCACCGAATGATGCAAAACGGCTTTCTCTCTGTATTTACGATTCTTTGCAGCCTTTAGCCATATGCTAGATCCTTTAATGGAAACCGAAACTAACACTTACTCTTTAAATTCCTTCACCCGAGAATAATACAGGTTGACATCATTATGACTAAAAGCCTGCTAAGAAATATTTTCAGACTAAAGCAAAGCGGATTTGACTCTTGTCAAGCGTGTCCATAGCAGCCTGGTGGGAGTGTCCTTGGACAGCAACATGCCCAGTGCGTTATGGGTGTTGAAGTTTTCCAACCTATGTAGCAAAAGGGAAGACGACAGTCTTTTTTTTTTCTCTCTGATTTCTCGAGTTTGAAAAATGTTTCACCTATCTACTGTATAGCCATCCAAGTTTTATTGAAAGCCCATTTTGCCAGCGAAGTACCGCTTTAAATAGTAAAGTGTTAAAAAAAAACTTTGTTAAAATGGATTCTATACAATTTTCAGATGATTTAAAACAGAATTAACAAATTTATTTAAACATACATTTAAATAATTAAAAAAAATAGATATTTAACAATATATTTACAATTTCAGTGATATGCGAGTTCTTTTTTCTAGCTAACTAGGTGTGGACATTGAATGACTTTCCTGAGGTTAATGGAACATCATGTTCAAAAGCTGTTATATTGACATCTTTCTGTGGTTGAAACACTGATTGGGCAATTACATGAGACAGATGCATTTTGATAGGTTGTACTGTACCTTTCAACATACCTTCAGATGTTCATTCATGTGGGTTTTTTTTTTTTTGTGCTTCAGTTTTGAAGCAATTTAACACACCACATTTAAGAAAAAAAAGTTTTAATAACATTTCATGGCAACATTGACAATATTTGAAAATACACAAAACAAGTTTTGAACAAGTGTTTCCCCCTGAAATACTCATTGTGACTCATTCTGATGGAGAGCATCATATCAATGCTAATATTGTTAACTAAAACTATTAAATATAATATTCATTCATTTGAATTTATGCTCAAATAAATAAAATAATATAAAATGAATAACTTAAATTTAAACGGAAATTTAGAACTAAAAATTGAATTTCTAAAATTACTAAAACTAATTTAAATGAAGCTAAAAAAAAATACAAAAAGCACGTAACACAATTGCTAAAATTTAAAATGAAAATATAAAATAAAATTTAAAATATAAAAATAAAAGCTTATTAAAAATATTAATGAAAATACACTGAGTTACATGTATTTTTTTTTTTTTTGTATAATGACTGTTCTAGGGGCCTGCTATGATGCACTTAACAACTTAATCTGGACGTGCTCCAGTGACTACATGGACCAATGGTGTAACCCTGGGAACCAGGCCTTCCATCATGTGTGCCAACGACTTGGCGTCAGTCACGTCATTAGTCAGCCTAAAGGTATTAAAACTGGAGCTCTAACATATGCCTATGTTAACAAAAACTACAAAAAAGTTTACTTGAGTTGATTTTTGATTGGTTTTAGGATAGTACAGTAAACATTTTAGAGACTTGCATTCAAAAGGATTTTGTTATTATAGTGATGATAGCTGATTTTGCTAAAAATTTCCCTTGTGTAAAAGAAGTGTACCTTTAAAAAAGTACTTAAGATATTATATGCTTTTAAAAGGATGTAGCATGAACTGATTGTAACATTCATGTTAATTGCAATTGAAAAAATTAAATGAAAAAATTAAATGCAATTAGCTGAACTTTAGAGTGCTTGTTGACCAGCTTAAGTAGGACTTAAGCACAGCTCTATATGTAATTTTGTAATTACTTCTATTGTCTTTGAAATATGGTTAAAGTGTTCTGCCTAATGTACTGACAAGCATTTATGGTAAGCTAAAATACACTTTAATGTCATTTTTATTGAAACTTGTATGTTGTGTGCTTAAATATATTTATAATTGCAAATTTGTACTGATGAAGTTGCAATTTAGAACATAATATAATTAAATACAAAATATATTAAGTTTAAATGTATTATTAATTAACACTACAGTTAAAAATATAATCAGGTTCTTTACATGTTAGTCAACACATCAAATTAAGTCCACTTCTTTAAGGCATAACAAAAGGTGATTAAAACAATGATTTAAAGTAAAACCTTGAATTTTATATTTTTACAAAGTATCTTAAGAAATAGTCATGAATGTGTTCTCTCTTTAAGTACACTTAAGTGGACTTTATTTTGTTAATATTAACTGCAAGCACAGTTTTAAAAAACTATACTTTTAAGATTCGAAGTACACATTCATTACAGTTAAGGAGATTTTTTCACAAGTGGTCACTTTTCAGTGCTATACTCATAATGTTTTTGACTCTTTATCACAGAAGAAATGATAGACACAGCCAAAGTGATAAATCAGCTGCTCCATCATGTTGGCGCTATGTGCATCCACCAGCTCAACCTGCTAGCAGCCAGCAGTAGTTTGCACCTGGGAACCTTCATAGGAAAACAACCCATGGAGGCTTGCCACTTTAGTTCTATATGTGACGTCATGGAGAAGGCCATGGTCAATGGTGATACATGCATCATCCGATGCATTCTGGTCGTCTTTCAGGTGTGGATATAATTGGTGTGGTTTTGCTGGAATATTTAAGAACATTTAAATTACAATATAAACACTGACTTAAATGACTTTGTTACATTATAACTTCCTGCAAAGCTGTAATACATATGACGTAAAGGGTTAGTTCACCCAAAAATGAAAATTCTGTCATTTATTACTTGCCCTCATGCAGTTCCACACCCGTAAGACCTTCGTTCATCTTCAGAACACAAATTAAGATATTTTAGTTGAAATCCGATGGCTCCGTGAGGCCTGCAAAGGGAGCAATGACATTTCCTCTCTCAAGATCCATAAAGGTACTAAAAACATATTTAAATCAGTTCATGTGAGTACAGTGGTTCAATATAAATTTTATAAAGCAACGAGAATATTTTTGGTGCGTCAAAAAACCCAAAATAACGACTTATAAAGTGATGGCCGATTTCAAAACAATGCTTCAGGAAGCATCAGAGCACAATGAATCAGCATATCGAATCAACGGTTCAGAGCGCCAAAGTCACGTGATTTCAGCCGTTGGCAGTTTGACACGCGATCCGAATCATGATTCGAAACACTGATTCATTTATGCTCCGAAGCTTCATGAAGCAGTGTTTTGAAATTGGTCATCACTAAATAAGTCATTTTTTTTTTGTTTTTTTGGCGCTCCAAAATTATTCTCGTCGCTTTATAATATTAATATTGAACCACTGTACTCACATGAACTGATTTAAATACGTTTTTAGTACCTTTATGGATCTTGAGAGAGGAAATGTCATTGCTCCCTATGAAGGCCTCACAGAGCCATCGGATTTCAATGAAAATATCTTAATTTGTGTTTCGAAGATTAACAAAGGTCTTACGGGTGTGGAACGGCATGAGGGTGAGTAATAAATGACAGAATTTTCATTTTTGGGTGAACTAACCCTTTAACTAAAACAATGTGTTTTTTTTTTTTTTTTCCCTCCAATTGAAATTTTTGCAATTGCAGATTCATTTTATGTTCATCAGCAGTGAATAGATTGACACCCACTTGAAGGATGAATATTTTCTCTTGTGTTTTTCCAGGTGGTGTTCCAGTTTTTTAATCCAAATTCGGAGCAGAACCGGGACTGTGTTAAACGTTCTGGGCTGTTGCTGTGGCAGTTACTTATGGCTCCTCCTGATCAGATAGAACCGGAAATACAAAGAGAAGTGTGTCTTGCCATCAGGTGAGCCTCTAAAAAAACTTAAATTGAAGCCACAACCACAAGATATCTTATGTATATTACTTAAAGGGAAAATTAAGCTTGATAATAGTACTTTTTAAAAAATATTATTGCCTTTTTTAAAGTCCCCCTGTTACATTCAAGCTATTTTAAGAAGTTTTCAAAGGACAAAAACGTTTAAATATTTCATTTTGATTATCAAAAATGGGATTTAGGGGATATAATTGTTGACTGCAAAGAGTTTTAATATTCTTTATTTTATTTTTTTTCCTTTCATATTCTTGTGTCAGAGAATTTTAAAAAATATCTTCATTTGTCTTTCAAAGATGAACAAAAGTCTTATGGGATTTAGTCAAAATTTCTTAAGTCTGAAAAATTGATTGTTGTTGAATTTATGCAACTGTCCGCAATATCTGCAATAACTTGCTGTCAAACGATTAATCATGATTGATCGCATCCAAAATATCTATATATATATATATATATTTATATATATAACAAAGGTCTATTATATATATATATATATATATATATATATATATATATATATATATATATATATATATATATATATATATATATAGAAGGTATATTTATATATATATATATATATATATATATATATATATATATATATATATATATATATATATATATATATATAGAAGGTATATTTATATATATATATAGATGCATGTATACATGTAAATATTTATTACATGTATGTGTATGTATTTATATATACATAATAATTATACACAGTAAACACATATACAAACCCGATTCCAAAAAAGTTGGGACACTGTACAAATTGGGAATAAAATAGGAATGCAATAATTTACAAATCTCATAAACTTATATTTTATTCACAATAGAATATAGATAACATCAAATGTTGAAAGTGAGACATTTTGAAATTTGGATTTCATGAGAGCTACACATTCCAAAAAAGTTGGGACAGGCAGCAATAAGAGGCCGTAAAAGTTAAATGTACATATAAGGAACAGCTGGAGGACCAATTTGTAACTTATTAGGTCAATTGGCAACATGATTGGGTATAAAAAGAGCCTCTCAGAGTGGCAGTATCTCTCAGAAGTCAAGATGGGCAGAGGATCACCAATTCCCCTAATGCTGCAGCGAAAAATAGTGGAGAAATGTCAGAAAGGAGATTTCGTGGTCAGACGAATCAAAATTTGAAGTTCTTTTTGGAAAACTGGGACACCATGTCATCCGGACTAAAGAGGACAAGGACAAACCAAGTTGTTATCAGCACTCAGTTCAGAAGCCTGCATCTCTGATGGTATGGGGTTGCATGAGTGCGTGTGGCATGGGCAGCTTACACATCTGGAAAGGCACCATCAATGCTGAAAGGTATATCCAAGTTCTAGAACAACATATGCTCCCATCCAGACATCGTCTCTTTCAGGGAAGACCTTGCATTTTCCAACATGACAATGCCAGACCACATACTGCATCAATTACAACATCATGGCTGCGTAGAAGGAGGATCCGTTTACTGAAATGGCCAGCCTGCAGTCCAGATCTTTCACCCATAGAAAACATTTGGCGCATCATAAAGAGGAAGATGCGACAAAGAAGACCTAAGACAGTTGAGCAACTAGAAGCCTGTATTAGACAAGAATGGGACAACATTCCTATTCCTAAACTTGAGCAACTTGTCTCCTCAGTCCCCAGACATTTGCAGACTGTTATAAAAAGAAGAGGGGATGCCACACAGTAGTAAACATGGCCTTGTCCCAACTTTTTTGAGATGTGTTGATGCCATGAGATTTAAAATCAACTTATTTTTCCCTTAAAATGATACATTTTCTCAGTTTAAACATTTGATATGTCATCCATGTTGTATTCTGAATAAAATATTGAAATTTTAATCTTCCACATCATTGCATTCTGTTTTCATTTACAATTTGTACAGTGTCCCAACTTTTTTGGAATCGGGTTTGTATTATGTAAAAAAAAAACAAACAAAAAAAACTTTTACTTTGGATGCGATTCATTGCAATTAATCGTTTGACAGCACTACTATAAACCATTTTTCTGTTCTTTCTTTTTTCTCATTAGCTCAGGTTTAAACACCTTGTACCAGAGTGAATCTGAGTTGAACAACCTGCTAAAATTTGTTTTCACTGAGGGTAAGAATTGCAGATAGATATACATCATACAGAAGTCATGTTTACCTATAAGTTGAGTTATCGCTGGCTCACTGCAATTGCACTAATGACTACAAAAAAAAAAAAATTCTTTGCAGGAGAGAAGAACAGTGGTTTGTCTCAATTACGTGATGTCATATTAAACAACCTTGCTAACCAGTTACAGAAGAACCGCTTTGGTAGTGAGGATGATGACCACTACAGGTAACAAGTTCTTCAGAAAGAAAGTTAAAGTCAACCCACTTGCTCTGTATACTGCTGTATTTAACTCAACTGCTCTTGCTTAACACAAAAATCCACATTCATTTTTTTTTTTTGTGACTTCAACAAAAGTTTCTCTTGTTATCTCAGCAATAGATTGTAATTGTCTGTAAATGATTTGTGGTTTATATCTGTTGTATCTGTTCATAAACTTTCTCTCATCTTCCCCTGCAGACTGAAAGATGAACTGTTGCAGTGTATCTTAAAGACTGTAGTGCGAGAGTCATGTCTCCTCATCACCAAATGTCAAACCGTTTCCAAGGAAGACCTTCAGAAGCTTCTCTCCACTGTACCTGTATGTGACTTCCACATAAGCGCATTTAAGATTTACTTTTTAAAGAAACTTTTCATTGGGACTGGTTACTCTGTTTTTATATAGATTTTAACTTTAGAATGAACTTTTTGTGCAAACTGAATTAATCTTGGCAGATGCAGCTCTACAAGCCATTTGTTTTCATAACCCTTGTGAAAAAGAAGTACACTTTAGCATACTTTTAAAAGAATATTTATTACAGAAATAATATTCTTTATAATTAAGTGCATACTAAACGTAATGTTTTCCTACATTTAATTGCAATTAAATTAAAATATTTTATCGTCTAAATTTATAGTAAATGCAATTATCTGAACTTTAGAGTGCTTTTTGATTTTATCGTTTTAAGTAATTTCTTAATTACGAATTTTTTTGAAATGGTAAAAGTGTACTGGTGAATGTACTGACAAGCATTTATGGTAAAGTAAAATATATAGTTTGTCATGTATTTAAATATATTTGCAATTACACATTTGTAATTATGAAGTTGCAATGTAGTGCATTTAAATTATACACACTACAATTTAAATTATCAAGTATGTGCTTTATAATGTATAATGTTTTTTAGTATTACAAAAGGTTATTAAAACAATGATTTAAAATATACTTTAAAGTAAAACTTTTAATTTGGCACTATTAAAAAGTGTACTTTTTCTATTTAAGTGTGTTGAGAAACAATATACTGTACTTAACTGAACTTTTAAAATATACTATACTGTACCTTTTAAATATACTGTACTTAAGATTTAAAGTACAAGTGCACATTCAGTACAATTAAGTGCAATTCTTTTTCACAAGGGAAATCAAACTAAATGAATTGAGGAAAAAAATATCAGTTATCTTGATATGCTGTTTGCATTCAGTAATTTTCCTGGAATAACTTTAGAATGATGGGTGAATTAAGATTATTATAAGATTATATGTATTATTTACTTTTCATTTCTTAAACAACCATGTATTAAGATGCATCATGGCCATATTCCAGAATGACAATGTCAAGATTCATCAGGCTCAAATGGTGAAAGAATTGTTGGGAAGGAGCATGAAAAATCATTTTCATGAATTTCACACATGAATCCAGACCTTAACCTCAGTGTAATTTTTTGGGATGTGCTGGAGGAGACTTTACAGAGTGCTCACCTCATGCATTGTCAAAAAATGATGCACCTCTCAATGGAAATAAATGTTGTGATGTTTTCCATCAAGAGGTGCATCACTTTTTGTTCAAGATCATGTATTGACAATGCAAGAGGTGAGCACTCTGTAAAGTCTACTCCAGCACAACCCAAAGACTTTCAGTGAAATTAAGGTTTATACTCAGAGATGCCAATTCATGTGTTAAAATGATTCTTCATGCTCTCTGAACCATTCTTTCACAGTTTTAGCCCTGGTGAATCTTGGCATTTTCATCCTGGAATATGGCCATGGTGTGTCTTCCTACATGGTTGTTTAAGAAATGAAAAGCTACACACTCCATCTTTAAGGGTTAAAAGAACCGTTGTCAAACATATAACATGCTAGAAACATAATAATCACTGTAATAATGATCCATTAATAGATTCTTAAGTATTTGCCTATTAAAATCCTTTTTTTTTTTTTTTTTTGGCCGTGCAATGTATATGAGGCCAACAGTGAAATATCATCTCTCTCAAACAATTCAAGAACTATTATTATTTTATTCCTTAAAGGCCAATTCACACTGAACCGACAGACGCCGACCAACGGCAACAGACATTTTGTCGGGTTTTGTTGGATCAGTGTGTTCCCCCTGTCAGTGTCTGTTGGTATTAGCCAGCACTTGAACATGTTGAACTGGCATTTGTCAGGTCATGTAATGTCTGAGAAGTGACGTAATGTAATCTGTTGATTGTTCGCATTGTTGGTGTTTGTTGGTGCAGTGTGAATTGGCCTTCAAACATTCTGTGCTTGTAAAAAACACAATGTTGTTCTTACTGTTCTACTGTATGTTTACATTGAAATCTTGCCTGCAACTCGCGATTATTTATTTGCAAAAGCCAATTTTACACACTTTTGGCTAGCTAAGTGTTATTTTTGGACCTTGTTTATATGGTGCATCAAAATGTATACATTCAATCATAATTTGAAATAATTGTCTGTTGTCTGTATGAATTCATACAATTTATTGTATCACTAATTAACCTACAGCACTTCCACATCAACAGGTAGTGTCACCAAGCTTGCGTTATTTAATGGCTGTGCAGAACCATTTGCTCAGCAACACTATCCTGCTCCACCCTGATGACATTGATGATAGTGACAGCTCCCTACAAGGGGAAACAATGAAGGTACAGGTAAACATCCCCTTTAAAAACCCTATGGTCTCTGACTGGTTAGTGTGGGCTGATGGCAGCAGCTGCTGCATTCATGAAAGATGGAACAAACAGGAATTGATACTTCAAATCTTAAAAGTATATTTTTTAAAAAACATGCTTGCAGATCATGTAATGTTAATGAAATAAAAGACCACTTAAGTGTACTTAAGGAGTGTACACTTTCATGACCGTTTCTTAACACACTTCATTTTTGGGATAGTTCACCCAAAAATGAAAATTCTGTCATTAATTACTGACTTTTGTTCATCTTCAGAACACGAATGAAGATCTTTTTGATGAAATCTGACTGCATTCTGTCCCTCCATAGACTGCCTTCACAACTGGAACTTTGACGCTTCTAAAAGTTCATAAAGAGATCGTAAAACTAATCCATATGAATAGAGTGGTTCAGTCCAAATTTTCTGAAGAGACGAGATGAACAGATTGAATTTAGGCTTATATTTACATGTAAGCATTCATCAATCACACATCAGTTATGGTAAACAGAAGCTCAAGCAAGTTTGAGGTTCATTTTCGTGTGTTACACAGCACATCTGAGCTTCTGGAAGAGCTTTTGTTTATGATCGCTGATCAATGTTTATATGTGAATAAAAGCATAAATTCAATCTGTTTATCATATAAAGCGATCTTCAGACAATTTGGACTAAACTGCTCGATTCATATGGATTAGTTTTATGGATCAGTTGTGAAGGCAGTCTATAGAGGGACCGAATACAGTCAGACTTCATTAAAAATATCTTCAATTTGTTCCGAAGATGAACGAAAGTATTACGGTTTTGGAACGACATGAGGGTGAGTAATTAATGACAGAATTTTCAGAATAATTAACACTTAAAATTTGCCATTATTACAAAGGACATTTTAAAGAAGTATACTTATTTTGATGTGTTGGCTAACAACTAAAGCACCTGTAAAGTACAAATGTGTAATTTACAAATATATTTAAATTCATGACAAGTTTCAATAGAAATGACATTTAAGGTGCTTGTAATTACTGTACATTCAGCGGTACATATTTCAAAGACAATAGAAGTAATTATGAAATTACATGAAAAGATAAACTTAATTTGTACTTTAGCACTCTAAAGTCAGAGTGCTAAAGTGTACTTTTTAACAAGCGTTCGGCACCATCTTTAGATGTTCTCAAAGAAATGTGTGTGTTGAATGTACGTGTTCCCCTCAGGAGTTGCAGACATGCATCTTATCACTTGCCTCTAAGATCCTGGTTGGATGTGATGAGGTTCTGGAGACCCTTCAACAAGTCACCAGCTCCCTTATCAACAGCAACATCAGTGATCGAGAGGCCAGGTGCATTCAAATATTATATATTTTTGATGATACCTTATTTGTATGTTGTACATGTAATTAAGCACTTCTTTTACTTATTATCTTTTCCACACTTTTTTTTTAATGTGTAGACTGAGAGGTCTGGAACAGGTAACGAAGGCTACGATGTTGGGTCACTTGCTGCCGGTTCTGTTGACCTCACTGATGCACCCAAACCTACAAACCCTCACACTAGCTGATGCTCTCATGCCACAGCTAGTCCAACTGGTCCTCTATACCAGTCAGGTGTGTATGTGTGACTGATAATATGCAGATATAGTGATTGTTGGATAGAAGAGCAAGGTGATATAGCTATAAACATGTATTGCAATGTTTTTTCATCATTTGGACAATATTTGATACATACAGTAGCATCTCAATAATTATGTATTTGCCCTCAAGTAGCTTAGAAGGCTAAACTCTCTATTGATATTATTGAACAAAATATTTTAGCATTCTCATACAGGCTTTAAGAATTTAATGGCAAAATAAAAAGCTAATAATCAAAAAATTCACAGCCAAATAACAGTGAATATAATGTAAATATTAAATATATTACCCATATATTACCCAGACCTAATCGATGCACACAAATGCACAATGTCATTTTTTTACATTACCACCAAGGCTGCATTTATTTGAAAAAATACAGTAAACGAATGAGGGTCAATTCAATGCTGGATTTGCACATGATGGCACATGCTAGTCGATGAACTCCACAGCAGCTACATAAATTTTCCACTAATCATTCAGAAACTCCAGTTTCATTCTAAAAGTTGTAACTTGAGTCTCTCCAACTCTGGTTTGAACAATGTAAGGCTGATACCATTACTGAAAATCATCATTTTGGCTGCGTAAGATTCTCCAGCTTTGTTGTTGTTGTTAAGCAACTGAAGCGCAAGCTGTTAAAGCTCCGCCCTCTTTTGGAAAGCGGGCCGGGAGCAGTAGCTCATTTGCATTTAAAGGGACAGATCCAAATAGGGGCAAATTTGACAAGCTATAATAAATGATTTGTGTGGTATTTTGAGCTGAAACTTTACAGACACGTTCTGGGAAAACCAGAGACTTATATTACATCTTGTAAAAGGGGCATTATAGCCCCCCTTTAAAAACAAACAAAAAAAACCTGCTGACAGGGTACATTGAGAATTTTGAATTAAAATATAATGAAAAATCTTGGATTTTCCATTTAATGTGTGTTATGTACATTTGTAAATTAAAATAATAAATCATAAACCATTGGCATTGACTACTCTGTATCCAACAGACCGCTTTGCTGCTAAAGACACATTCACCATTATTTGTTGAGGATTCCCCGCTAAATCAACCCTCCAATCAACCCTCATTAAGTGACGGGTAAATATTTTTCAGCTTTTTTAATCTATCCTTGAAAATATTCGACAAAAACATTTAGATTATGCAAAACACAAAATTATGTTGTGCTTAATTCAGTTTCCAGATTCTGGAAGAGAGAGAGGAGCCAGGCTTTTTGACCGGCCTGAAGATCCCTGCCCCATGGGCCGCTGGGAAAACAGTGGAAACTGTTCATCCAGTGCGGGATAACTACAAATTTAAAGATACAGTGCACATACCTGGTGCTCGCTGTCTCTACCTCCGTTTTGACCCTCGCTGCTCCTCCCAATATGACTACGACAAGGTTTGAACTTTCGATTCTGTGAAACTGTTCTCATTCATAGTGGAATGACAGTAAATATGCATGCTCATAAACTCTCGTTATTCAGCTGGTGATTTATGCTGGCCCCAACACAAATAGTCGTAAAGTGAGTGAGTATGGAGGCAACACCATGGGTTATGGGAGCCGTAGTGTCTTAGGAACTGGATGGCCCAAAGATCTGGTCAAGGTGAGGAAAAGCACACTCCATAACATCAGATGGCATACATACAGTGTTAAAGCCTTATTTTTAAATATGGCTTTTGATGGAAAAACCTGTATACAGTCTACTTCATGTGTGATTATCTGTGCTCTTGATGAAGTAAAATGACTTATAATGTGTAAATTTAAAATGTCTTAGCTGATTTTGATAAATTAATGGCAAGCATTGCTTTCATATTTAAAGAATAAAAAACACACTTTTAATTAAGATTTTTTTTATTAAGACTTTTTAAGAATTGAATCAATTGAAATGCTTCAATAGTAAATGCAATGAAGATAAAAATTGTGTTTCAGAAAAAACATTGATCTATATGACTATAAAAGCATGATGCATCAAATGTGTTACTTAAAATTATTTTTTTTAAAGCAAATTTTGTCTAAAGGTCCACTAGACAGATTAAAAAAAAAATAATGGTGTGCTTAAAATATATCAGGACACCAGAGTGCACATTCAACATTTGCAAACAATCTACAGATGTTAAGATATTAAATATTAACATGATATTATGATATTATGTTTTGGCATAATGTTTTTTCAGGTGGAAGGAGATACTGTGACATTCTCGTTTGAGATGAGAAGTGGACGTGAGCACAATACCCCAGATAAAGCCATGTGGGGTTTTTCATGCACTGTCCGAGCACAGGTACTACACTGAGATGCACTGTGGAGCAAAAGTATTGCAGACACCAACTTATACTAAACTGAAGTCTAAAGGGGGAGTTGAAAATAATATTAAAATAAATGGCAAAACTTTAATTATTTTGCTTGGCTGTACTTCTAATTCTGTTCATTTCAGGAGTCGTCTGAGGATGTGTCTGGCGGGCTGCCCTTCCTGGCTGATCTAGCTCTGGGTTTATCGGTGCTGGCCTGCGCTATGCTACGCATCCTCTATAATGGCCCTGATATCACACGAGAGGAGGAGGCCTGCCATGACCTTCTCTGCTCCAAACTACTGCAGAGGTGTGCTGATTGTCAGGTTTGGTTAAGGAATTGAGGACCCAAATGCAGAGATGCACTTAGGCAATCTTTATTTAGATAGAAAACAAAACAAAAAGCAAACCAAAACTACACATAGACCAGGCGCTCCAGCAAAATATGAACTTCAGGTAGTAGTTGGTTTTACAGAGTTACTAGCTGGTCCAAGCCAGTAATTTTTCTTTTTATATACTTTTCCACTCCTTTCCTCGGCTCCTGCATGTCTCTCTTCACAGACCACCGTTTTCAAACTGACTTGGATGCTGTACTTCAATGCACTTGGTCAGAATTTGGAAAACAGCTTTCGTGCCAACTAATAAACTTAATTCTGACATCAAACAAACTCCATGCCAAAAGCTTTAGGGCCAGATTTACTAACAGCTTGCGCATGCGCAAACCCTCTTTTGGCATTAAAAGAATACTGTCAGGATTTAATAAAGGCATGCAGTGAAAAATTAGCATTGAAAAGGCATGGACAGTTATTTTTATATTATTATATTAGACCTCATTGCATATGCATTTGTAGGAGTTTCCCTTTCAGATGCAAAATGTATCAGAGGAGAGTATTTAAATGAATCATGCAAGGTGATTTACTAAGGTTTGCACTTGTTAATTTATTAGTATTTGTTCCATTGTTTACCATCCCCCAAAAAACATGTCTTAAATCAGATGCTAATTTGCGCTGCTCTTGGTAGATTGCGTTGGTCGTTATGGAAATGTGCTCTGTGCTCTTTAATGTGAGCGTCATCAGTAGGTCACGCGCAGAACTTTCCACTCCCATCACCGCTTTTTTGGAATTGCGCACTCTCATGCTAATTTGCCCTGTTTAGTAAATTTGGTCCTTAGTGTGAAAGCGCCCTTTCAAGAGTCAAAAAACCCTAAACATTTTTGTGGTGTGCATGTAACATGTAAAATTCCATGATTATTGTACGTAAAATAATAGGCAGTGGCTATTTGCACTAAGTGCAAATTGCAACAGATGCTATTTACAATAAGAGTAAATGGTAATTATAAAGACGCTATCTATAATTTTAGATTTGCACCTCACTATTTTTGTACAGTAACAGGATGCAATAATATCATAAAGTGTAAATGATTATATTTATTAAAATTATTAAATAGATGCTGCCCTATTGGGAGAATAAAAACCCTCCCTGCTCCTTCCCCTAACCCTACCCAATAAACACTTTTATTATTATAAAACACTCATTCGCAGGTTATTTCCACGTTTAGAACATTATTTTCCACAGCATAAATTGGCGCGTTTATAATGATGCCCCAAAATAGGCAGTTAAAAAAAAAAAAAAAAAAAAAATCTATGGGGTATTTTGAGCTGAAACTTCACAGACACATTCAGGGGACACCTTAGACTTATATTACATCTTTTAAAAACATAATCTAGGGCACCTTTAAATATTATTGCAGTCTAAAATAACTGTTTCCTATTTGAATGCATTTTAAAATAAAAGTAATTTATTCATGTAATGCAAAGTAGAATTTTCTGCATCAATACTTCAGTTTTCAGTTTCACATCATCATTCAGAAATCATTCTAATATTGAAAACAGTTGTGCTGCTTCATGTTTTTGTTGAAACATTTTTCCAGGATTTTTTGATGAATAGAATGTTCAAGAACATTTAATTAAAATCTAAATCTTTTGTAACATTATAAATGTCTTTATTAGCACCTTTGATCAATTTATGTGTTCTTGCTGAATAAAAAGAAGCCCTGCTTACATTTGGTTCTTAACATTTTTGCTTCTTGTTCCTTTCTCTGTAAGGTGTCAGTGGCAGGTGGAGGCTAATGGTGCCATATCTCCTGCCCTCACACCGTCTCCATCTCCCCTACCTTTAACCATTGATGAGGAGCGAGAGTTCACCTATCCTTCAGACATCCTTGCTCCCCCTCCAGGCCCAATGCCGGGGGCTTGCTGTGAGCTTCCCCGCATCCACTTACCTCTGGGTATTATGGGTCGCCTGAGGGAGCTGTCTGGAAGAGCCCGGCCTCAGTTTCGCCCCAGCATCAAGTAAGCACATGATAAGTAGTCTACCTATTAGTGGAATGCAATTTAATAATTGCAGAACATTTACCCATAATCATAAATTCATCTTGAAATGTATAGAGGGTCTAGAAGTGCCGCTTACAAAAGTGATGGAAACAATTTGTTTATTAATTCAAAAATAAAAATATAAACAAAACACTCTACAAATTAATCTAGTCTAATACATGAACATATTTAAAGGTTTCATTTATTTTGCTTAAAAATTTACTTAAACAATAAAAAATGTATTTGTTGCTTCCATATGATCAACTGCAAAGTTAAGCTGAATTGGTAGATGGATAAAGAAGAATGTATATAAACATAAATTCAGTAATTTTAATAAATTTGTTCCATTTGTTAAGATTAGTTAATGCTTTAGCTTTAAAGAACTACCATTGACCAATATATACTGTATATATATTTTTAAAGCATCATTGTTAAGGTTAGTTAAAAATACAATTGTTCATTGTTTGTTCATGATAATTCACAGTGTATTAACTGTTGTTACGAGATTAGATTGTCATAAAGGTTTGATTTCTTGGCAGGCAAACACAACATTTTGACTTCTTGCATCCGAAATATATAATAATAGTTAAATATATTAATTCTTATATTCTGTTCTCAGAGAGGTGATCCGTCCTGATGTCATGGAGGAAGTGATCGTGTCCTGTGTAATAAAGCACTTGGGTCTGGTGGATGCGCTGCAGTCGCTGGTCAACTTCCAGTACAGAGAAATGCACAGAGAGGAACACAATCTGCTCTGCAAAATCATGGCCGAGACCTTTAAGAAGATCAATGCAATGGAAAGACAGTTACAAGTACGTGTTACAAGTAGCCACAGATGTAGGGCTCATCATATACATATTGTGTGATGCTGTTCAAAAGTAACACAATATTCTGTGTCTGTGTTTGTTTCAGAGTGTAGCTGAACTGGAGCAGAAGTGGCAGAATGAAGTAGATGAAGCTCAACAGGGCAAACTTGAGAACAACTCGCCCTTCTTCCATGACTATCACTTCTTTGAGGTAAGTAATGTAAAACATATAATCCTTAGACTTATGGAAATAATTTACTTTAAATGAATTTTACTTAAGTGTGAACTACTTCCATAATGTACTTAAAGTGCTCTATTTTTGTGCACTAATTTTATACTTAATATGCAAAAAAATTCCTCTTTATTACATCTTAAGATAATCTTAAGAACATCTAAGTGTACTCAACTGTGCTATTTTGAGAAACCATGAAAATTAACTAAAATGTGCTTTTAACAAACTATCTGTATTAAAAAATGTATTTAGTTACCACTTGTTGTCAGTGATGGGAATAACGGCGTTACTAATGGCATTACTTTTTTCAGTAACGAGTAATCAAATGAATTACTCAGTTCAGTTCAGTTCAGTTCAGTTTATTGATTTATAAAGCACTACTAAAACAACAGAGCGTTGACCAAAGTGCTGTACAATGAAGAAATTCTACATAAAATAAGACATAGCACCAAACAAACCTCTAAAACAGTACACACAAAAGCCGATGCCTCAACACACTGCAGACTCGAAAGCTAAACTAAAAAGATGAGCCTGCAGACGTCTTTTAAAAATGTTTAGAGTGGAAGATACTCTAATATGAGATGGTAAACTATTCCATCTCTTTGGTGCTGCCACTGCGAAGGCCCGATCACCCCTCCGCTTGTATCTTGTCCTCTGAATAATTAAAACAGACTGATCAGAAGATCTTAAAATCCTGGAAGGCTTATGCACCTGTAAAGTCTCTGACAAGTACGAGGGAGCTAATCCATTCAGGCACTTATATACAAAAACCAGGAGCTTAAAATCAATCCTGTACTGGACAGGCAACCAGCCCAGAGAAGATAAAATAGAGAAATACGGTTCCATTTGCATGTCCTCGTCAAGAGCCTAGCAGCAGCATTTTGGACTAATTGCAACCGGTTTAATGCCTTTTGACAAACACCTACATACAGAGAGTTGCAGTAGTCAAGCCGTGTAAACACAAAAGCATGGATCACCTTCTCGCAGTCATTAAAAGAAAGAAAAGGTTTAACCTTCGCCAAAAGACGTAAATGAAAAAAACTTGTTTTAACGACTGAATTTATCTGTTTATCGAATTTTAGGGAACTGTCAAACAGTAGCCCTAAATTTTAGAAAAAATTAACAGTGAGTAATTACTGTTACTGTTAATGTTTTCCCCATTACAACACCGTTACCGTTATTGACAATAAAATGCGGCGTTACTCACTGTTAATCAGAATAAATAGCAAATTTTGATTTAGTTTTTGTCATAGTCTTTGGACTAAAATGCCATTTAGTTTTAGTCTAGTTTTATTCGACTAAATCTACAGAAGATTTAGTCGACTAAAATCTAATTTAGTTAAATTGTTATACATTAAGTAAGCATTTCTCTAACAATACACAGATCCATTACACTGATATACAAATTCTTCAAACCATTTATGTTCACTTAAGACAACCAACTGTACTTTACTCACCAAAGCATATGGTTTTTGACCGTTCAAGTGCAAAAGACATTAAAAAGAGTACTCAATTCAGTACTTGTCAGGGATTGACACACTTATCACTGAGGTACTATTATAGTTTTTGTTTAAAATTTTGATTAGATTTGATTTTTAGTTTTTCTGCTTTTAAATGTCTAAGCTTTTTTCTATTTCTGTTTTAGTTATTGTAGTATATCAGGTTAAGCTAAAGCTTAGAAACTATATGAAAGAAAATAAGTTTACTTTTTTTATTTCAGTTGTTTATTTCAATTAATGAAGATTTGTTATGGTTTTAGGTTTAGTTAACTATAATAACCCTTATACTTGTAAAATTTAATAATGTGTCAAATAATGTTCTTAGTCTTTCCTTCCTGTGACAGAAGGTACAGTAGTTTACTATAAATTAAATAGAAATTAAATTAAATACAGTGTGTAAACAAAATAACAATAATGACCAGGAGAAAAAATAATAATAAACAAAACAAAAAAAAAAGTAAGACTTTATATGTAATTTCATCATTACTCTATTTGTCTGAAATATGGTTGTGCATGATTAATAAAACTGTTATGAGCACAATTTTACCTTACCATAAATAAAAGTGAAAGTGTGTTTATTTTATATATCCTGTTATGGAATAAGTATTGGCCAAAAGTGATGTCCGAAGGGGATATTTGCACAATATTTGCTTTTGATGTCACTTCAGGTTTTCTTAAACAATCAAAATGTGAGGATTAGGTTATATTGGGAAGAAGAATACACTAAACTTGGATAAGGTATTAAAATGGCAAAATTATTGGCAAGAAAGCCAAACTCAAAGATATAATTAAATATGGGTTTTATTGAATTAGGCAAAAAAGGCATAGAAAAACAAATAGCTCACATGAAATGAAGCATACATTGACAACAATGTAATCAGTTATTAATATTTTGTTGGTTCACTCTTTTGTTTGATTACAGCAGCCATAATCCTTGGCATTGACTCACTAAACTTTGTGCATGTGTCATGCTTAACTTCTTCCTAAAGTTGCGCTTCATTGGAAGACCTGCAAGAATTATGACAATTCACGTTTATAATCTCCCAAAGGTTTTCAAGGTCAGGGGACTGAGGAGGCCATTTGAAGGCTTCAAAATGCTGAACATGAACACTTTCATTGTGCTCAACATTTACTGTGTTTGAGATTGTTATCATGTTGGAAAATACACATTTGATCTCCAAACAGATCCTCCATACTCTGTTACATTGTGTTCAGCAGGATTCCCAAGTATTGGTCCATTTTCAAAGTGCTAGCAATTTTGTAGAATCACTATGCTTCCCTGCTGTGCTTAATGGCACCATGCATTTGGCATTAAAACACTCCAGTCATCTCCTACGAACATTCCTGACACCATCCAATGCTAGGGTTGTTAAATTTTGACTTGTCAGACTGCAGAACCCGGCTCAAATCTTCCTTATGTTCTTTGGCAAATGCAAGGTGTTTTTTGCAGTAGATAAAGCTAATAAATGGTTTCTTTACTGGTATACTACCTCTCAATCCAGCCTTTTATAGCTGTTGGCTTACAGTTCAAGATGAAATTGGAGGTTGGAGGTCTCATCCAGGTCTTTAGAAGCTGTTTTGAGGTGGTCTTTGACCAGCCACAGCACTTTACATTTTGCATGGCAGTGTTCTCACAGTGCTTTAAAATAATTCTGTGGACATTGTGATCATTCACATCCTGCACATGAGCTATAACCAAACCAAAGCCATTTCAACAAAATCCTTGGTTGCAGAGAACGGCTCCTTCCATCTGGCCATTTTCACTTAAACCCACAAGATAACATGTAGTAATATAGCTAATACTTGCTACATAGTGATTTATTGAATTGGCTGGGAATAATGAGCGGAAGCTTGGTATGACCACCTGGCCAAAAATGACGTCCACACAATTTGGTGCGTTTCATTGCTTCATGACAAATGATACCATTGAAACATGGAATGTGTACATTAGTTTTACACTCAAGGCAAAACCTCACAACATTCATACAAAATATGTAATATTTCATATGAAGTTTGAATAAAGTGTGAACAAGCCAATTTTCCTAGGTTGGACATCACTTTTGGCCAATATTGCATTTATTTGCTACACCAGGGTACGTGAAGGCATTGACAAACTGTATTCAGTGGTTTGTTTCTAGCTTATATTGTAGTCAGGATTAAGTCAAAGACTGATTCATTTGGTGTGTCTTGTGGCCCACAGAACAAAATGAAGGAGCTGGAACTTCTGTGTTCACTCAAGGAGGTTCCTCTGGACTGCACAGATCCAGAAAATGCTGTGATGGCTTTGAGGTATGACATGAAACGAAACAAATTCTGACTCTCTGTAGTGAATCTAAATTGTTCTCAAATCTGTCGGTTACACCAACACTACTTTGTTTTGAGAAATAAACTTTTATTCAGCAAGGGTACAATAAATTAATCAAAAGTGAGAGTAAATACATTTATAATGTGAGGAATAAAGTTATATATATAGTTTACCTTTTAACCAACAAATTAAACCAACTTACCAACCCCAAACTTTTCAACAAAAGTGTACTTATGAAACTATTGCCTGTGTTTTTTTTGTTTTTGTTTTTTTTTGGACAGAGAGAAGTTTTTCCATGAGGTTAATGCCACACAGCAGCAAAGAAGCTCCGTTCCACTGGCTAAAACCAAAGCGTTTGTGAAGAGCTTGATAAACCGCTCTGAACTGCTGCTACATGTTACAATAGCGCCACAGTGCAAGAGTCTGTCTACAACACCAACATGCACACCAGGTAATTTGGGCTCACGTTTACACATGCACACACATGCATAAACATACAAATGTGCTTAACTGCCCTTTTAACTTGTCCTGCTTACAGCCTGTAAGTCTGTATCGGATGCTAAATCGATGGCTCCTATAGTGAAGCACCCTGTGTTCCTGCGCAGTATGTCCGCTCCCTCAGATTTGGAAATGATTGCCAACAGTGACGTGGAGTTCACACATGGAGCACAAAGGTACCTCTGTGACAGCAGAAGCATCAAATAACAGCTACAGAACAAATAGGTTCAACTCTAAATTCTGATTTGTAAAATAGGTAATAAATAAACTAAGTAGTGCAATGTAGTGTTGTCAAAAATATCGATTTTTCGATACATATCGATACTGAAATATCTGAAACACTTCCAATACTCATTTCCCGCAGAATATATACATGATAGCAGCTGCGCTTTCTCTCTCTCTCTCATCTCTCCGACAGCAAGTTGACTCAAAAACACGCCTTCCCGCACTCACTCGTTTCATTTGCTCTGGATAAATACTGTTGGTGTTATAGGGCATGAATTCCGGTGTGGGATTGCATGTATTACGCATAAATTTGCTCATTCCCGCAGATTTTGTGCTCACACTCAAAATGTGGTACATAAAGCCTCCTCTCAGTACTAAAATGATTTCTTTTTCACTGCTTATTGTACTTCAACTGTAAAATATACACAAATAATGTCAAAATGCCGGTCTTCACATAAACACTGTCAGTTATTTTTTAAGTGAATGTAAACGGTTGAGAAAGAAAGCGCATTTATAACAGTATAATGGATCTGTGTGTCAGGTCTTAAAGTGACAGCAGCCTAATATACCTGCTGCTAAATTATGTGATAATATTAAAAATATCTATATGGCAGTTTTTCTCCGTGGTATCGATGTCAAAATTGTGGCCAGTGAAAATGCTGAATGACTAGTATCTTTGGAAAACCACTAGCCACAGTGGCTGGTGAGCAAAAAAGTTAACTAGTAGTAACATAACTAATTGTCTGACTGTCTAGGAGGCGCCTCCACCCATCCAGTCACCGAAGCAGCTCTTTTACACTACTACAGTCATTGGTCATTGAAGACAGCAAGGACAAGCCCACGTACAGCGTGCTCCTGGGACAGCTGTTTGCCTTCATAGGAACAACGCCTGATCAGACTGTAAGATCAGACACATGCAGCAGGACACTTGTCAAACATCACTATAGCCATTCAGTATTCTCACTTGCAATGTTTCTAAATTGAGTCTTATGCCTGCAGGTGTCCAGCACCAGCTTCCTGTCAGCAGCTCAGACGCGCTGGAGGAGAGGTCGCACGAGGAAGCAGGCTCTGGTTCACATGAGAGAGCTGCTCACCGCTGCTGTCCGGGTGGGAGGGGTCACGCATCTGGTCGGCCCAGTTACCATGGTGCTGCAGGGTGGACCAAGGTACATTTAAACTGGTGTAACATCATGTTGCTGCTAAACAAAAGCTCTATAAGATTTTTCTGAGAAATTAAGTCAAGTCACCTTTATTTATATAGAGCTTTATACAATACAGATAGTTTCAAAGCAGCTTTAGAGTGATAACAGGAAAATGATTAAATTATACAAACAGTTCATTTCTACTGTACAGCAGCTCTAAAAGAAAATGGTGTCATTACTCAGCTGAAGTCAGTTCAGTGTTGATTCAATTCTGTTGTAAAGATCATCAATTATTAACTTAGTTCATTTCATCTATAAAGCAGTTCTGCAGAAAACTGCAATGTCATCGTCCAGCTCTGTTCAGTTCTTATCCAATCAGTGCAGTCGAATCAATAAATCAATAATGTTGAATAATACTGTTCATTTTATTGGTGAATAAAACTTTTGGGATGCATTAAATTGATCAAAAGTGACAGTAAAGATTTATAAAAGATTTCTAGATCAAATAAATCCTTTTGAACTTACTATTCATCAGAAAAATAATAAAAAAAAATAATTGCACAAAATATGAAGATTCTAATAATAATAATAATAATAATAATAATGTAATAATTATTACAGTAATATTGTGAAAAATTATTACAATTTAAAAGAACATTTTCTATTGTATTATATTGTAAAATGTAATTTATTTCTGTGATTCAAAGCTGAATTTTCAGCATCATTACTCAAGTCTTCAGTGTCACATGATCCTTCAGATATATGCTGATTTGCTGCTCAAAAAACATTTTATTATTTTTATTATCATTTGTGCTGCTTCTTATTTTTGTAGAACTGTGATACACTATCATTCAAAAGTTTGGGGTATTATTATTATTATTATTATTATTATTATTGCAAAGACACAATAAAATTGATCACAACCTCATAGTAATGACATCTTACAATATTTAAAAAAAAAAATGCTGTTCTTTTGAATTTTTTTATTAATCAGAGAATCCTGAAAAGGATCAAGCATCAAAATCTATTTTCATCATTGATAATAAGAACCATTATTAATAATTGAGCACAATAAAAATTGATTGCAACTGAGCAGCAAAGCATTTTAGAATGATTTCTGAAGGATCATGTGACACTGAAGACTGGAGTAATGATGCTGAAAATTCAGCTTTTCATCACAGGATTAAATTACATTCTAAAATATATTCAAGTAGAAAACAGTCATTTTAAATAGTAATAATATTTCACAATTTTACTGTATTAATGATCAAATAAATGCAGCCTTGGTGAGCATGAGAGACTTTAATTTAATAATGCTAGATGGATTGCATCTCTACCATGAAGCTTAAGTTGTTCATATGAATGTGCATGTTTGTGTAGAGTCGAGGAACTGACCTGCGGTGGCATGATGGAGCAGGTCCAGGAGGCCTTTGGAGAGACCATGACATCAGTGGTGTCTCTCTGTGCCCGTTACCCAATAGCCTGTGCCAACAGCATCGGCCTGCTGTGCACCATCCCCTACACCAGGCAAGCATCTTCAGCTCTTCATTTGATATTTAGGCCTCATGAGATCAAATGTTTTTTGTGGCTTACCCTAAAGACCATGTAATTTTATATAGGTGATGGCAAAAGAAAAGTTGTTTCAGAGGTATTTTTTTGCTTCTTAAAGGGATAGTTCACTACTATCAGCATACTGCGCAAGTCAACTTGTGCCAAATGAGTAATCCTTTGACGCAATGTAGGAGTATCGTAAGCTTAGACGCCTCTCACGGTTCAAACAAATAGGGCTGTGAAACAAACTCAAGTTCCTCTTCTCTTATATCAAAATGGGGTGCACTTTATCTCCAATCCTCCAACATTTCTTTTTAAAATTTCTTGTTTTACACTTCTAATTCGTGACCGGTGTTTTGTTTTTCTTTCTCCTCTACGCCTCTGCGTTCGTCATTGCGTTGAGTCAAAGGTTGCTCTTCCACTCAAATCAACTTGCACAGCATGCTTACGGTAGTCCGCCGGAAGCTAGTTATTTGAATTTAGAAAGTTTTAAAACGTGGCCACTTCATTCACAACCATTATAAACCTTGGAGGACTAAGGATATTTTTAAAGTCATATACACTTAGGATGGCTTGAGCATAAGTAATTAATGGGATCATTTTCATTTTTGGGTGTACTATCCCTTTAAAGTCACATTAGTGAAATTTTGAGGGCAAAAAAGGTCTATTGTCAATAGTGTTGTGATGTTTGATCAGCTTGAACCTGATGCAAAATCTGCGTGTGGAAATCTTTTGCTCTCACGCAAATTCAGTAGTGCAGGTTCCCATTGAAATGACTGCATAACAAACAACTGTATATGACATCACTTTTAGGAATAATGTGCACCAATTAATCATGCACAATAACACTAGGAAAGTGCATTAAAAAAAATAAATGGTGCCAATTTTTTTATAAAATGTTACATTTTAAAATCCTAAAATGCTACAGTAGCAGTGTTATTTTAGTATTATTTATATACTATTACAGTATTCATATTTTGAATTAACTTTTATTTTTAGATTTTGTTTATTTTTATTTCAGATTTAGTAATTTCATGTTCTTTTGTCATTTTTATTTAGTTCCTCCCCAGTATTTTTCAGTTTTAATTTGAATAATTTTAGTACTTCAGCTGAAACTCATTTTATTTCAGTTAGTTGGCAAGGCTACATTTTTAATTTAAGTTTTTTTTTCTAATATTTAAATAGTTATTTTATTTCAGCTTTATTCCAGTCAATAAAAAAATGATTTTTAATAGTTTTAGCTAACAATAACATTACTGCACATTAGGAAATACATCAACACTAGACATAAAATAACATAGTAACACTTTACAGTAAGGTTCCTTTAGATAACTTTAGTTAATGCATTAACGAACATTGACTAACCATGAGCAATACACTATTTATTACAGTATTTATTAATCTTTGTTAATGTTAGTTAATAAAACTGTTCATTTTTAGGTGCATTAAATAATATTAACAGATACAATTTTTGATTTTAATAATATAGTAAATGTTGAAATTAAAAAGTATGTTTCATTTGTTAGTTCATGTTAACTTATGTTCTTTACATTATGGTTCCATTTGCTAACATTAGTTATCATTTACCAATAACATTTAATAGGTAACCATACATTAATAACCAGGGATATTTAGATGACTTGGAGTTACATCTGAAGTCGACCTAAAATAAGAAACCCTTATCTAAAGTGGCGTCTGATGTTGTCCACAGGAGTGAGGAGCAGTGTCTTGTCCGCAGTGGTTTGGTTCAGCTGATGGACAGGCTGTGCAGTCTGAGTAGCCAGAGGGACTGCAGCTCGAATGAGAAACAAACCAAAAAACAAAAAGTAGCTACGATGGCCTGGGCAGCTTTTCAGGTGCTGGCCAACCGCTGCATTGAGTGGGAAAAAGTCGAAGGTGAGGAAAGTTTACAGTTCAAGAAGTACCACTACAAACCTGTTTAACTATAACTGACGGTAATGCTGTTGTCAAATAGGAGGCTCCACAGATGCAGTGCATTCTGGACTGGCACGACAGGTGTCTAGCTTACTAACTAATCACCTGGCTCGGGCGACAGACTGCTGCGGTAACCAAGCGGCAGGGAATGATGCTCTGCAGGATGTGCTCAGTTTGCTCAACGATCTGTCCAGGTAATTCTGTTTTCACTTAATCAACTTCTCTGTTGTGGGGAGAAAGACATGAAGCATGAAGTAGTTTAAATCACTATATTATTGAATTCTCAATTCTAATTATTTTATTCATGTTTAAAGATGTTCATTTTCATCAAGTGCATGTTACTTTTTACATAATAATACTTGTGCAAAATGAATTTAATGTTGTCGGACACTGGTGAATGTACTGTCAAGCATTTATGATAAACTAAAATTTACTTTAATGTCATTTCTATTGAAACTTAAATATATTTGTAAGGATGAAGTTGCAGTTTAGTACATCTAAAATATATTAACTTTTAAATGTAATATTGCATAATACAATACAGTTAAAATTATAGTACATGTGCTTTAATATGTTGGTCAACGCATCAAAATAAGTGCAATTCTTTAAAGCATGACTAAAGATTAAAACATTTAAAATGTTCTTTTAATGAAATTTTTTTAATTTGACATTTATACAGTGTGCTTTTTAAAAGTGTACTTAAGTGTGTTAAGAAACATAGTCATGAAAGTGTACTCTCTTTAAGTACACTTAAAGGGATAGTTCACCCAAAAATGAAAATTTGATGTTTATCTGCTTACCCCCAGCGCATCCAAGATGTAGGTGTCTTTGTTTCTTCAGTAGAACACAAATGATGATTTTTAACTGCAACCGCTGCCGTCTGTCAGTGGTATAATGCAAGTCAGCGGGAACTTGGACTATAAGAGTAAATAAAACACGACAGACAAATCCAAATTAAACCCTGCGGCTCGTGACGACACATTGATGTCCGAAGACCGAACAGTATTTATCATTTTTTACCTCTAATACACCACTATGTCCAACGGCATTCATCACTCGATTCATTTGGTCTGATCGCGCTCTGACAGCGGCAGTGATGTCTCGCGCATATACTTCAATGAGAGCGAGACATCACTGCCGTTGTCAGAGCGCGATCAGACCGAATCGAGTGATGAATTCCGTTGGACATAGTGGTGTATTAGAGGTAAAAAATTATATAAATACTGTTCGGTTTCTCGCACAAACCGATCTTTTCTTGTCTTAGGACATCAATGTGTCGTCACGAGCTGCAGGGTTTAATTTGGATTTGTCTAAGCAAGTTTTATTTACTGTTATTGTAGAAGTTCCCATCCACTAGCATTATTTGACTGACAGACGGCAACGGTTGGAGTTAAAAATCATCATTTGTGTTCTACTGAAGAAACAAAGACACCTACATCTTGGATGCCCTGGGGGTAAGCAGATAAACATCAAATTTTCATTTTTGGGTGAACTATCCCTTTAAGTGGTCTTTTATTTCAATAATATAATATTATCTTCAAGTCCGGTTTCTAAAAAAAAATACTAATTTTTTTTTTTTTTAAGAATGACCAGTGACTAGTAATGCACTGAAATGAATATTCTTGACCGAAACTGAAAATTCTTGGCCACATCCAAGTAGTGTGTATGAAATAGACGCTGAATATTCAAAATGCGTCATCGGAGAAGCATTAATTTAACGCCACTGACAATGATTGCGGCCCTTCAAAACCGAATATTTTCAGTAGCTGACATCCCGACCAGTTGCTAATTATACTGATATAAGTTTCATTTCCTAAAGAGTGGTCCATAGAGGGTTAAGTACACATGAAACATGGTAACTCTTATCGGTTCAGTTTGAGTGTGACATAAATGAAAGCTTAGATGAGTCAGATGTCAATTTTTGATTGATTTGATAAATCTGTTCATTCATGAATCATATTTTTTTTTAGTATTTCAAGTCCGTCATCAATTAAACTGTGCCTAACTTTCAACTAGTTAAACATTATGTATAAGTGTTAATGGGTTTAGTTGATTTTAACTGATTTTAACTGTTGTCCTCTTCCAAGGAGCCACATAGGCAAGACCATCCTGAGCCAGCCTGCCTGTGTGTCCAAACTTCTGTCCCTGCTACTGGACCAGCGGCCCTCGCCCAAACTGGTGCTGATTATCCTGCAGTTATGCCGTGCTGCGCTGCCACTTATGAGTGTGGAGGACTGTGGGAATGTAGCACTTCCTTCCTGGAGCTACTCAACAAATGCACTGGATGCAGAGCAGCAAGATGCCAATGATCCTGCCTTCCGCATCGCATCACTGCTGCTGGCCAAGCTGGCAGACTATGTGGTGCCAGGTATGAGAAAACGTTGCTTGGCATGAATAAAAATAACAAAGAATCTCTCAAATATGTAACATTTGTAAAAGGCTTTTGTGATCAGATATATAGTATATGGGCCAAAGGTTTTATAAAACTGTCAGAACTTAGGGGCAAGTAAGATGTTTGTGGCTACATTTATTATCAAAAATACATTAAAAGCAGAAATATTGTAAAATATTATTACAATTTAAAATAACTTTTTTTTCCATTTGTAATTTGTAATTTGCAATGTAATTTATTCCTGTGATGAAAAGATGAATTTTCAGCGTCATTACTACAGCCTTCAGTGTCACATGATCTATCTATCTATCTATCTATCTATCTATCTATCTATCTATCTATCTATCTATCTATCTATCTATCTATCTATCTATCTATCTATCTATCTATCTATCTATCTATCTATCTATCTATCTATCTATCTATCTATCTATCTATCTATCTATCTATCTATCTATCTATCTATCTATCTATCTATCTATCTATCTATCTATCTATCTATCTATCTATCTATCTATCTATCATCATCTGAACTAAATTCTGAAAAATATTGTTTTTCTTTCTTGATTTTATTTAATCTCCTCACTTAGGTTGCCAGACTTTGCTCTCCCCCAGCGCCTCAGAGCCTGACACTAGTCTGACACGGGCCTGTCCTAAGAGCAGTGCTAAGACTGACAGAGACGCTAGTGAGGAAGGTGAAGCGGTGGATGGCAAGCTGTCCATTTTCATCCATAAGAGAGAAGACCAGTCATCACATGAGGTGCTTCAGCCATTACTCAGGTAATAACACTGGATGGCCACACTACAAAACACATCAACCTCAGTAGCCGTTTTTCCACTGCCGGGAAAAAAGCGGGCATGCTAGTGCATGCCAGTCCAACCGCGTTTCCACTGTCACTTCCAGGGCTTGATTGGGACTTGTTGGAGCTTCCTAAGGGCCAACGGCCAGGTTTTTTTGGCCCGCTGAATATTTTGGTTCAAAGCGGGCCAGCCCGGGCTTGAGGGAGTGGTTACAAACAAAGGCAGAGTTTATCTGAGTCTGGAGACTGCAGCACCACAGAAGATTTCATATACTAGCTAACATCAGCATTAAAGACTTTTAAAATCATTTTAGCTCAACTCCCTTTCAGACAGTAGTAAGTGTTTGTAACAACTTCTGTTTGTGATCCAATGTGGATTCTGATCAACACATAAGGCAGAAATATTTATATGCATTGCAAAAGACTATAGGCGCTAACCATTACCATAGGAAACATGGTAAATACGAACGCTTGAAGAAATCTGACAAATCCTATAGGCTATCATAATCACAATTGTGTATTTATTTTATCTGTTAGTACATCTCGACTCTTGCCGGACTGTCTGATATCCATGTTTAGCTCTTCATATGTCATAAAATAAAGCAACTCTGTTTTTTTGGGAGCTTCCTCTGTTTCTCGGATTGAAAACATAACTGTATTGGGACTGTCACTTGAGAGAGTGCTAAAGTTCCTCAGGTCGTATTTTTGGTTGAAAATATAAAGAAATTATCAATCTTTTTAAATGTGAGGTAAACATACTGTCCTTTGACTACAAATAAACCGAAACAGACACGACTGAATAAGTACGTTTTTTTTTTTTTTTTTTTTTTGTCTCTGTGACTGTGCCTAATCTTGACACAAATTAATTAGTTATGATCAGAATCACTTATTATTGTAAAACCGTGGTAAAACCTCGATGCTTGGGTTTTAAATCTTTAGTAAACAATAAAAATGCCAACAAACGGCAGTTTTTATCATGTTCGTTTTGCAATCTTTCCAGTGATTTCTTTCTGATTAGTTTCCTTGGTAACACTTTACAATAAGGTTCATTAGTTAACATTAGTTAACATGAACTTATAATGAACTGCACTTCTACAGCATTTATTAATCTATAATGTTAATTTCAACATTTGAAGACTTCAGATGCAAAAGCCTCTAAGTGCCATCTGAAATTTTCTTCTAAAATGAGCATTTTTATCAAGCTCGTATGTTTATGTTCAGTTATTTCACCTTAATGGCAGTGAAAATGACCTATTCATTGTCATTAAAGTTACTGAACTTAGAGGCTTTTGCATCTAAAGTCTTCATTTACTAATACATTATTAAAATCTTGTTAACATTAGTTACTGGACTGTGAACTAACATGAACAAACAATGAACAGCTGTATTTTCATTAACTAACATTAACAAAGATTAGATGCAGTAACAAATGTATTGCTCATGGTTAGTTCATGTTAGTTAATACATCATTAACTAATGTTTAACTAATGAACCTTACTGTAAAGTTTTACCGTTTTCTTTTCTGATAAAATGTCCATTTGTTGGTGAAATTATGGGTTTGTGTGACGTTGTTCTAAAAAGGTGTGTTACGGGTGAGTTTTAGTGCAGCACTGTGGAGCTTCTGGCGCGACTGGAAGCGCAGAGTGGTTTTGGGCTCGGTGCTACAGGTCTGAGGCTATTAGCCCAGCCCGGCCTGTTGAAAGCCCTGGCTCGCACTGGCCTGACGGTGGAAAAGTGGCTAGTGTATTATTTGATTCTGAAAAAATAATAATAATAATAATAATAAAAAAAATAATAAAAAATATTTAAAAAACGTTAATTAAACCTATTTTATAAAAGTTGTGATTGATGTCAGTATTTGCATGATACCTTGCAGCAGCTCAGAGGGTCGTCCTTTCCGTCTCGGCACTGGAGCGAACATGGAGAAGGTAGTAAAGATGGATCGAGATATGACAAAGGTCAGCTATGGTTTAGTGTTAACTCTTTTGGAGAGCAAAAAGCAGTCATGCTGAATGTGTAAAATCTGTTCACCTTTATGCAGAGTGGCTGCTGTGAGGTGATTACAGAAGACGCATCATCTGCTTTGCGGAAAGCCAATAAGTGGGCTCAATCTGGGCTTATTGTTAGTGTGGGTCCACCAATAGAGAGCACTGGCCAGGAGAACTCTGGTGTATCCAATACAGGTGACAAGAAGAAAACTGCCCAGTCTACAGTCTGCCGAGAGAGGAACGCTGAATTGGCTCGGTAAGAAAAATATACTTAGCTACCTCTTGAATGTACAGTATATCTAAAAGGAAACTGACTGTCTTCAGGAAAGTGTTGATGGATGCATAATAGGGGTAACCACTGTATTTCTGCTTTTCCGTAAGCACCACCTACTGTGAGATGATTGAATTAGCATTGTGTTCAGCCCGCCTGCAGTTTTTAATCAGGCCTATTACATATTAGGCTAAAATCTGAGGAAACTTTTTGCTTTTGGCAAAATTTCATTGTATTTTATTTTATTTATTATTTAAATCATAACTTTTACAGTATTGTACTGTACATTATAATAGACATTGATGTTGTTTAAAAAAATTTTGCTACCTAAACAATACTACCATTCAAAAGTGTGAAATAATAGATTTTTTTTTTTTATCTGAAAAATGTCTCTTATGCTTAACAATGCTGCATTTATTTGATCAAAAATACAGCAAAAATAGTAATATTGTGGAACTGTTTTCTATTTGAATCTATTTTTTTTTAAAGTTTAAAATTCCTGTGATGCAAAACTGAATTTTCAGCATCTTCACTCCAGTCTTCAGTGTCACATGATCCTTCAGAAATCATTTTAATATGCTGATTTTACTGCTCAAGAAGCATTTCTTATTATTATAAATGTTGATTTTGCTGTGTGATGTGATACACTACCATCCAAAAGTTTGGGTTTAGTAAGAAAAGAAAAGAAAAGAAAAGAAAAGAAAAGAAAAGAAAAGAAAAGAAAAGAAAAGAAAAGAAAAGAAAAAAAGAAAAGAAACCATGTTTGACCATCACTGTAGTTATGTTCTAATATCAGAATTTTCGAAACAGTTCAGATCCAGTGCGGCCCTTCATCAGTGGTCACGTGGCTAACAGCATGGCTGCTGAGGTCATCGCTCTGCTCCACAGTCTTCTGACTGCACCTGAATCCAACACTGCTCAAATATGGACCAGCACGGCAGAAAAGGTGAGCTGCCGTTCTTGATTCTTGCCCTAACATGCTCTAACAAGGGTACAGTTACAACCGGCCTATTAAATTAATACTTGAATTTCAGTGCTCATTCAAACAGACAACAGTGTTGAAATCTTCTGTCCTCTCCTCAGGTGTTGTCCAGGGCATTGATGTACATTCCTCAGTTAGGCAAGTATGCTGAGAGTATTCTGGAGAGCGGTAACAGCAGCGGCAGGAAGTTAGCCAAGCTGCAGGCGATTGGCCGACAGGCTGTGGCGGCTCTCTGTGCACTAGGTGGATTCAAGGAGACCATCAAGATTGGTTCTGAAGTCCAGGTGACGCATTAATTTAACCTGTTAACCTTTGTGAACATAGACCTGAAAATGCATTATCCAAACTTAGTTGTAATTCATGAATGCTTTGGAATGCTTTCTGATTATTGTTGAAGTGAAAGCACTTTACGTTAAAACGTTACAGAAGTTTACTGTAAAGCAAATAAACTGTACTAAACAAGTATGTATTTTCATATGCTAGAAAATCAAAGCCTTATGTCTAACCAAGTTGTGTTCCAAATTTGAAGTTGAGATTGAAAATATTGAGGTTCTTGTGTGATTTTGTTTAGGCGCTATACCAAAAATAGGCACTGTGTGACACCCAAACAATAGATAGATATGTTTGGATGCATTCTCCTGTCACAAGTTAATACATTTCTGTCACTTCTGTCACAAAACAGTGGCCAAATATGGAACCTTGAGTCTCAGATCTTTCCAACGATATGTGTTTTGTAAAGTTTAGATAAAGATTTGATTATAATATAGTGCAGTAAATTTGTAAAATTTGAAACGTGACACCGCACACTAGCTCAATGTCTGATTTCAAAACATTTTTCACGGAATGAATTTTGAGTGTTTTTAAGCTTACAAATATGGAAGCTTGTTTCTGCCACTGAATAAAAAATAAAAAAGGTAATTGCAACTTTTTATCTCACAATTCAGACTTTTTTTTTGCAATTGTGAGTTTACATCTCGCAATTCTGACTTTTTCTCTCAGAATTGCGTGATATAAACTCGCCATTGCAAGTTATAAAGTCAGAATTGTGTGATATAAAGTCAGAATTCTTTTTTTCTCAGAATTGTGAGAGCTATAAATTGACAATTAATTAGATATAAACTCACAATTCTGAGAAAAAAGTCAGTCTTTTTTTCCTCAGAATTAGACTTTAACTTGCAATTGAGAGTTTATATCTCACAATTCTGAGAAAAGAAGTCAGAATTGCGAGATAAAAATTTGCAATTGCTAGAAAAAAGTCAGTTTATAAAACATTTTTATAGTTTATAACTCGCAATTCGGACCAATTATTTTTTGCAATTGTAAGTTTATATCTCGCAGTTTATTACATTATAACTCGCAATTGTGAGTTTATATCTCGCAATTCTGAGGTCGTTCGCAATTGTGAGTTTATATGTAAAAAAAGTCAGAATTGTGAGATAAAAAGTTGTTTATTAGCATAATAAAGTAGTGTTTATAAGTGCAGCTGCTTTGTGTACAGGGGTAACTGCTGTATTTCTGCTTTTTTGATCGTGAATTAGCATTTGCGTTCTGCCTTACTGCTGTTTTTGTTCAGACCAATTACATATAACATGCATAATCAGGCTGAAATGTGAGGTTTATCATTTTATAAATTTTTTTGCTTTTGGCAGTACTAATAAAAAGTTGCAATTATCTTTTTTATTTTTTATTTAGTGGCGGAAACAAGCTTCCATATTAAAATGATACCTAATGTATGATGATCACTAAAATATGTGATAGCAAAAACCATTCTACTGACAGTTAACAGGTACATGCACAATTTAGCAGATAACTTAAATCTCAATGGCTTACATTACAAATATCTTGCTGAAGTATTTGCCTCTAACCATGTCTGTTCTCTGTTGCAGGTGGTGGGTAAAGGTGTATTGGATAGTGTTGGTGTGGTCATATCCATTAATGAGCAGGAGGGCATCGCCACTGTCAAGTTTCCTTCCTGCGATTACCGCCGCACAAGCAAGGCGTCTGATATCCTCACTGTACCCATATCCCGCCTCTGCACCCCCCGTTCTGAGGTAATCACCTCTCAAACAAGTATAAAACTGCACAATTGTAATTTTGTTGTCATATAGTTAGCAATATTCTTAACTTTTGCATTGAAAAATTAAAATATTTTCAGCTCAGTATCATTCCTAGCCCATTATTATATACCCCATTTCTATTCAACTGTATGGTCAATGTTTTTTTTTTTTATTAATACTTATTTCCTTGTAATTAATGAAATTAAGTACATTTTATTAGATTTCTATTTATATTTCATAATATCATATGATATATATTTCATATTTCATGATATATTTTATATTTCGTAATATCACATGATATATATTTCATATTTCATGATATATTTTATATTTCGTAATATCATGATATATATTTCATAATATCATAAATAATATACTTGAAAATGTATGTTTTCAAGTATATTATTTATGATATTATGATAAATAATAATGATCTGAATGTAATGTTTGCAGACACTTCATTGCATGTTAATTGCAATTAATGCAGTTACTCTTATTAATGATGTGGAATCATCACAGTGATTTTATGCATCTACAGTAGTTAACAAACATGTTCCAGTTCATAAATGTATAGTAAAAACCCACTGTTTACTTAACAAGGTGAACATACTGCAAGAAAGAAATGCTGGGATAAAGCCAGAAAAACAGATGTTTTGAAATACCCTGTTGATATATGATTAAACTTTCCGTGCCTTGTCTTGCCTTCGCCTCAGGCCATTTCAAAAGCTTGATCATTTCTAAAGCAGCTCAGATATCTGATATCATGTCTTAATCTTGTCTCATGGTGCTCTGTGTTTGTTGTAAGGCTCTGCCACTGCATAAGCTGTCCATCACAGAAAAGGTTGTTCAGGCAGTGCAGTCAATGTTACTGCCACAGGAGGGCAGTCTGTCTATCCACACATCCCTCCCTGCGTCTGGAGACGGATCCAGTCCTGTGATGGCTGTGGTGCGTCTTCTGGCCGAGATCAGAACTAGGTCAGACTCTCAATGCATCTTATATTGTGACAGCACAGCCAAAACAAGAATGTGGTAGACTGTGTCATTGTACAGTACAGCTATAAACCCGTATGGGACATTTATTCTGCGTGTCTTTGACTCTGTCAGAGCGTGTTTGGTGATGGCGCAGCTGCTTGAGGACAGCTCGTTTTGTGAAGAGTTCATTCAGCAGTGTCCAGCAGCAGTGGAGGTGCTCAACCTGATTGCTCAGGAGTGTAGTCCCGGTGAGTGCCAACAACAGAGATTAGATAGATGCCACTGCCTTTTTCTCCTCTACACCCAAAAAACATCATTTTAATTGTAAAATAAAATGTAAAAATCTATATATTTATTTATATGTAATGGTAAAATAATAATAATATAATCTTTAAACATACATAATGGATAAATAACTTTTAATTAAAAGTAGTTAAAAGTAATTACAGTGCCTGTAGAAAGTCATCATACCCCTTTGAAGTAGTTACTTTATTTGTCTTACAGCCTGTAATCAAAACCCATTCCAAAAAAAAAAAAAAAAAAAAAAAAAAAAACCTTTTTCCAGCTTATGATTATTTTCAATGTTTCTTGAGCAGCAGATCAGCATATTAGAATGATTTCTGAAGGATCATGTAACACTGAAGACTGGAGTAATGATGCTGAAAATTCAGCTTTGCCATCACAGGAATAAATTACTTTGTGAAATATATTCAAATAGAAAACAGTTATTTTAAATTGTAATAATATTTCACAATATTACTGTTTTTACTGTATTTTTAATTAAATAAATGTAGCCTTGGTGAGCAGACGAAACTTCTTTTAAAAACATTAAAAATCTTAGTGGTTCCAAACTTTTGGACTGTACTGTGTGTATATATATATATATATATATATATATATATATATATATATATATATATATATATATATATATATATATATATATATATATATATATATATATATATATATATATATATATATATATATATATATATATATATATATATATATGAAAAAAAAGTTATTTATATATATATATATATATATATATATTTCATTTGTAAATAAAATGTAAAAAAAAAAAAAAAAAAAAATCAGTTGTTCAATATTGTTTCATGATGATGAGACCCCTCTTAGAAAATGGACAAAATTCATCCTCAAAATCAACATTATTGAAAGAAATTTTTTTTTTTTTTCAGTACAAAAAAAATGCAAAATTTTGACAAAAAGTAATTTTTATTGTCATAATTGTGATTTCATAATATTTAGATATGAATCCAACTGAAGAAAACTTGTGAAAAGATGTCTTTCAGTTAGTTAAATAGCACATAGCAAATAGTGGAGCTCTGCAGCCATCTACTGGTAAAAGTGATAATTTTTTACTTTTAAAACTGTATTTTCCAAAAGATGGGCAAAAATCTTGCACTAAACCATGTCAAATTATCCATGTTATCCCCATGAATGAAAGTTAGAAATGTGGGTCTTTTATAAAGTGAATTTTACATAAAAAATCTGTTTTTGTGTAAAAACCTATAAAGAAATATTTGTTTGTTTATTTAAATAATTTCAAAAGATATGATAATTCCTCCAAAAACTGCACACATATGAAGTAAAACCTTAATAAACAGAGTAAAATTAAATAAAAAAAAAAACACAATTATTTTGTTACAAAATTACATTTTGTTGTATTTTTTTTTATTTTTTATAGTAACATAAAAACAAGATATCAATCCATTTTTTATTTTTATTTGTAGATCTAGAAAGTGTTAACCACTGTACAAAGTTTCATGCAATTTGAACAAAAAAAGAGAGGTTTTGCAGAATGTTCAAGCAGCTCTTTTCCATACAATGGACCATTAAAGTAGTCCAAACAACTGGTACAATATATATTCCAAGTCTTCTGAAGCCATATGATATCTTCCTGTAAGTAAAACACCATTTATTGGCATGGCTGGTTCTGTATGTGTTTATAGGAGAGCGTTTAGTGATGGTTGAGGTGCAGTGTGAGAGGGTTAGGATGCTTTATCGAGACTGTGCTCGTCCTCCACCACCTCCAGTACAAACTGATCAACGACAGGTGAGTTGAGCCTCTTTAGTGCTAATTTAACATGGTCAAGAGAAGCCTCTTTCTTTGACTTTCCAAATGCATAGCGATTCTCTCGAATCGATTCTGAGCTTAGTTTTTAACAGCAAATGGCACTCTACGCTAGTTTTTAACCGCATGCTGAAATGCTCACCAAGAAGAGCGGTCATGCGTTCGGCTGAGTCTGAGAATGTACTTGCACCTCAGAATGCTTTTATGACGCAAAATTAATGTAAACAGCCCACTGCAAACATCCTTGTAATTCGCTTCAACCTTTTCAGACTTTATGAATGATTATTTTACAGAAGGTTCAAGTGGTGTGTGTAAGGAATTGGAAGCAAGCAGAGTACAGCTGTTTCTAAAGCACGCAGTGCCATCTGCTGTTAAAAACTAAGCTCAGAATCAATTCAAGAAAGAATTGTGATGCATTCGGAAAATATCAGAATTTATTTTCAAAGGCCTAAAACACAACCCTTTTTTTTCTCTCTCTCCGCAGCCTAAAGAAATCACATGGTGTCCGTCACGTGTCTTCCCTCCGGTTCGGGCCTGCATGTTCTCTTCACACTTGACCTCTGTGACCTTTCTGGCCGATCCAAGTGCAGGTGGAGGCCTTCCCAGAGGAACTTTCATCTACGCCACTTCACCTGTGCCTGTTCAGGTAACTACAGCCTGTTACTGGCACATGCACTTAAAAAATAAAAATAAAATAAAGAAATGAACACTTTTATTCAGCAAGGACACTAAATTGATCAAACGTGAGAGTAAAGGCATTGATAATGTTACAAAATATTTATATTTGAAATAAATGCTGTTCTTTTGAACTTTCTATCCATTCTTGGAAAATATGTGTAACGGTTTCCACAAAAATATTAACGGTTTTCAACTTTGTTAATAGTAAGAAATGTTTTTTTGTTTTTTTTGGGCAGCAAATCAGCATATTAGAATGTTTTCTAATGATGCTGAAAATTCAGCTTTGAATCACAGGAATAAATTACATTTTAATATTAACATAGTATTAAAATAGAAATCAGATATTTTAAATTATACTAATATTTCACTATTTTAACTGTATTTTTGATCAAATAAATGCAGCTTTGGTGCACATAACAGACTTCTTTCAAAAACATGAAAAAAATGGCAGACCCCAAATATTTGAACAGTAGTGTAAAGACAATAAGAGTTGTCTGTATCTCTTTCTTATTTTCTCTATCTCTTTTTCTGGTTACCAGGCTCCTTCTTTTTACTGGGAGATAGAGATTGTTTCTTTTGGAGATTCAGAGGATGATAGCGGTCCTATAGTGTCGTTTGGTTTTTCCCCGGAGGCCGAGAAGAGAGACGGTGCCTGGACGAATCCTGTTGGCACCTGTCTATTCCACAAGTACTGACCCATTCTGTTAAGCTTTCACTCAATTAGCTTTCACTCGTACTGACTATCAACCTGTTCTTTCTGTTCCTCTCTGCTTCCCATCCTAACTCCTTTCTTTTTACATGTCGTCCTTGTTGTTGTTTCTCTCCCGCTCAGTAATGGGAGGGCAGTACACTATAATGGCTCCAGTTTGCTGCAGTGGAAGAGTGTGAGACTAGACGTGGCTCTACTTCCTGGTGAGACAGGGCCTTTATTCATTTGAGCATTCAGACATTAACTACAGGCACATTGTTGTTCAAGCCGACTGCCTTTATGGGCAACAGTGTTGGGGAAGCTACTTTGGAAACTGTAGCTTCCCAAGCTACTACCTCAGTTAATTACTTGATTCAAAAATGAAAGTTCTGTCATCATTTACTGACCCTCATGTCATTCCAAACACTTTCTTACATTTTGTAAAACACAAAAGGAGATGGATATCTGGATATTTTTTTTGTCCATACGATGAAATGTTGTTTGGACCCTAAAGTTCTTCACAAGATCTTAACCATCCCTTTAGACTTGTAAAGCCTAACATATGAAATAATAGTCAGAAAAAAATATATATATTTTTTTTCTTTTTTTTTTTAATGGAACAGTTTATTGCATCTTTACACAAAATCTAAAAAAAAAAAAAAAATCTAAAAAATGTGCGTTTGTGTTTGTCCATGTATGAGTATCATATTTGATATGTTAGGTGTTTATGGCTCATTAGTATGATATAGTGAGATTATGAAGCTCATACTTGAGGATAAAAAAAAAAACACCTACATTTTATACAGAGACACAAACTGAGCAAAAATTTTCATCAGAAAAGTTTGGATCATGTTGATAATTTAGAGTCCTTAGAAATTTTAAATATGATACACTAGGCTTTTAAGGTACTCTTTAGAAAATATCGCTAGCTGCATTTAAGCTAGTTAATGTGGCAGTGCTTTTGATGACAGATTATATAATTTATATTTACAGTCAGAGCAGTATTTATCTGGCACAAAACAATGAAGTTATCAATTGGACATGGATGTTCTTTGATGTTCACTTACAGTGGTGATCAGAATTATTGGCACCCTTGGTAAATATGATCAAAAATGACTGTAAAAATAAATCTGAATTGTTTTTAAATTCTTTTTATCTGTAATTCAGAAAATTAGCAAAAATCTAAACATTTCATTGAAGGAAAAGAATTGAAAGTGGGGGGAAAATCAGATTATGAAATAAATGTTTTTCTCCAAAACACTTTGGCCACAATTATTATACCCCTAGAATATTTTATGAGTAAAATATCTCTGAAGTATATTCCCATTCATATTTACATTTTTTAGCACACCAGGGTGATCATGAACATGAAATTGTCCAGCCATGACTTCCTGTTCCACAGGAGAATAAACATGAGGAAACACAAAGGCCAAATTCCCTTAATCATTCATCACAATGAGTAAAACCAAAGAATATAGTTCTGATGTGCAGCAAAAGATTGTTGAGCTTCGCAAAATAGAAAGTGGCTGTAAAAAAAAAAAAAATAGCTAAAGCATCGAAAATCCCCATTTCCACTATCAGGGCAATAATTGAGAAGTTCTAATTAACTAAAGATGTTACAAATCTGCCCGGAAGAGGACATGTGTCTAAATCGTCCTAATGCGCAGTGTGGAGGAAAGTTTGAGTGGCCAAAGACTCTCCAAGGATCACAGCTGGAGAATTGCAGAGATTAGTTGAGTCTTGAATCTCAGAAAGCCTAAAAAATTGATCAAACAGCACCTACATCCCCACAAGTTTTTCAGGAGGGTTTCAAGAAAAATCCTCTGCTCTCATCCAGAAACAATCTCCAGCATATTCAGTTGTCAGTCAAGATTGGAACTTCAAACGGGACCAGCTTCTATGGTCAGATGAAACTAAAAAAAGAGCTTTTTGGCAGCAAACCCACCAGATGGGTTTGGTGCACACATGGATAAAAATTACCCCATGCCTACAGTTAAATATACTGCTGGATCTTTAATGTTGTGGGCCTATTTTTTCCGCTGGAGGTCCTTGACATCTTGTTCAGATACATGGTATCATGGATTCTATCAAATACCAACAGATAAAAATTCAAAACCTGACCGCTTCTGCTAGAAATCCAATAATGGGCTATGGTTGGATCTTCCATCAGGACAATGATCCAAAACAAACATCAAAACCAACACAAATATGTGTCACTGAGCACAAAATGAAGCTTCTGCCATGGCCATCCCAGTCCCCTGACCTGAACCCTAAAGAAAATGAGTGGAGTGAACTGAAGAGAAGAGAAGAAGCACTAACATGGAGCTGGAATCTGAAGGATCTGGAGAGATTCTGTATGAAGGAATGGTCTCTGATCTCTTGTCAGGTGTTCTCCAAACTCATCAGGCATTATAGAAGAAGAGTGAGAGCTGTTTTCTTGGCAAAAGGAGGTTGCAAAAATTATTGAATAAAAGGGTGCCAATAATTGTGGCCAACATGTTTTGTAGATAAACATTTATTTCATAATGTGACTTTCCCCCCAATTCTTTTCCTTCAATGAAAGGTTAGATTTTTGCTAAGTTTATGAATTAAAGATCAAAAGGATAAACAATGCAGATTTATTTTTACAGTCATCTTTGATCATATTTGCCAAGGGTGCCAATAATTCTGACCACCACTGTATAATGTTAAAGTTTTTTGCACAAAAAAAAACTAAATATATCATGTATACATCATACCGAGATGCAAACATGCTGTTTAAATTGGATGTGTCAAAACGAAAATTTTTTCACTCTTCTATTTGTCCTGTTGTCAACAGACTTATGTGCGTGGAGAATGTCAGAAATTGAATGCACATCTGTATACTGTATCCAGCGTAGACACCATCAGTGATTATAATGTTTTCTATTTGCTTTTGACGCAACGCTCACATACAGTGTAGGCCAGTGTCCGCTGTTAAGCGACTGAATGCCAGTGGGCGGGGCCTATGAGGCAATGATGTATACCTATTTGTCTATGTCTTGCCCTGGAGGCAGTTATATGAAAAGTATTTGCCTGTGTGACGTCACAAATCTGTTTTTGGACCTCGATTAAATGAATGCTTTGTTTATAACGAGGAAAACATTTTAAGCTATGAAACTTGTTTTAATAGTTCAAAGACCTCTTATATGTCAAAAGATCAAGGCAAATATGATTTCTCATGTCATGACCCCTTTAACAACACATAAATTTACACTACATAGTGCCGGATCTTGGTATGCGCTCTCCTCACACATCAGATGCATGCTTCATATTCATGCCAGTTTCATGAGATTGCACTCAATCTCCATTCTGCTCACCTCTCTTATTGAAAATGAATTGAAACTTTTTTTTCCATTTAATATTATATTATTTAATATATTTTCCAAAATATATTAACTAAAATATATTAATGTAATATTGAATGACACACTACATTTAAAATTACTGTATTTAGTACTTTACATGTGCTTAAGTATGTTACTGAACACATTACAATGTGCACTTCTTAAAAGCACAACAAGAGATTATTAAAATATAATGATTTGAAATGTAAATAAAGTGTCTTTCACAATCATATTATTAAGCATTGCATATTATTTAGTTTTTCGCATGACTGTTAGTTGGCTATTCTATACCCTAACTCCTATAACTAATGCTTTCTGTTTGCTATTTTTGCGCTAATTACTCTTTATTTCATTTTTATTTTCCCATTGTCATTTTGTTTCCTGAGCTTGGGTGATTATTATTGAACACAGTCAAACTTAAAACTAAAATTTGTGTTTAAAGATCTGAAAATAAGCGTTAAGAATGTAGGGGCGTGAAGATTAATATTGACTGATTATTGCCTCAGCTGTTAAAGGTGCAATATGTAATATTTTCTGTCCGCTAGAGGTCACTAGAGGCCTATTCAAAACAAAGGCGTAGCTTGATGACGGCAAGTTTGAGCGCAGAATCCTGGGACATGTGGTCTTCGCATCACAGCCGGTGGAAACAATTGAGATAGGACTCAGGAAGAAATCATGTTCATGGATGCGATTATTAACTGTTAATAATCATAGCAGTTATTGTAGTATGAAGCAGAGCAGGACCGAGTGTTGAGGGAGCTGAATGAGGCTGCTGGAGCGATTTCGCAACACAAGCCTCACAAGCAGCGTAACTTTTATTATGCCACTGTCGCCCGCGCTGCTTCCACTTTTCCGGTCATGAGTATGAGGTAACGCAGCTCTGTTTATCATATTAGATACATTTGAGAGTGCTGAAAATGTTCTAACGTTACTCTGTGCGTTCGCTCGGCGGCTGCTGTGAGACACTTGTTTGAGACACACTGCAGTAAACTAGATCAGTTTTACAATATCATATTAAATGCTGGATGGCTTGTGTTGATAAATGGCATGCAATTAATTTATTAATTTACAATGTATTGTATGATGGAGAAAATTCTGTATTACTGTTACTAAAAATAAAGCTGAATCTGATTATGCTATGTTAGCTACTTAACAAAATGTGTTTGTCTCTGAGGCATGGTAAAGTATGGTACTCGCAAAAGATCAAGAAAATTAGATTTAAACAATAAGACTAAACATGTTGAGCTATATAACAACAATTAGTTTTCTATCTATAAATATATCAAAACAGTTGTTCCCTTGTCTATTAAAACATGTAATATATCATCATTGGTGTTTCCATGGTTTCCATGGTTTTTACAAAATAAAACCGGAAACTGACGCAATTGACAGGCGACTCCTCACACTTCCCGGAGCCTCGGTTAAAATTGCAATTTTCTCATGATTTACAAATAGTTGGAAACATTTGGGATATTGTAAGTACTCAATTGAACAACATATAACACTCTCCTAGTGGTTTTTGGATATTTTACTGCAAAAATCTTACATATTGCACCTTTAAGTTATGTGCACAATAAAATATCATATACTCTGCAAAAAATAATAATAATAAATAAAAAAAAATTCCAGTGCAAATATCTAAACATTCTTAAAAGTTTATCTCACTCTAATTTGCCCTGTTTAGTAAATCTGGCCCCAAGTCTTGTTTTCATTTAAAAAAAAAAAAAAAAAAAAAAAAAAATCAAAACTAAATGGTTTATGCTTAAATTAGGAAAAATACTGAGTAAGATAATCATTTTTTGCACTGTTAAAACCAACAGTGTAGTGTTTTGTCAATATGCCATTGCTTGTTGGAAACATTACCTTGTTATTGAAAGAGGTATGTTGGTTCTGTTTTTCTGTAGTATATGTAAAGTTATTAGGGTTGCTACATTTAGTTACTCCCCAATGCTGGTAGGCAGGTTTTTTAAACCATTATAAATGCCACCATTTGTCATCACTCACAAAGTTTAATGTCTTGGTTGGATGAAAATTTCTCAAGCTTCCCCGTAATGATTTGTCTTGTGTGTTTTGACAGGTGATGTTGCAGGTATAGGTTGGGAGCGTTTGGAAGGCACTCCACCTCCACCCGGTCAGCCTCCTAAAGGGAGGGTTTACTTCACTTACTGTGGTCAACGTCTCGCTCCTTATCTGGAGGATGTGGCTGGAGGAATGTGGCCCGTAGTTCACATTCAGAAGAAGGTTTGCAAACAATGATAAATAATAAGCATTCCAGTGGTGCACATAACTAAGTTCAACGTGGTACCAAATAGTTTGTCCATTTACAGGTTTACTGGATATGTTTGGGAGTAAAGGGGTTTTGCAGAAAACATATTAATAATTTGCTAAATACATTAGGAAATGCTTTTATTTTAGTATTTAAAAATGATTATAGTCTTTATTAATAATATTTTGAATTAATATTTTTAATGTTAATTATATTTTTTATTTTTATTTTAGTTTACGTTTTAGTAAGTTTTGTTTGTTTATATTTCTATTCAGCTGTTTATTTTCTATCTGTCAGTTTTAGTAATTTTCATTAAAAAATAATATTTTATAATATTTATATTTTATTTTGTTCCAGTTTTATATTAATTAAAGAAATCAATTTTGGGTAACACTTTACAATAAGGTCTCATTCATTAACATTTGTTAATGTATTAATTAATATTAACTAACAGTGAGCAATATATTTTTCACAACATTTAATAATCTTTTTCATTGTTATTTAATAAAAATACAGTTGTTCATTGTTGCAATGTTAACAAATACAATTTTTAGTATTATACCGAAAACAACTATTGAATAATAATGAAAAATTATAAATTAGATGGAAAATTAAATATGGAACAGAAACATTTAAGTTAAACAGACAAATAATTTCAAGATTTCATACTGTAAATAAAGAAATAAACACTTGGTAAGGATCATAAATCATAATTATTTTCCTTGGTTCTGTGATATTTATTGACACATTTTTATGTATTGTTTAAGCATCCAAAAACTTTGAGCATACTGTTGATTATGTAATTGTGGAGATGTTCTTGTTGGTTATAAACGTCTTTTTATTGTACACTGGTTTCCTTATGTGCCTATTAGCCCTGTTTTATAAATGTTTTAGTTTTTTAATGATGATTCCTCATTCTGTATTTTCAGAATACAAAGATCCACGCAAACTTTGGCTGCCGGTTGTTTGCGTACGCAGAGGGACAGGCTCACCGAAATGCTGCCGACCTCTGCATGGACCTCTCAGAGGAGATCAGTGCCAACTTTGAGGCTTTGCCCTTTGCCATGGCCTCCGACAGCGACAATGATGCCGGCACTAGTGTGGCGTCTGACTCAGGTTCTCATGGTCCTCCATGTCGCATTGCTGCGGTCGTCACAGCACAGCAACGTGAGTGTTGAATCAAATATTAACTAATATTAAAACTTTCAGCTCCAAAACGTTGTCTGCATGTACTGTACATGAGGTTGGATTGCTTTTGAATAATGTCCCTCCCTCTTCTAAATAAAATTGGCCATCTGACTGAATCGGTAACGAAGAAGTTATTTAGATTTGATGCAGCTTCATGTGGGTTAAACGTTGGTTCTTATTTCATTTACAGAATACAATAGTGATGCCTCTTGTCACTACAAGGTAGAACTGAGCTATGAGAATCTGGTCGTCTCAGGGCCAAACGCCCACCCGCCACCGATTGCTGATGATGAGAGTGATGATGAAGATGATGAAGACATTCCTAGGGTATGGAGAGCTCATAACTAGGCCCTTAATTTTTTCTAAAGCAGTTTGCAAATTACACCCCTAACATAGTGTCGCCAAACTGTCTTTTCAAAGAAATCATGTTTGTTTTTCTCTTTAAGGAGGATCATTATGCTTTGCTAGTGAAAGCGTGGGAAACCAAAGTTTTTCCAACCATTCGCCGACGTTTCAGGAATGAAGCAGAGAGGAAGTCTGGCCTGGATCAGATCAAAGGAGCCCTTCAGCTCGGTGAATGTCTTTTTTTATTTTTTACAGTGGCTAAAAGAGTCCTTCCCAGCTCATTCATTCATTCAATCAGTGGTCAGTATGTCCTGCTGTGTAGACATTTCCTTGTGAAAAATAAGTACACTTGAGCATATTTTTTTAAAGTACTTATTACAGAAATCATATACTTACAGAAGAATATACTTAAGTGTGAAATGAATGTAATGTTTTGGACACTTAATAATTGCAATTAAATGAAGATTGATTATAGTTTTTCAATGCATTTAGCTAGACTTTAGAGTGCTTTTTTGACCCATTTAAGTAGGACTTAATTACATGTTTATATGTAGTTTCATAATTACTGAAATATGGTTAAAGTGTACTGTTGAATTTACTGACAAGCATTAATTTAATTGAAACATTCTTTAATGTAATTTCTTTTGAATCTTGTATTTCATGTACTTAAATATATTTGTAATTAAGCATTTGTAATGATGAAGTTGCAATTTACATTTAAAGTATTAATTTTAAATGAAATATCGAATAACACACTAGAGTTAAAATTATTATCAAGTACTTTACATGTGCTTTACTATGTTAGTCAACACATAAAAATAAGTACTTCTTTAAAGCAAGATTAATAAAGATTATTAAAACAATGATTTAAAATGTACTTTAAAGTAGAACTTTTCATTTGACATTTTATTACGAAGCACACTTTAAAGTGTACTCAAGTGTGTTAAGAAACATTGATGAAAGTGTTCTCTCTTCAAGTACACTTAAGTGGCCTTTTATTTCATTAATATTAAATTATCTAGTATAGTTCAACTATGACAACTCTCAAAATAGTTTTAGCATTGTTGAATATGGAAAATGTTATTTTATTTGGTCTTGGCGGACTAGACCTGCTCCAGAGCATGTATGGACATGCTACTGCTAATGCTACATGCTAATGCTACATGCTACATACTGTGAGCATGCCTAAATAGACATACATAAATCCCATAGCAGATTTTGGCAGGTGGAGCTGGGGGAGGTGGAGGATTTCAGAGGACTACCATTCAGCAAACACTGAACCAGACTATTTAAATCAGAGATGGGCAACTTCGATCCTGGAGGGCCACTGTCCTGCATAGTTTAGCTCCAACCCTGATTAAAAACTCACCTTCATGTAGCTTTCTAGTAATCCTGAAGACATTATTCAGGCTTGTTCAGGTGTATTTGATTAGGGTTGGTGCTAAACTCTGCACTGCAGGACTGAAGTTGCCCATCCCTGATTTAAATGTTGAGCAAGCAAATCTCATTGGCTGCAGGATCAGCAAAGACCAGTCAGCTTGTGCCATGTGGTGATGATTTGATTGTTTGCAGATTGCATTTAAAAATCAGCCTGCGCCCTCTGGCTGAACTAGATATTTATTTAAAAATAAATAAGCAAGTGCATATTCAATACATTTGTGTGCACTTCTTTTCACAAGGTTTTGTCCATGTGTTTAATATAAATAATGCTGTTATTTCTGGCAGGAATGGTGGATATTGCACGTCAGACTGTTGAGTTCCTGTATGAAGAGAATGGAGGTATTCCTCGTGACCTCTACCTTCCAACCATCGAGGACATCAAAGATGAAGCTAATAAGTTCACCATTGACAAAGTTCGCAAAGGTCTGTGTGAAAGCATAAATATTTGTCTGAGGTTCTATGCAATTACCTTTGTTTGGTCTATTGCGGAGATCAGACATTGGCTTTACATATGTACATACATGCATACATACTGTAATTTATAATTGCACCGCTCAGAATTGCATTAATGAGATTGCACTGATAGGTCCCATTTTATTATTACAATAACAGGTTAAAAATGTAACAATTTTTCCCACAGGCTTAACAGTGGGCATCCGCTGCCCAGAGGGAAACAACACCTGTAGCAGCACAGGCGGCACAGCCTTACCGAAGTTTGCCATCCGGGGCATGCTGAAGACTTTTGGCTTGCATGGTGTCGTGCTCGATGTAGACTCTGTGAGTGTCTACATTAGTCAAATTGCAGTTTCCAAATCAGTCTGTTTAACAGGATCAGCATCAGCAAAAAAGGCCAAATTTCATGAGGAAAAAAAGATATTTTATATTGCATAAAGAAAATTAAGCCTTATTTAAATAATTTTTGCATATTCGTGACAATTGACTCTATGCACCTTGATGTACTATTTAATTTTTATTTTATTTTATTTTATTTTGACTTTGAGGACATAATGAGAATCATCTGGATCCGACACATTTTTTTTCCCTAATGAAATCAACATAAAGCAGCACTATACTCTTATGATTGAGGGAGAATAATGTGAAGTACTTCACATTTTAAACATTATAAACATACATGTAAATATTTGTCCCACATTGCATTCTTTTTTTTCCTATACATATTTTTGACAGACTGTGATATTCATTATTATATACACTGGCATGTGAACCTGTTTCAAAATGCAACAAATCCGCAACTTCACTGAAATGTCTTCATTTGTGTGTATTCAGGGCAATGAACTAGTCCAGGTTGAGACATATCTCCGTAGTGAAGGTGTGTTAGTCCGGTACTGGTACCCCATTGAGATGCTAGAGAGGCCGCCAGCAGGGTCCCGCAGGGCTGCAGCAAATGGCCTGGTGTCTCTGGACAGCAGCAACATCCAAATTCATCGGTAATGCATTTTTAGAGACAGTTTTCCTATAGTAAATTCAACAAATGTCAGGCTTTTACTGAAAGAGTTCACCTTTTAAGCATCATATTTCAATGGCAACGTTAAAGCCTAACGTTCAGTACTCTGTGTGTTTCAGGGAGCTGCTGCGTTGTGAAAGTGCTCTCGCCCGCCTGTACTGCCGCATGGCATTGCTCAACATCTTTGCCCCCAAGAGCCCTCACACATTCACACGTCTTTTCCACATTCCCGCTGTGCGAGACATCACACTTGAGCACCTACAGCTCTTGTCCAATCAGCTGCTGGCTCCACCTTTGCCAGGTGATTTCATAAGAATATTTTGAGGAACACAGGTTTAGATATGAACTTGAATAAGTAACAACTTACAGTGTTGTGCAATATGTAATCAGATTACTTTTTTATTTAATGAGAAAAGCATTATGTTAACAATTTATTTTAGTGTCCTTGTTATAAATGTTACATGTAGTTACTGTAGTAATAACTATAAATGATGCATAATTACATGGGACTAAACCTAAACCTAAACCAAACCCTAATCCTAAACCTAACCCTGTAATAAGTGCATGTAGTTAATTGTTATTTCTCAATACTTAAATGTATAATTACACTCTAACACGGACACCTTTAAATAAAGTGTACAGCATTACTTAAGTTCTGTATTAAAAAAAAAAAATGCCTGCAAGGCCTGGAAGAAATTGAGTCTCAGCCAGGTGAGGAAAAAGTAACACAAGAGCAATATAACATTACTGTCCATAAAAAGTAACTAAGTAATGTAATTGACCTTTTTAGGAAGTAAGGCAATGAATGCATTACTTTTAAAAGTAACTTTCCCCAACACTGTATGTGCCAACTTGTTTGGTCTAAATTCTAATTTTAATACAATATTAAAATTTTAATACTTTACAATAAGGTCCAATTAGTTGCTGTTAGTTAATAATAACTAACAACAAGCAAAACATTTGGTACTGTATATAATAATCTTTGTTAACAAAAGTGAATAAAAATACAAATGTTCATTGCTAGTTCATGTTAGCTCAGGTCCATTAAATATGGTAACACTTTACAATTTGTTGACATTAGTTAATTTGTTAACTAACATTAACTAACAACAAGCAATACATTTGTTCCATTATTTAGTTCATAGTGCATTAACTAATGTTAACAAATACAACTTTTGATTTTAATAATGTATTAGTAAATGTTGAAATGAAAATGAACTAAGATTAATAAATGCTGTAGGAGTATTGGTCCATGTTAACTAATGTAGTTAACTAATGTTAAGGGATTGATTCACTTTCAAATAAAATTGTCCTGATAATTTACTCACCCCCATGTCATCCAAGATGTTCATGTCTTTCTTTCTTCAGTCGAAAAGAAATGAAGGTTTTTGATGAAAACATTCCAGGATTATTCTCCTTATAGTGGACTTCAATGGCCTCCAAATGGTTGAAGGTCAAAATTACAGTTTCAGTGCAGCTTACAGTTTCAATTTAAGGAACACACGAGGCGCCAGTTCCTTTTTTTCCGTAAGTAGAATAGGAAAAGCGTAAACATTTTGAAGAATATGAAAGTGCGGTTTTGGCGGACCCACTTGGAAGGCGATCATTTGTTTATATAAAGCATATACATTTACATTTTTTTTTTTTTTTTTTTGAAAATGACCGATCGTTTCACTAGATAAGACTCTTATTCCTCGTCTGGTATCGTTTAAAGCCCTTTGAAGCTGCACTGAAACTGTAATTTTGACCTTCAACCATTTGGAGGCCATTGAAGTCCACTATAAGGAGAATAATCCTGGAATGTTTTCATCAAAAACCTTAATTTCTTTTCGACTGAAGAAAGAAAGACATGAACATCTTGGATGACATGGGGGTGAGTAAATTATCAGGAAAATTGTATTTGAAAGTGAACTAATCCTTTAACAAATGAAACTGTGTTGTAAAGTGTTACCAATAATATTATCAAATGCATCTTTTGATTTTAATAATGTATTGGTAAATATTGAAATTAACATGATCTACGATTAATAAAAGCTTTAGACGTATTTTTCATTGTTAACTCATGTTAGCTAATGCAGCCTTATTTTGAAGTGTTACTTAATACATCCAAGGAAAACATTTGTCATTAAACTCTTCTGTATTTGTTCATTTCCCTTTGGCTTCTATAGATGGGAGAATCAGTTCTAACTCTATTCTGCTGGCTCAGTCTGTTCTCCACGAGCTGCAGGGGAAGAGCTGCTCCCCGACCGAGCTCTTCTATCAGGGAAATGCACAGACAATCCGTGAATGGCTAACGGTGGCCATCAGCAGAGCTCTGCACCAGGGCGAAGACAGCCTTCTCGAACTCACGAAACAGATCTGCTGTTTCCTTCAGGTACTAATGCCTCACAACTTAGTTTCCTCTAGAGGGTATAGTATATTATTCTGAAAACCATGATTTTTGATATGATAAAAGTGATAGGCAGAAAGTAGACATAAATAAGAAAAAAAAAAAAAAAAAACTTTTCTAAAGGGAAAATGACAGAATGGCCCTCTCAAAAAAGTAAAACTATAATTTAATTTTAATTTTGATTAAGATGTTTACAATAATTGGAACCTTATCTGAATGCTTTTTAAATCAGGCAGCTAATAACATTATTCACTGCAAATTAACCATTATGTTCTGTGATAATTATATTTATTTTAACTTAAATTATTATTTATTGATTATTATGAAAACATACTGATTTAAAATGTACTTTAATATAAGATAATGACACTAGCTTTTCAACATCACCACCATTATTGAACCAGGGTTATTGTAGTTGAAACTAAAACCATTAACCAAAAAAAAAGAAAAAAAAAAAAGATGTGAAATAAAATAAATGTTAACTGAACCAAAATAAAATGCAGTTTAATTTACCTTGATGTACTAAAATAACACTAAAACTGAAATAAAATGTAATAAAAAAACTGTATAGACAGATATATATAAAACTAAAATTAAAGTTGTTTAATTTATGAATTTTATAACATTTGGTTATTTTCCTGTTTATTACTACAAAGCTGCTTTGAAACGATAAAGCACTATAGAAATAAATGTACTTTAACGAAAGACTTTTAATGGTAACTGGTTATTTTACAGTGTCCTTATTGTACTTACTGTAGAAATAACAGTAAATTAAGCATAATTGCATGCAAACCTAAACCAAACCCTATTCCTAACCCTAACCTATAGTACATGTTGTTAATTAATATTACTCAGTATTTGAATGTTTAATTAACTGTAACAAGGACACCTTAAAATAAAGTGTAACCCTTGTAATTTGACATGATTACAAAGTGGAATTAGAAGTAGGGATGTCCCGATCAGGTTTTTTTTGCCCTTGAGTCCGAGTCCGAGTCATTTGATTTTGAGTATCTGCCGATACCGAGTCCCGATCCGATACTTCTATAATACATCAAAAAAAGAATAAAGAAGAGCGAGAAAAAAAAAAAAAAAAAACAGATCCAGGACGTTCCTTATTTTTTATTTAATTACAAACAGAGCACTTCTGTGAGGTAGCTTGAACAATCAAGTAATAAATAACATTGTTCACTTCACTTCACTTTAGTGCAACAGTAAATATAAAAAAGGCTAATATAAAAACAAATATATTTGGTTTGATTTGGGTATGCTGCAGTCTGTGTAATAACTAAAATAATGTTTATATATATCATATTTTCTGGCTAGTTTACTTTAGTTTTTTATAATACACCATACTTTAACCCAAACTGAATAATAAAAAACAAGTTTAAATGGGTAAATCTTCTATTATTATTTTTGATTCTTAATTTTCTTTTCTGTCATACTCAAATTCTTGTTAAAACACATTAGACATGCGTATTGTGTGCATTTTGAACACTTTTTGTGTGAAATTATATTTATTTTGTCCATCAAAAGTGTGCTTTCACTTTAATTACGCGTCAGCAGCGCAGCGTGTGTCTCAATCAGCTCCCTAGTTCAGTAGTCAGGGCACTGATCAGGGTATCAGCCACATTCACTTTCATTATATACTGATTCACGACCTAAAGAGCTAGGGAGCTGATTGAGACACAGGGATAGACTCGGTGCCGAGACGATCGCGGCACTGCTGCTTACGCGACGCTCCTGCCTGACACTTTACGAGCTGCTCCTGCTGCCTGTTTGAATGCATCCGTTGGTTGACATGCACGCTGAAAAAAATATGCGCTACTCACGCGCCGCTTACGCTTGCAGTGTGAAACAGGCCTAACTCTGTGCCACCGCATCACTATAGATGTGTTAAAAATAATGAGAATATATATACATATATATCCGAGTCCTGATCGGGAGGTAACGTCCGATTCCGATCGAGTCTGAAACCACATGATCGGGCCCGATTTCCAATCACGTGATCGGATCTGGACATCCCTACTTAGAAGTGTACTTAAGTGTGTTAAGAAACATTGTAATGAAAAGTGTACTCTGTTAAATTTATTATTAGTTTTTACAATTGCATTTACATTCTTTTATGTTTGCTGAAAATTCAGAGTGCACCTGAACAGTTTACACTGGAAGAGTTTCCCATCACTGAGTCCAAGGTCAGCATGGACGTGAACTTCCCCGGTGCTGCCTTTGTGCTCATCTCTTGCAAAGAGAGCCAAGTCAGCTGCCGCAAAGAGTGAGTTCATATTGATTAATAAAATTTAATAATTATTTATGAATTACCTGTTTTTGCATCTTGCATTCATTAGTCTGGTTGCACTTAGCAGGGAGCTTTGCATAGTGAAAGTGTAAACTACTTATTTTCAAAAGAGCAAGTAAAAAGTCTGTTGAAATATTCTATATGCTCATATGTGTATTTTTTTTTTTCTTAGTTCCTCTCTATACAAGGCCCCTTGGACTCGTGTAATGGTGTACGGACTTGGTCACAAGGTGCGACGAAACGGCCAGCTGAATCTGATGGAAGCAGTGTGCTACCCACTGGACGCCTCCCCGTCTAACACAGGACTCACCCCTCCGCCCACAGCCAACCAGTATCCCAGCATCATCATCCCCACTGACAAAGTGCATGTCAAACTAGGCATGTCAAAATCATGGGTTACATTGTTTTACTTATCGCAGTTAACATGCAGTTAAGGGTCTGAAAACATTACATTCAGTTCCCACTTAAGTATATTCTTTTGAAGTATATAATTTCCATAATAAGTATCTCTTTTTTTTTTTTTTTTTTGAAAGTATGCTATAATGTACTTATTTACCACATACCTGAAAAACACATTATAATAAATTATATATTCTGTATTTTTATGATCTTTTGCTATTGGCTTGCATCACCAGAGAAAAACCGGAAGGTCAAATTATGACATTTTGATTAATTACTTAAAATTACAAACTGAAACATACAATAATTAATCGTTATCAATAAAGTAGCTTCACACTACACTTTTCGTTCCATTGACTTCCATTAATACAAATTAAAATGCAAGCTTATGCAAATTTTGCTGCATTCCAAAGTTCAAGTTTGGTAAACTCTGACTTGCGTGACCTCTTAGCTGAATTAAAAGAATGCAAATTTTAACTCTGCAGGATTACGGTGTTGCAGTAACATGGTGTAGATTGAATATTTTGACATTTTGGATGTACAGTATTAAATGTTGAAATATGTTTTTTTAAAAGTCATACTTTATCCTAGTCATACTCCTACACTCCTCAGAGTGTGATGCCATATTACAACTGTTGCAGTGTCTGTAGAAGTCTAATCTATCAAAGTCTATTGTGACTGTTGCATGAGATCAATAAGTTACAGTACATTTAGAAAATACAGGGTGAATTTCCATTGCATACTGACTTTAATTCATATTCTGGCCTTGTCTACAGGTGTATCTCCCCCTCCTGGTGCAGTGCTGGTATTACACTCATTGCCTCTTGAGTTTCCCTTGGCTATGGCCTTTGCTGAGCAGCTGCTAACCTACACCGTAGGGGAAACGATTGACCGCTCTGAGGATGAGCTGGACACAGTGCCCACTTCTGTGCTTATGCAGGTTGTAGAGTTGCTTGGTGAGAAATGTTTGTTATTTTACTCCAAGGATCTCAGGAAACATACTATTATAGTTTATTTATTTTACAGTCGCTAAAGGGCCGTTCACATCAAGGACAATAACTATAATGATAATGATAAAGATATAGTTCTAAAAATCTTTCTAAAAACGAAAAGCCACACCACAACTATAATGAGAATGGCACAGAGAAACTATATCGTTCTGAAAGTGATTCCAACAATTTTTTTTCCCTGCTTATGAATGATAAAAAAAATTGACCACCAATCAGAATCCATTCTGTTTTAAAGAGCTCGAGCATTTAAAGCGGCAGGCGACAATCCTGCAGCACGTGCTTAGAATACAGATAACAGAGCTTTATCGATTCTTGGTGTAGAAGCTAATACAGTTATCGTTATGGTTATCTTTATAGTCATCGTCCTTGGTGTGAACGTGCCTTAAGACCAGTACTTGGATCACTTTTTCAAAACTTCACACAGTCAGCACAACGGCATTCTATGTGGGTTAGTCTGTGGATCATTTATCATTGCTTTGGCAAAAAAATGCATTCAGTGACTACTTTCAAATTACATTAGTTATTTTCATACTTCGACACAACCACTGTCAAATCTCTATGTACATACAGGCAAAATACAAAAGAAAACATAGTGTAACGTTACCTGTTAGTGTTTTTAGATCATTGTTTTATGAGTGACAAAGTGTGTTTGTTGAGTGACAACCTTTGCTGGTGTGATGGAAGAATGAGTTGATTTGAGACGTGTATAAAGTGCTTTGGTAATTTTTGTTCATTTTAAATGTAAAACTTACTGCTGTGCCAAGCTGAATGTTATTTAGGAGAACAGTGTGAAGAGTTTTGAAAAAATGGCCCAAGTATTGAGAAATATGTCCTAGCTATAAAAACTGCTAGTGCAATTCCTTGTGTGTCACACTGGCTTTATCTTTGTTTAGGTGGCCTTTTGTGGACCACCGATCTTGCTCCGTGCATCAAGGAGCTGATCTTCCACCTGCTTGCAGAGCTTCTCCGCAAGATCCACACCTTTGAGCGGCGCAAGACCCCTTCGGGCCTGTCCAGCCACATTACACTGCTTCTCAACCCCTGCCTAACAGTCCTTATGGTTCTTCAAACTGAACTACGAAAGCTTTATGACCACGAGACCCAAAGTTGGGGGTTAGTTAGCGGCGGTTCCTGCTCTTCCGCAACGGGTAGTGGTGGAGTGCTTGCGCTCTCTGGCGAGCGGAGCCGCTTCTCGACATACTTCCATGCCCTGATGGAGGTGTGCCTGGCAGTCGCTGAAGTGACTCTGCCACTCAGTACAGGTGCAGGGACGTCGGTAGTAGGCGCCCCTTCGTCTACGAGCACCACCAACTGTAGTGATTCCTCGTCCTCTTCGTCATCCTCCCCAGGCCAGACACCACAAAGTCCGAGTTTGCTTTCGAAGCGCAAAAAAGTGAAGCTAAAGCGAGAACGGGCAGCAGTCTCTGTTGCTTCGGCAACTGCCGTCTCAGGGAAACATGGTTCCGGAAATGGTGCGAGACCATCAGAATGCGATAATGCTTTACTAAACATGGCCGGAGGGAAGCCAGAAGACATGTTGTGGTTTCACCGTGGGTTGACATTACTCTTGATTTTACGGCACCTTGCTAACAAAGACCCACAAGGTCTGGGCGTCACTGGAGATGCCGTTGCAGATGCTTGCCAAGCCTTGGTTGGCTCCACTGCTCACAGCCGCTTGCTCGTTCTCTCAGGAATCCCAACTCACTTGGAGGAATCTGTGGTGCGCAATGCAATCCGAAGGGCTTGCAATGCGCACGGTGGTCTCTTCAAGGATGAGATCTTTATTCCAGTTCAGGAGGAAGACCCTAAAAAAGCCAAAGCTGAAACTCCAGGTATTCTCCAAGATGCAAAGAGAGACTGCACTGCAGGAAGCCCAAATAGCAACAGTACCACACCAGCAATGAGCACGAGTGCCTCAGCTTCAGCTAGCCAGACGTCTTTACAGGGAGCCTCCAGGGCTGCTGGGGATCTGCTGGTAAACCAAGAGTTGGTGGCCTCTCAAACAGCACCTTCCCAGCCACAAGCACCCCTGGACCCTCATACGGTGTCCAGTCAGGAGAGTCTGGATGTGTCTCTTTGTAGCACAGGAAGTCAAGGTAGTCTCGGCAGCCTTGGGGAGCAGCTGGATAGTGGTGCAACGTCAGTATCAGATGGGAGCTCCATGTACACGGTTGCCTCGCCAGACATCCATGCCAGTGTGACACGACCAATCAAAGGCTATGCTGTCATAGAGGTGGGTGGGACATTTGCTTTTATAAAACACCAACAACGATAAGATGAATGTTGCTTGCAAGCATCATTATTACTCTTGTTCATAGTTAGGGTTAGGGTGCAATGTGTAAATTTTAGTGGCATCTAGTGGTGAGATTGCGAACTGCAACTAATGGCGCACACCCCTCGCACCCCTCCCTTTTGGAGAAGCTATGGTGGCCGTCTGGCCGACACAAGACAAAGATGTCGTCGTCTGAGACAGCAGAGAGTAGCCTGTGTGAAGCAATGAGGTTTCTTCTTCTAACAAAGAGCGGTCTCTGCTTCTAATAATCCAGATGACGACTACTACTACTACTACTACTACTACTTTGTGCGTATTCAACGTAGTGACGATGCAAGCTGCCTCTAAAAACATGAACGATTTAGAAGAAGAACAACATAGCGACTAGCGCTCTGTAGAGTGTATGTCCGTTTAGGGCTGCTGTAGAAACATGCCGGCGCATAATGGCGACTTGACATGGAGGGGGAACCCGTGGTGTATGCTACATTTTTTAAATTTCAGTACCGACTTTGTACCGAAGTACCGGTACTTTTGACAACCCTATTAGTATACCATGTTAAACCATGTTCATGTTTCAAATTAATTTATTACATGGACTGTTCCTGTGCATTTGCGCACAGTAACTATGTCACTGTTAAGACAGAGATATGCTTCATTTTCCATGTTCTGGTCCATCTTGCTCAAAGCCTTTCAAAAAAGAAATTAGTTATAAAATAATGTTACTGTTTCTGATTTTGCTGTACAGGTAAGGGCAAGGGCCCAGGTAGAGAAGATTCGTGCCAGTCTTTTTAACAGCAGTGATCTCATTGGCCTTTCCAATCTCGAAAGGGAAGAGGAGCTAATGGAGATGACCAGTGAGGAGATCCTCACTGCCTCAAGTGTAAATCAGAGTTTATTTGACACTCAAGGGAGTTCTGCCCTTGAAGAGTACTTCCTTGATAAATCTATCAGAGGTTAGTTGTTATTTTGGACTTTCATTCTGTGATTCTTTTTTTGCAAGGGTTTCCTTTAACTTGATATCAAGTTTGTTAGATTTTTCACTAGTTTTTGTGCTTATAGGAGACAAACTGGTTCCTGGAGCACGTGATGTGCTAACAGATATCTTTAAGAGCTGCATATACGCAGAGCAGGTGCTGAGCCCCGTACCAACAAAACCTGTGAAAGTATCGGACATTTTTCTCAGCAAAGAGCAGATCAACTCTCAGACACCAGGAAACCTGCTCCACGTGTTTTTTACACATGTACGGCCTCCCAAAAAGGTGCTTGATGACCAACTAACACAGGTGATGTCCTCAGAACAGTAATTCATTTAATAATATTAAATTACTAATTTATCATTAAACATTTATTTTTATTATAAAGTCTGCTACATGCATATGGTGAGTCTTCCACATGCATTTTGCTAAATTTAAATGATAATTGATGAAAATTGACATACCTAGATGTAATCTACACACATGTGATAGTATACTATTAAAATTTTCTGTTAGTTCATTTTAAGTAGGGATGCACCAATGTGAAAATTTTGGCCGATACCGATAATTCTTTATATTTGAAAGCCGATAACCGATATATTGGCAGATAAATCTAAATCCAAATTTTTATATAATTTTTGAGAGCCTGATTACAAAACCAAAAATTTCACCATTAAAAGCCATGTCCCAAGCACACAGTTATAATGTTCTCATAATTTTATGTAGCCTATATCACAGACTTGTGCTGCACATGTTGCACTTAACTGTATTTTCCTTTTAAGTGACTCCAATCATATTTCAAGCAATTCAAAACCATAACGGTCAACAGTGTGCATCTGTAGTGTCTCAGCTGAAGAAAATAATCCATTATTTATCGGCTTTGATATATCGGCGAAATTTTCTTATTGGATTAAATTACATTAACATTAAAAATTAACATATATCGGCCAACACCGATATGGTGGCCGATATATTTTGCATCCCTAATTTTAAGACACGTGAACACATGAAACACATTTATTAATTATTTAATTCTTGTTTTATTATAATTAAAAAGTCAGTTACATGCACTTGTAATCCATACATTTACATCAGTTTTAGGAAACAGACACAAAGTTCTTGACTGGGCTTGACTAAAGTAGACATTATTAAAACCGTGGTAATTGTTCATGCAGATTCTCCGTAAATATGGCACATTAAAGCCTAACAAGAACAAGCACAGCAAGGCAGGCAAAGAGCAGCACCAAGGCAAAGTGGTCAGCACAAAAAGACCCATCACCAAACCCCCAGCCAAAGAGAAGTCCATGCTTAACAGTGTTAGGTGAGTACTAACATTAGGCTCATCCAGGCATTCACTAGTATTTCAGTAGTCAGTTTCTTCTAACTTGGTAAACCACCAAAAACTAAACAGTTTTTATAGTGAATTTATTTAAATTATTTAACATATTAAATGTTTTATCTAATGCCTGCATCCCTTAAAATACATGTATGATTAAACGTTCATGGTTCTCATAACATGGTAAATGGTGTTTCTCCAGAACTGTGCTAAGTGAGAAAAAAACAGTCCTCAAGCCAAAATCTCCAGAGAAGACCAAGCCTGATGAAAAAGACCCTGAAAAGTCTCCTGCCAAAAAGCTTGAAGGTTAATACTAAAATATTCTTGATTTCTGAATTTGTTTCTGTAGAAATTAGCATAAGCCTAGTACATGGTTACCTTGTGAAAAAGAACTGCACTTGATTGTATTGAATGTGCAGCTGTGATGTACTTCAAATCTTAAAAGTATACTTTTAAGAAACTGTACATGCAGATAATATAATATTATTGAAATAAAAGGTCACTTAAGTGTATTTGGAGAGAACACTTCCATGACTTTTTCTTAACACACTTAAGTGCACTTTTAAATCATTGTTTTAATAATCTTTTGTCATGCTGTAAAGAAGTACACTTATTTTGAATTGCTCACTAACATACTAAAGTACGTACTGTACTTGATTTATAATTTTAACTGTAGTGTTATTCCACACACACACACACACACACACACACACACACACACACACACATATATATATATATATATATATATATATATATATATATATATATATATATATATATATATATATTTTTTTCCTAATATTACATCAACTTAATATATTTTAAATGTACTAAATTGCAACTTCATCTTTACATCATTTGTGTAATTATGTATGTAAATAAATGCAATCCAAGTTTCAATAGAAATATTAAAGTATATTTATATTTATATATTTTAGTTTACTATAAATACTTGCCAGAACATTCTGCAGTACACTTTAAACACATTTCAAAGACAGCAGAGGTAATTATGAAATTACATATAAAGATGTACTTAAGTCCTACTTAAGTGGGTCAAAAAGCACTAAGTTCAGTTATTTTCATTTAATATAAATTTTAACTTTGATATATTGTAAGCTTTTTGATTATGTCTCATGTATCTTAACATTTCACCTTTCCTCTATCCCAGTAGTACCAGAAGAGAAGTTTTTGACCCTGGAAGGCTTTCACAAGTTTACTCTAGACAGAGCCAAGCAGGATATTCGCAGTGTTTGGCGTGCAATACTGGCATGCGGTTATGACCTGCACTTTGAAAGGTTTGTACCTTCTCAGGGCTGCTTTCATAGACAATGGTTCAGATTCATGAAAATCTTCTTAAGTCATTTTTTTTTTAAGATTAGCTAAGATATCTGGATTTCAGCTTTGGTGTTTCCTCAGCACTTGTGTAGACAGTGATATGAACAGTACAATGGCGTCTGTATTACCGAATCAATGCGAGCCCGACTCCTCAGTCCTCATCCTTTGGATGTGCGTGCAAAGAGCGCAGAAAGCAGTGTCTTCTTGACATGTCGACAACACAAACCAAACTCTTCCATTCCTCAGCTACAACTACAGTGTTTGAAGGCGGGTCAAAATAGACATTGTTCACGGGCAGCCAATGGCTGGCATTATGCAAATTTGTTACAAACCTACGTAGGTTCATGCAGGAAGTAAGGCTGTAACTACGGTTCGTTCTTTTGGGAGGCATTAACTCCATTCATTGTGCACTTTGATCTTAGAAACTTTGCAGACCTTTTACATTCACAAACCGCTATAGTACACACTATATTAAAAATAATATCCGAAAGAACATTTAAGAATTTTTTTTGTGAATACCGCCTCAAAACTCCATACTACTACGTACATGTTTCTGCTGGTCTCTGTTGTTCTACGTACATGTTTCTGCTGGTCTCTGTTGTTGAGTTTTGAAATAGTCTTTTTAAATGACTAGAAAAATGAATGCAACTGAATGAAATCTCAGTGGTGGTGTCATTATAAAGTAAAAACACTTCTTGTTTTAGATGCACATGCATCGACTCCCGTCATGCTCAAAAAGCCAGTAGAAAATGGACCTTCGAGATGGACTTTGCATTGGTCCAGTTTGTGAACCGTCTCTGCCGACATCTGGCCATCACACCTGCCCGGCTACATCCACATGAAGTTTACGTTGATGCCAAGGATGCAGCTGATCCCCAAGTTGCATGCTTATTAGGCAAGTCCATCTCTATCTCTATTACATTATGCTGTTAGATTTGGATTGTGATATGTTTTCATACAATTGCAGATCATACAGTCACAACCCAGACATACATTGAATGTAATTCTGATCACACAGGTGTTCCAGTCGAGAGTTTGCGACTGCGGTTTGCTTTACTGCAGTCACTCAACAGCACATTGGAGAGCTTCTTCCTGCCATTAGTAGAGTTAAGGCTGACGCAAACCTATCAAAACAGCATAGCGACCCTTCTGTGCGAGGCCAAAGGTCAGTCATCAAATAAACATGTGCTTTAATATGTTAGTCAACACATCAAAATAAGTGTGTTTCTTTAAAGCGTGGCAAAAGATTATTAAAACTGATTTAAAATTAAAACATTTAATTTGACATTATTGCAAAGTGTACTTAAGTGTGTTAAGAAACAGTCTTTTAAAGTAAGCCTTTTTTCATTAATATATTGTCTGCAAGTACTTTTTTTTTAAATATACTTTTAAGATCTACAAGTGCACATTCAAAATGATAAAGCACACTTCTTTTTCACAAGGTTCAGTAAATCTTTTCACTTTATTTCATTTGTAGGCCTGATTTTTTACGACACCAAAGTGACTGTTATGAACAGGGTGCTGAACGCAACAGTACAGCGGACTGCAGACCACGCTGCCCCTGAGATCACACTCGATCCGCTGGAGATAGTGGGAGGTAAACCAAATGAAGCATCACTCACACGGAAGATGGTTTGTACTATCAGTTCTTCACACTTCACACTGTGTATTACAGGTGAGATGCGTGCAGCAGAGAACACATACTTCTGCCAGGCTGCACGCCAGCTGTCATGTGTCCCTTCGTCTCAGCTGTGTGTACGGATAGCCAGTGGAGGAGACCCCACCTATGCTTTCAACATCCGCTTCACCGGGGAGGAAGTCCATGGCACCAGTCAGTGTTACAGACACAAACACTAAATCAGAATCACTGTTCCAACATAACAGCCATTCTTTGTGTGGTGTACAGTTTTGTTTGTTTTAATTTTTTAAGAATATTATGTGATTTTTGTCATATTTATTGCTTTTATTTATTTTTTTATTAATTCTATTTGTCTTTATTTTAATTCAGTTGTAGTTATAGTCATATACTTTAACTTATTTCATTTCAGTTAGTTGCAAAGGCAACTTCTCAAATTTTTCATTCAGTATTTCATCAGTCTATTTTATTTTATTTCAGCTTTATTTAAATTATTGTTTTAGTTTTCATAATTTTAGTACCTAACTTATTTTATTTCAGTTAGTTGCCAAGGCAATTTTTCCATGTTTTTTTTTTTTTTTTTACTTTTTTCTCCCAGTTATTTTAGTTTGAGTAATTTGAGTACTTCAACTAGCACTGCCCCCTTAATAGTCGACTAATCGTTAGTTGACTAGAAGAGGCTTAGTCGACCAACATTTTATTAGTCGGTTAGTCGCAGAAAAAAAACCCTTGTGGCAAAACCATGCAGTCCGTGAGGGACAGATCATTAACGGTGGGTCTTCGTGGTAATTACAGTATGTCGGGCAGGAAATCCAAACGTTCACCTTTTATCCATCGACTTCAAATATGGCTCATCATTTAAAACATGTAAGCAGTAGCAACTTTACATGGCTACTCACTCTAACGTTAACCTTGATAAATGTGCGCTATTATATATCCAAGTGTTTGTGCAGAGTGTGGAAGCTGAAGTATTAGCTTGCTTACTGCAAGACATGGAGGCGCCGACGCGATCGCTTTTTTCACAATTTTTTCTGATAACAGCGGAAACGACTTAAAGGTGCAATATGTAATATTTTTGCAGTAAAATATCCAAAAACCACTAGGCCAGTGTTATATATTTTGTTCACTTGAGTACTTACAATATCCCAAATTTTTGCAACTATTTGTAAATCGTGAGAAAAACCAAGGCTCCGGTCAATTGCGTCATACCCGTGTTACCCTCGGTTTCCAGTTTTATTTTGTAGAAACCATGGAAACACCAAAGACGCTTTAATATATACACTTTTTAATAGGCAAGGGAACAACTGTTTTGATATATTTATAGACAGAAAACTAATTGTTGTTATATAGCTCAACACGTTTAGTCTTATTGTTTAAATCAAATTTTCTTGATTTTTTTTTTTTTTAATTTTCTTTTTTTCTTTTTTTTTTTTTTTCTTTTTTTGCGATTACCATGCTTTACCATGCACTAAAACACTATTTTTTGAAGCAGCTAACATAGCATAATCAGATGCAGCTTTATTTTTAGTAACAGTAATACAGAATTTTCTCCATCATACGTTTTAAAATTAATTCCATGCCATTTATCAACACAAGCCATCCAGCATTTAATATGATATTCTAAAATCGATCTATCTTACTGCAGTGTGAAACATGTGTCTCACAGCAGCCGCCGAGCGAACGCACAGAGTAACATTATAACATCATTTTTAACACACTCAAATGTATCTAATATGATAAACAGAGCTGCGTTACCTCATACTCATGACCGGAAAAGCGGAAGCGTGATTCCTTGATTTCTTGATTCATGATTTCTTCCCGAGTCCTATCTCTATTCTTTTGCACCGTCCGTTGAGTTGAAGACTACATGTTCCAAGATTCTGCGCTCAAACATGGCGTCATCAAACTACGCCTTTGTTTTGAATAGGCCTCTAGCGACCTCTAGTGGACAGAATTCTTACATACTGCACCTTTAAAATACTCTGCCATTTGTGGTCATACAGATAAGAGTAATACATTATTCAAAACTGTAAAGTGTAAACTCACAATAACAAGAAAATGTTGTGCTTTTGTAAAATAAAGAAAACTAATAGGATTCACTTTCTGCTGTCTCGGTCTCCCTGAACTGCAAACTCGACGTATAGGCTACTTGCCTCTCAGACACGAGAAATACATCTACAGAAAGCTTGAAATGTCTACTTTTAAATGAACCAATTCAAATCGATAAAAAAATACTCTCTGCTTATGTAATCCTTATGAAAGGTGCATTTCTCTCTGTAAGTGCATTCATACATACTGCGGAGATGGCGAGTCAGCATCGTCAACTTCATCTTTGCCGCTGACACTGACTCAGAAAACACTAGTTTATTAATAAATAATTAAAATGTCTCCTTGCTATTTTTTCCCCGTCACATTCATAATCATTACTTTTGCTGGTACTTTGCTGCAAGCATTATGTGTGTTCTTGAGCGTTATGGTTTAGTTGTCTCCTTAGTATATTTAAGTAATTAAATATAAACGTGTAATTAGTCAACTAATGGCTTAAATTAATGATTAATAGTCGACTAGAAAAATCTTTAGCCGGGGGCAGCCCTAATTTTAACTTAAATTTAACTCGTTTAAGTTTCATCTAAAATTTCTGAATTGTTCTATTTCAGCTTTTTTAAAAGTTTTAGTTAATAATAACACTGATGTGACTCCAGTTTATATGCTTCTTACCTGTCATATTTGCTCAGGTGGATCATTCAGGCATTTCTTGTGGCAAGTCTGTAAGGAGCTGCAAAGTTCAGCGCTCTCACTGCTTCTCCCTTGCCCCAGTGCTGCAGCAAATCGCAATAAGGTTTGCTTGCATGTTTGATTTAATGGATTTCAGAACATTTTTTCCACCGTTCTTTATCTGCTACAGGATGCTGGCACATGTAAACACAGCTTGACTTTTGTTGTGGGTGTGTTGCAGGGGAAGTACATTCTGACACCATGCCCCATCACTTATGCTGAAGAGCAGCTACTGAATTTCTTTGGCCAACTGCTTGGTATTGCTATCCGGGCAGATGTACCTCTGCCTTTGGATTTGCTTGGCTCCTTCTGGAAGGGTCTGGTCGGTGAGGCACTGGACCCAGAATCTGACTTTCGAGAAGCGGACCTGCTCACATACAGCCACATTAAGAAGTTTGAGAATGTAAATTATAATTAATATTACACAATGAATAGCCTGCAATTAATTGCATGCTATTTATTGCAATTAATTAATTGCCTGCAATTAATAACATGCAATTCATTGTCTGAAAACATTACATTCAGTTTTCACCTTTCAATATTCTTTTAAAGATTATTATTTCCATAATAAGTACTACTTTTTCACCTGAACCCTTTGCCTTGCTCTCTTGGCTTAACAGTTGGCCGATGAGGTGGAGCTGGAAGCACTATGTGCTGATGTATCGTCGCAGAGCCACTTGGGCGAGAGTCCTGATTCACCAAGTCGTCCCTTCTGCACGTTCACCTACATCACTATGACTGGAGAGGAGGTGGAGCTGTGCCCTGGTGGTCGTGACATCGCTGTCAGGTAGGAGCCATTGACCGATTTATATAATACTGTTCATGAAGCTTATGTTTTACATTGTATTAGACCCAAAACTGGATGTTTTATTGTAGGGTTTGCCGAATCAAGAAACATTAAATGCTTCTTGAATGTGTTGGAAAGTTAACAGATCAAAATGTCTAATACATATACAATATGTGTGTTTGTTCAGCTGGGAGAATAAACATGTGTACGTGCGAGCAGTGCGTGATTTACGCCTGCGAGAGCTGCAGAATGTGGAGTGTATGTCGGCTGTGCGTGCTGGTCTGGGCTCCATCATACCACTACAGCTACTGACCTTACTGAGCCCTGCAGAGATGGAGCTGCGCACCTGCGGCCTGCCGGACATCAACCTGGAGTTCCTCAAGGTGAAAATTGCAATTTTAACCAAGGCTCCGAGACATGTGAGGAGTCGCCTGTCAATTGCGTCATACCCGCGTTACCCTTGGTTTCCGTTTTATTTTGTAGAAACCATGGAAGCACCAAAGACGCTTTAATGTATTGCATGTTTTAATAGGCAAGGGAACAACTGTTTTGATATATTTTTCGACAGAAAACTAATTATTGTTATATAGCTCAACACGTTTAGTCTTATTGTTTAAATCTAATTTTCTTGATTCCATGCTTTACCATGCCTCAGAGAAAAACACTATTTTGTGAAGTAGCTAACAGCATAATCAGATGCAGCTTTATTTTTAGTGACAGTAATACAGAATTTTCTCCATCATACAATACGTTTTAAAATTAATTGCATGCCATTTATCAACACAAGCCATCCAGCATTTAATATGATATTCTAAAATCGATCTATCTTACTGCAGTGTAAAACAGTGTCTCACAGCAGCCGTTGAACGAACGCACAGAGTAACGTTATAACATCATTTTCAACACACTCAAATGTATCTAATATGATAAACAGAGCTGCGTTACCTCATACTCATGACCGGAAAAGCGGAAGCGATGCCGGCGACTGTGGCAGAATAAAAGTTCCGCTGCTTGTGAAGCGTATGTTGCGCAATCGCTCCAGCGGCCTCGATCAGCTCCCACAACACTCGGTCCTGCTCTGCTTCATACTACAATAACGTTAATAATCGCATCCATGAACATGATTTCTTCCCGAGTCCTATCCCGATTGTTTTCACTGGCTGTGAGGTGAAGACCACATGTCCCAAGATTCCATGCTCAAACTTGGCATCATCAAGCTACGCCTTTGTTTTGAATAGACCTCTAGTGACCTCTGGGGGACAGAAAATATTACATATTGCACCTTTAACACACTTGAAAAGACTTTTAATAAGTGCACTTTGTAATAATGTCAAATTTAAAGTTCTACTTTCAAATACATTTAAAGTGTTAGTTACCTCATGTCATTCCAAACCTGTAAGTCTTTTGTTCATCTTTGGAATAAAGATCTTTTTGATTCAGAATAAAGATCTTTTTGATGAAATCTAAACGATTTCTGTCCCTCCATTGACAGCTATGCAACTAGCACTTTGAAGCTTCAAAAAGTTCATAAAGAGATTGTAAAACTAATCCATATGAATTGAGTGGTGTAGTCCAAATTTTCTGAAGAGACACGATCGCTTTATATGATGAACAGATTGAATTTAGGCTTTTATTCACATATAAACATGGATCAGCAAACGTTTTCAGAAGCAATACTGAACCTACTTGACGCGCGAGAACAAACCTCTTCAAATGTCTTGCGTAACACACGAGAATGAACCTCATTCGTTCTCGCAAGCATCAAGCAAACATGCTTGAGCTTCCGTTTTCCACAACTGATGTGTGAGTTGATGAATGTTTACATGTGAATATAAGCCTAAATTCAATCTGTTCATCATATAAAGCGATTGTGTCTCTTCAGAAAATTTGGACTAAATAAACAATTAAACAATTAGGCATAAAATATTGATTAGCGCATAAATTATGTTAGAAGAGAGAGTGTGCAGAGACAAAACTAACCCAGCTATATAGAAAATTATTTGGGATGGTCAGTTATACTCATTATACAGAAATATTTGACTGCAGAATTCCAGTTTGTATACTGTGAACAACTGTGTGTAATTTGTACAAACACCTCTAACTACTTTATTCACCAAACCCATTCTCCTCATCACGTTCATCTAGGCTCACACTATGTACCAGGTAGGACTGATGGAGACTGACCAGCACATTGAGTTCTTCTGGGCCGCGCTCGAGATGTTCACGCAGGAGGAGCTCAGCAAATTCATCAAGTTTGCTTGCAACCAGGAGCGTATTCCCTTCACCTGCCCCTGTAAAGACGGCGGTCCAGACACCGCTCATGTGCCCCCCTATCCCATGAAGATCGCCCCTCCAGATGGGGCTGTGGGTAAGTGTCCCAAAAAGGAATTAAAGTTTTCCATTGCTGCAACGGATGTCCATCAATTGAATTGCAGAGGGGCCATGTGTTAACAAAGGCTTGGGGCAAAAATGGTATGATAATGAAAAAAGGTTTCCTCCAAATTCAAGGGAATTAATGTTCTTTGTCGTTACGACCATGTCACTGTTCATGGTAGACCAATCACAACAGACTGGGCCATCTGACCAATCAGAGCAGAATAAGCTGGCGGTAAGGAGGGGTTTAGAGAGACTGAGTCTTTGAATGAACCATTTTCAGACTCTTTGAGAAATTAGGTAATGTGCAATGTATATTATGAGAAAATGAAAGTGTTTTTTGACCTTGGATGCATGTAAACCTATTGTAGGAGACCTCCAAAACAACATTAGGAACCTTTAAAATAGCATAGTAGGGGCACTTTAAAGGGTTAGTTCACCCAAAAATGAAAATAATGTCATTTATTACTCACTTGCACATAACTATATGCTGAGATCTAATTCAAAATTCCGTTCCACAACCGTAAGACCTTTGTTGATCTTCGGAACACAAAATAAGATATTTTTGTTGAAATCCGATGGCTCCATGAGGGCTTCATAGGGAGCAATAACATTTCCTCTCTCAAGATCCATAAAGGTACTAAAAACATATTTAAATCAGTTCATGTGAGTACAGTGGTTCAATATTAATATTATAAAGCGACAAGAATATTTTTGGTGCGCCAAAAAAAAACAAAATAACGACTTATTTAGTGATGGACGATTTTTCAAAACACTGCTTCAGGAAGCTTCCGAGTGTTATGAATCAGTGTATCGAATCATGATTCAGATTGCGTGTCAAACCGCCAAACTGCTAAAAATCACGTGACTTTGGTGCTCTGAACCGCTGATTCGATACGCTGATTCATTATGCTCCGAAGCTTCCTGAAGCAGTGTTTTGAAATCGGTCATCACTATATAAGTCGTTATTTTGTTTTTTTGGCACAGTACCTTAATGGATCTTGAGAGAGGAAATGTCATTGCTGTGCAGGCCTCACTGAACCATCGGATTTCAACAAAAATATCTTAATTTGCATTCTGAAGATGAACGAAGGTCTTATGGTTGTGGAACGGAATTTTCATTTTTGGGTGAACTAACCCTTTAAGCGTTAAGAGATTAACTTAAAACAATGAAAAAAAGGAAAAAAAACACACTGAAAAGTTATGTAAATGGTTGACTATATGTCTAAAATACGGATCTCGAGATTAAAGTTGTTAAATTTCGAGAAAAAACTCGTTAAATTTCGAGAAAAAAGTCAAAATAAAATGTTGAGAGTAAACTTGTTAAATTACGAAAAAAAAAACCTCGTTAAATTTCGAGAAAAAGGTCGAGATAAAATGTTGAGAATTTGTTCTCATAATTTAACAACATTTTCTCGTAATTTAATGACTTTATTCTCATAATTTGATGAATTTGTTCTCGTAATTTAAGGACTTTTTTCTTGTAATTCAATGACTTTATTCTCAACATTTTATCTCAACTTTTTTCTCGAAATTTAACGACATTTTTCTCATAATTTAACGAATTTGTTCTCGTAATTTAATGACTTTTTCTCGTAATTTAATGACTTTATTCTCATAATTTAACAAATTTGTTCTCGTAATTTAACGACTTTTCTTGTAATTTAATGACTTTATTCTCAACATTTTATCTCGACTTTTTTCTCGAAATTTAACAAGTTTATTCTCAACATTTTATCTCGACTTTTTTATTGAAATTTAACTATTTTTTTCTTGTAATTTAATGAGTTTATTCTCAACATTTTATTTCGACTTTTTTCTCAAAATTTAACAACTTTAATCTCGATGTTTTTATTTTTTTATTATTGCTTGGCCCTAATCCTCTTCCGTACTAAAAAGTGCGTCAAGCATTGCAAAATGTATCAGTTTAATTTCATAAATTCAAAGCAGCTTTAAAATTACACAAACTGGCAATAGAAAAGCTGCTCTAAAACAACATCTTCCCTTAAAACACTATTAGTCTTGAGTATTTAAATAAAGAAATGGATAAAGGAATATGACATGCTTTAATCCCTGCACAAAGCTTACTTTTGAGCTACTGTTTTTGAAGGAGTTGCAGTGATAGCAAATGTTTGCTCAAGCCAGTGTTCCTCAACATGATTACCATCACTGTATTTCCCAATGCATGAAAAGTCATGTAATGAAGTGTTTGTGTTTCAATCTGTCGTAGGCTCACCGGATTCGCGTTACATTCGCGTGGAGACCTGCATGTTCATGGTCAAGCTGCCCCAGTACTCTTCCCTTGACGTGATGCTGGAGAAGTTGCGCTATGCTATCCACTATCGCGAGGATCCTCTCAGCGGTTAAACTTCACCTACTAGTCAACCCACCTGTGATTTCTCAGAACCCCCGTCGGCCACGTCTGAGACTGTCACCGTGCAACCTTAAGTGATTACATCAGTCCTCAGTTCTTTTTCAAGAAAGGAAAAACAAACATTCATGAAGGAACTTGAACAGCCCAGACCAATTTGCCTTTACAAAGACTAGCGCGTTCGCGTGTTTCAATGGAGGGCAGAGTTTGACAGCAACTCGTGGTGGCAGAGAGTAAGCCACGCTTTTATAAAATGATGTACATATGCTGTTCATCAACCAATTTGAAAGAAGTGGCAGTGCAACTGCTTTTCTCCCTTTTTAAACATTTAATCTCTCTTCTTCCACTCATTTAACCAGTCTTTCATCTTTGCATTCCCTGTGTGCCTCAACCACTGCCTTCTCTCCATCAGTGACAGTGATTGTTGACACACATTCATTTAGAGAGATGCTGATTTTAGCTTTGCAAAGGACTTTAACGTGCGGCTCAAAGTTACACTTGCATCTTTCGATAATAACACTTTGGGTGCATCTCATGAAACCGGTCAAGAACATGTCCAGGTCACGATTTTTTTTTTTTGGTTTTCCCCTAATTCTCATTGCCATAATGCGCCTGGGATTCTTTTCCTTTTCCCCCCTTTTTATGCTTTTTCTCTCAATTCTTATTACCTTAATGGATTTTTCCCCCTTATTTGCATTTTATCCCAATTCTAATTCCAATACCCTAATGCATCTGTGCATGTATATCCTTTGTTTGTTCTTTCTTTTTTATATTTCCCCAATTCTCATTACACTTATTTTCCTCCCCCTAATATTCTTTGCATTTTTTCCTTAATTGTCATTATCCTAATGTGCCTTATTTTTTTTCCTTTTTGCCTCTAATTCCCATTACTATGGAAGCTTGTTTCCGCCACTGAATAAAACATATTTTATATTATCTCACAATTCTGACTTTTATTCAGATTTGCGTGATATAAACTCGCATTCTGACTTTATAACGCGCAATTGTCTGTTATAGTCAGAATGCGAGATATAAAGTCGTAATTGCATCTTATAACGTCAGAATTGTGAGTTTATATCACAATTCTGACTTTAACACGCAATTGCGACTTTATCTTGCAATTTTGATGCAATTGTGAGTTCTAAAGTCAGAATTTTGAGTTCTAAAGTCAGAATTGAGAAATAAAGTCAGAATTGTGAGAAATGAAGTCAGAATTGTGATATAAACTCGCAATTGTGAGTTCTAAAGTCAGAATTGTGAGTTCTAAAGTCAGAATTGTGAGAAATAAAGTCACAATTTTGAGAATAAAATTAGATTTTATAACTCACAATTGCAAGAAAAAAGTCTGAATTAAAGTTTATATCTCACAATTGTGATTTTATATCTCATATTTCTGAAAAAAGAAATAAGAATTGTGAGATAAAGTCACAATTACCTTTTTTATTTTTTATTTAGTGGTGGAAACAAGCTTCCATACATTACCCTGAGCATTTTATACTTTTGAGGATTTTTTTTTTATTATTACCTAAAATGAGTTTTTTTTTTTTTTTTAATTAAAAGCATTGACCAGGCAATGCACCAGACACTTTGGTGTTAATTAATTAATCATCATGAATGTAATGCCAAAAAATCCCAACGGTCCTAAATTATGCTTTATTTTCTTTATGCCAGAATATGTTCTTGACAGATTTTGTGAGATTTACCCATTTAGAGGCTTGAAAGGGTTTATGCCCTCAATGATTCAAATATTTCATGGAAATATTGATGCTACGGGCTCTGTCCAGGAACTAAAAGTACGCATGTGGTCGAGCATATTTAAGAATCTGAACTATAAATGGCAAGATTGCTTAACGACACAAATATCTGCCTATATTATTAAAGGTGCATATGCTGTTCAGGTCTGTATCTGAGGCAAGTCATGTTCAGAAACAAACTATATAGTAATATAAAGAGCGGTGAATTGTATCCATTTTCATTTTCGAGTGGTTTACGACGTGGAAAGCGTTTGCTGTAAACTGAATGCAAGATCCTACCTGCCATGCTCTTCAGTTTGGAGTGGTGCTAAGTTTATGGTCTTGTTTGCCAAAACGACATTCATTCCTTAAATACTTTTAGGTTGCCAACTGCATTACCCAATGGCACTGTTGCAGTCTACCTAGTTTTATTGCTTTTGAGGGATGATTTTGCACCCAAAACTCTAGTGCATGAAAATGTCTATTGGAGATACCCAACATTTACGGTCGAGTCGCTTTAGTTTGGCGGGGTTTTTTTGTTTTGTTTTGTTTTTTGTTTTTTTGAAGGTCTATATTTTACCCCCTCCCCTCCCAAAGAGAAAAAGAGAAACATTTTAAAATTATTATTATTTTTTAATCTCTTTTCTGTGTCTTTAAAGATAATACTGTTTGGAAATTGAAATATAAATTGGATGTTCTTTATAGGATTTCCTAATCTTTCTTAGAAATCAGTTGTAACATTTCTAGTGAACCATTTAATTGCGTTATGAGTTCTGTAATATATAGCCATCATTACAAACACACTTGATGCTACTATAGATGTACTTCATTGAAAATATCAGCATTTCAGCACTATAATAGGGTTTTGTGGGTGTGCGTGTATTATTTTTATTTTTTTAATTTAATAAAAAAAAATTCTTTTTTTTTTTTTTTTTTTTTTGATATGTTCAACTGCTGCTATCAAAGGTAGTCCCTTCATTTTTCTTGCTGTCTCTTTGGAGAGGAGTAGGAGAAGTCTATGAAAAGACATCCGCACAAAAAGCTGAATGCAGTGAAATATGTGTTGTACATTTACTTGATATTTATTACAATTATTTATGACTGCATTAACTTTATCCAGTCTTACCTCTGCGCATATGGAACGTAACACTGATGTGTGAATGAATCTACAGAGGTGTTGAAGTTCAGGAGTTTCTGTGTCACAAAAATAAAATATTGATGTATTACAGAACAGTGGTTTCCTCTCTCTTATGTCAGATTGAGCTGTGTTTGTTTATCACATATATCATGTAAAATCCATTTATCTTCCTGCTTGATCGGTTTGATGCAGCTTGTTTAATTTTTCTACTTATATATGTAACCGTGTAATATGGAAGCTTTTTTTCCGCCACAGAATAAAAAATAAGGTAATTGTGACTTTTTGTCTCACAATTCTGGCTTTATTTTTATTTTTATTTTATTTTTTTTACAGTTGTAAAGTCAGAGTTGTGGAATAAAAAATTGCAGTTACCTTTTTTTTTTTTTTTTCATTTTGTATTCAGTGACGGAAACAAGCTTCCATAGTGTTAGGATATTTATCCTTATTCAAGAACTCATTCAACCCATTACTACATATCTTTGAGTTTCATCTATCTCTTAGAAGTTTTCATTCTCTATTTGTGAAGCATACTTTATAAATAAATAGTCTTAGGCTATTATTATTATTAAATATAGCAATAGATTTAAAAACAAAACAAAACCTTATAATTCCGCTCTGTATGTTTAAACGATTATATTTATATATGGTAGCAACTGTGAAATCACAGACATTCAGAAAATAAAAACTGTTTTGCATATAAAAAAGGAAAGATGAATACAGATAATTTGAAATTTTTCAAACAATATTTCAAGCCGGGTTCTTTTAGGTAACAGCACAACATCAAAGTATGCTATAAACTTGAAAACACCTGATAGTTTCTTCAAGCGCTTCACACTCCATTCCTGTAGGTGGCGGAAACGCATCTGATTGTCAAGCACGTCTAAAGAAGAAAGTTCAGCTAGGAACCTTTGCATTCTGATGTATTTGGAGGAAGGTATTTTCATCCCTCACATTGTGCTTCCGGCACTTTCTTGCCATGGCGATGACTTTGAATCGAGAGAGTATCGCGGGGATGCTGCGGCTTCTCCGGACCGCTGGAGCGCATTTATCACGAGCCACGCCGCAACGTATGTATGCTTTATATATTTACATAAACTGTTAGCGTTCATCTTTTTGTTGTTGCTGTTGTTAATGTCCATGTAATGTGCCATGTGAAGGGTTGTTTCTTCAGTTCGTTGTCAGTTTCAATTTTTTTGTGAGGGGGAAAAACATTAAAAGGGATTGTTACATTTTTATGAGGCTTGAGTTCAAACGCTAATTGCAATTTTACAGAATTAATACAGGAAAATGTCACACAGCTGCAATAATTAAGTACAACAGTATGAATTGCATCTGGTAATAACACTGCATGGTACCCAGCTGAAATCTCCTGAAATGACACACGCATAAATAAATACCATGCAGTGTTATTATCATATGTAAATCATGATATATATATATATATATATATATATATATATATATATATATATATATATATATATATATACACACTACCATTCAAAAGTTTGGAAACATTACTATTTTTAATGTTTTCGAAAGAAGTCTCTTCTACTCATCAACCCTGCGTTTATTATCAAAAATACAGAAAAAAAAAACTTTAATATTGTAAAATATTATTACAATTTAAAATAATGGTTTTCTATTATAATATACTTTAAAATATAATTTATGTCCACAAAGCTGAATTTTCAGCATCATTAAATCCAGTCTTAAGTGTCACATGATCCTTCACAAATCATTGTAATATGCTGATTTATTACAAATGTTGTGCTGCTTAATATTTTTTTATAACGTGATCATTTTTTTCAGGATTCTTTGATGAATTAAAAGGTTAAGAGCAGCATTTATTTAAATTAAATCTTTTGTAACAATATACACTACTGTTCAGAAGTTTGGGGTCAGTATTTTTTTTCTCTTTTTTTTGGAAGAAATTTTTTATTTATTTTTTTTCAGCAAGGATGTGTTAAATTGATAAAGTGATAGTAAAGATTTATATTGTTAGAAAATATTTCTATTTGAAATAAATGCTGTTCTTTTTGACAGTTTATTCATCAAAGAATCCTGAAAAAAGGAGTAATGGCTGATGAAAATTAAGCTTTGCATTACAGAAATAAATTATATATTAAAATAGAAAACCATTATTTTAAATTGTAATAATATTTCACAATATTATGGGGTTTTTTTTTCTGTATTTTTGATCAAATAAATGCAGGCTTGATGAGCGTAAGAGTCTTCTTTTGAAAACATTAAAAATAACTTAGTAGTCAACATTTGAAGTGGATCATTTGAAGTTTTTTTTGATCCACATACATAAATACACACACACAGCATTTGAGGTTAAAGTGAGTATCTACATCCTGTGTCAATGTTTTCAAGCTCTATAACTGTCTAAATAGTCTCTGTAACTCGCAGGTGGTTTGGTTCCTGCACTGACCCGTTTTCAAAGCTCAGCGAGCAACATTTATCCTGCAAGGTAAACATCTTGTAGTGTGCATGTGTCTTTTTAGGTCCCTAAATATATAACACAGGCCTAATCAACTGGGGGTCCGCAGGTCAAATATGACCCATTTGAAATGAAGCATTAAAAATTATGGATCAAATGTAACATCAGTACCCACTGTAGTCTATTTCTGTCAAATTGACTTATTTTGATGTGGGGAAAGATTATAATCTTTGCCTTCAGATTATAATATTATCCTAAATGATACTGTTATCTGTTAATGGCAGCTTTTCATTGACAAAATATTCTGGTTTGGTCTGCATTCCACAAAGATTATTGTAATTTTATTGACTTGTTGATGAAGTTCAATAGTACTGTAGTTTAATAGTAATAGTTCAATAGTATAATATTCTTCAGGTCGACGTGTATCTTATTCAAGTGTAATTCATGTTACGTATCTTTTGTGTTTGCCTGTGTTGTGTGGTTGTGTTTTGAATGATGTTGTACAGTATGTGGCCTACAGTGACATCAGGAGGCATAACTTAGTTAATTGTGCTTTCAGCTATGTACCACCGACATCAATATCCAGACCGCCGTGGCCTGAACTACCAGTGCTTGATCCTGAAGAAGAGGGGAAAAAGCATCAAGGCAAGTGGGTTGGTCTGAGCTTAACAGTGATAGTTGAATATGGTGATTGTTGATGCACAACACTTTGTTGCTAACTTTTTCAAAAAATTATCTATAGAGCTTGGCAGCCGACTCGATTTTTCATGACGTCACGCCCCCATACTCTATACTCATTTATATTCAGAAGTATAATGATGCTTTCAATGTATCTTAAAGGGTTAGTTCACCCAAAAATTAAAATTCTGTCATTAATTACTCACCCTCATGTCGTTCCAAACCTGTAAGACCTTCGTTCATCTTCAGAACACAAATTAAGATTTTTTTGATGAAATGAAGTTTTTTTTCCCCCATAGAAAGCAATGAAATTACCACTTCGTAATTGTTCACTACATCAGCAGCATAAGTAGACTCTCATGGGAGAGAAGAAATGTTGAATAAAGTCGTTATTTACGTTTTGTAATAACATTAAGGTTGAACCACTGTAGTCACGTTGATTGGCCCTTGAATGTGATAATTACATTGTTTTTTAAGGAGGATTAAAAAAAAAAAACTCTTGGATTTCATCAAAAATATCTTAATTTGTGTTCCGAAAATGAACAAAGGTCTTACGGAACTGTTAATGTATACATTTTTTTTTTCTCTCTGGATTCTTTGATGAATAGAAAGTTCAAAAGAACAGCATTTATTTCAAATAGAAATATTTTGTAACATTTTAAATGTCTTTACTGTTACCTTTGATCAATTTTAATGCATCCTTAATGAATAAAATGATTAAAGGTGCCATCGAATTGAAAATTGAATTTACCTCGGCATAGTTGAATAACAAGAGTTCAGTACATGGAAATGACATACAGTGAGTCTCAAACTCCATTGTTTCCTCCTTATAAATATTATTATATATATCTCATTTGTTTAAAAGACCTCCGAAGAACAGGCGAATCTCAACATAACACCGACTGTTACGTAACAGTCGGGGTGTAAGCCCCCAATATTTGCATATGCCAGCCCATGTTCCCAACATTATAAAAGGCATTAGACAAGGGCAGCCAGTATTAACGTCTGGATGTGCACAGCTGAATCAACAGACTAGGTAAGCAAGCAAGGACACCAGCGAAAATGGCAGATGGAGCAATAATAACTGACATGATCCATGATATCATGATATTTTTAGTGATATTTGTAAATTGCATGTTGCTAACGTTAGCATGTTGCTAATGTACTGTTAAATGTGGTTAAAGTTACCATCGTTTCATACTGTATTTAAAGGGGCCGCAGCCTAAATCGGCACATATTTGATGATGCCCCAAAATAGGCAGTTAAAAAAATTAATACAAAAAAAAAAATCTATGGGGTATTTTGAACTGAAACTTCACAGACACATTCAGGGGACACCTTAGACTTATATTACATCTTGTAAAAAAATGTTCAATGGCACCTTTAATTTCATTTCAGGTACCCTGATTAAGTTGGAATAGGATCATTTTTGTGATTTCCATTTATTTCCTCATGAATGTCTCTCTTCCACCTTATTTTCACAGTGATTGTACAAAAGGTAAAGAGCCTGATTGAGAAGGGAGAGTACGGACGCTTGTTTGCTGTAGTTCATTTTGCTGGCCGTCAGTGGAAGGTGACCAACGAAGACCTGATTCTCATAGAAAACCACATTGATGCAGCATGTGGCGACAGGATAAGACTGGAAAAGGTTTGACCTCGGCTTCACGTTTTCTCATACGTTCATACACTGCATTCAGATAATCATACAGATTTGCATTTTTTACAGCTTCTTTATACTACTTTGTACTGTAAAGATCATTATTAGTCTTCTGTTGAACATTCATTATTATTTAGACAAACCTATTCTAGTAGACCCTAAAAACAAAATCAAGACTAAGTAACCGGGCATAATAGGTCCTTTTTGAATCTACACTAACTGAGCAATAAAATCCATACTAAAACATTCTTGTATTTCTCAGTTGAAAACCCACACATTTTATGAAAAACTAAATGCCATTACAACTAAATTATTTACTTCCTTAATTTTGTTTTTGTTAACTTGCACGTATATGCAACACAGAATACGATATTTCTATAGTAATTGCCTCAGATAAAGGGTGTTTTCATACTGCTAATGCTTTTTTTTTTTTTTTTTTTTGCAGGTGTTATTAGTTGGAGGAAATGATTTCACTCTTATTGGAAAGCCGCTTCTTGGGTAAGATATAAAAAATGTATTTCTAGTTTGAAACAAATATAAAGTTTATACAGTCAATCATCTAAGAAGAAAAAATGTATACACCATATAAAGGTAAATTATTAGCACACGTAATTGTTTTGCTTTCAGTTTGTAAGAAAAAAAGTGTGCATGAGTGTCTGTAGAGGAATCATTGTATTCTTGCTAGAAATAAAGTTTTATCTTAAGTACACTGCTCTGCACCCATCTGGTTTTCAGAGTTGTAAACATTTATGGCCTGACGTTATTTTGGATTGTGGGTGTATATCCTGAGCAAAAAAAAAAAAAAAAAAAAGGTGCTTGTTTGTCTTAACCACAAATCATTGGTCAGGAAATTAGCAAAATTCAGCAAATGCACTACTTAAAAAGCCATTGTTGTCTCAGAAAAACATCAAAGACAGAATGAAGTTTTTGGCAGAATATGGGAAGTTGTTTGTGAAATGATAAATCCCAATGAAACACGAGTTGAGGCTCCAGAGTGGTGTCTGAAAAGCTGGTGTGAAATCTAATAATAAATGCATCTGTACCAGTGAAGCATGGAGGAATAGTTGTCATTGTGTGGGGAGCCTTTTTAGCTGCTGGAATTGGTGAGCTGCTTCACTGTGAAAAGTCATTTAAAGGGTTAGTTCACCCAAAAAATCATGTCATTAATGACTCACCCCCATGTTGTTCCAAACCCGTAAGACCTCCGTTCATCTTCGGAACACAGTTTAAGATATTTTAGATTTCGTCCGAGAGCTTTGTGTCCCTCCATTGAAAATGTATGTACGGTATACTGTCCATGTCCAGAAACGTAATAAAAACATCATCAAAGTAGTCCATGTGACATCAGTGGGTTATTTAGAATTTGTTGAAGCATCGAAAATACATTTTGGTCCAAAAATAACAAAAACTACGACTTTATTCGGCATTGTCTTCTCTTCCGGGTCTGTTGTCAATCCGCGTTCACGACTCCGCAGTGACGCTGCTTGTGACAGCGGTTGCTGCTGTGTAGGAGCTTCTTCCATCGCTCTTAGTTCTTCGTCCGTGTATTCGGGTTCAAATAAATATGGCTGAGCAAAAAAATGCAAGTCTTCCTCTGTGTCGAAATCCTTAGACATGTTTGCGAAGGTTGTTTTGTTTACAGCGTGCGTCTCCCTCAGACTGTAAACGAAGCTCGGGTGCACCGGATAACACGTCAGCAGCGTCACTGCGGAGTCGTGAACGCGGATTGACAACAGACCCAGAAGAGAAGACAATGCTGAATAAAGTCGTAGTTTTTGTTATTTTTGGACCAAAATGTATTTTTGATGCTTCAAAAACTTCTAACTAACCCACTGATGTCACATGGACTACTTTGAAGATGTTTTTATTACCTTTCTGGACATGGAGAGTATACCGTACATACATTTTCAATGGAGGCACAGAAAGCTCTCGGACTAAATCTAAAATATCTTAAACTGTGTTCCGAAGATGAACGGAGGTCTTACGGGTTTGGAATGACATGAGGGTGAGTCATTAATGACATAATTTTCATTTTTGGGTGAACTAACCCTTTAATGCTTTGGAGTTCAGGAGAATATTGCAGAATGGCTTGTTTCCCACAATTGAAAAGTTGGTATCTAAAGAAGAATGATCAGATGTTTGGTTTTTGTTTGTTTTGTTTTGTTTTGTTTTGTTTTGTTTTTAAAAGACAATGCTCCAGCCCAAATTTTAAAGATAACTAAGAAGTGGCTTGAGAACAAGTTGTTCATCTTTTTTGAATGCTTTGATTAATCTGCCTGATATAGTCCTTATAATCACCACACTTACTTCACACAGGGACACTGGGTATTTATTAATTACTTTAATAAATAGTAAAATACTGTTCAAAAGTTTGGGGCTTTTTTATTTAAAAATCAACATGTTATAATGATTTCTGAAGGATCATGTGACACTGAACACTGGAGTAATGATGCTGAAAATTCAGTTTTGAAACAGGAATAAATTACACTTTAAAGCTGCAGTAGGTAACTTTTGTAAAAATGTATTTTTTAAAAATTTTTAAACCTGTCATTATGTCCTGACAGTAGAATATGAGACAGATAATCTGTGAAAAAATCAAGCTCCTCTGGCTCCTCCCAGTGGTCCTATTGCCATTTGCAGAAATACACCGCTCCCGGTAAGAAACAACCAATCAGAGCCAGGAGGAGTGTCTTAGCAGTGTCAATCAAGCTCGCGTGCGCGCTGATCTCACCCCTCTCATGCACAGCGCCAGCGCATACAGGCGTTAAAATTCAAGATTACCGGTGTGCCGCAGCTTTGCTTATGGCGGACAAACAATCCAAACTGCCAATTCCTCGAGTGGCACCTGCTCACAAAATAAAGACGGGTAAACGGAAAAAGATAGATGACGATGATAAAAAAGCCAAAAAGAAAGAATTAGATAGAGCCCGAAATAAAACGAGGGTAAATATCGGAGCGGCTTTTCCGAGGTGGAGGGAGCTACGTGTCCTGAAAGGATTAAAAACCGATGCAGAGTTAGCCACATTTCTGCTTGACGAGTAAGTATCCCTGCTTGATTTGTTTCATTTTTTAAGAACTACACAACTAAGATCATTTCAAAACAGGCCTGCCCGTCCCCTGCCTGATGCTTCCTCTTCTCCCCGCCCGTTGACTCCTCGAAGTCGCTGTGGGTGTGAATTCCTCGTCGGAGCCCATTGACTCGGTGTCAAAACTCTAGCCGCATAACATACAGATAAAATGTCACGCACTGTGCAAAGCAACTATTGAAACCTACTAATTCACTGGCTTGTCATGTTGCTGAAATAATGTACTAGCAAACCTTATTTAGCATTACATATCGATAGAATAATTACTTGCATACTGTAACGTTAGTTACCGTTAGCTATATTATCATACTATTTATTACTTATAGAAATAGTGCAACGTCATATAGTTACATTACATGTATTGCAAAATACGTAATGTTTTGAGGACCAAGTTTGTAGTCAAAGTATGGGCAGGCCATAGTCAATGTAAATCATATTGATGATGTTTCGTCTGTACCAGTGAATGTGCCATAACTGTTTATCCGCCTTACTAGCCTGCGCGTTCACGGCAGGCTCCGTTGTGATGGGGGAGGAGCTGTGGAGGGAGGGCTGTAGCGCAGCAGAGAGCAAGGGGGAGTGACCTGTGAGTTGTGCTTGTTCAAATTTTCAGGCTAAGTCAAGGTTTTCTAAAAACTCCCTACAGCAGCTTTAAAATATATTACAATAGAAAACTGTTATATTAGATTGTAATACTATTTCACAATATTACTCCTTTTTCTGTATTTTAGATCAAATAAATGCAGCCGTGGTGAGCATGAGAAACGTTTTTTTTTTTTTTTTTTTTTTCCCAAAAACATTAACAAATCTTACTGAGCCTAAACTTTTGAATGGTAGCGTGTTTTTTTTTTTTTTTTTTTTTTTTTTTTTTTTCTTGAAGGGTCACTTTTATTCATTCATAGGTTTTGGTTGAAGATCTGTTGACACTTTTTCCCAGCATTGAACATAATTGCTGACACATTCTTGTTTGTTTTTACAAACCGCTCTATTAGTCAGTTTTCTGTGGCAATTTCAGATGCTGTCAGTAGAGCTTATGTTGTATTAAACCTGGAAACAGGGTTTCTGCGGGTCTTAATTTGCCTTTCTACAAATGAAAGCCTTAAAAAGGTCTTAAATATAGCAGTCATTGCATTAAATGTTCCATGCACTGCAAAAAAATATGATCTTCCTCAGTATTATTGTCTTGTTTTCCACTACAAATATCTAAACATACTTGAGATGCAAAATGAACATATGAAGTCTCGTTTTCTGATAAACTGAACAAAATCAAGAGAGTTTAAACCTTAAACAAAAACAAATATCTGTCAGTGGGCTATGAAATCTTTGAATTAAGTTGATTTTTCTGAGCCCATTGGCAGATATTTGATCAATTTCACAGAAAACAAGACTTTACATCTGATATCATTTTGCTTCTCAAATAAATGTCTTGATTTTAAGACATTTTGTGCTGGAAAACAAGACAAAGGTACTGAGAACATCAAGAACATCACATTTTTTGCAGTGTGATCAGAAGGTACAGTAAAAGTTATTTCCATTTATTCTAGTGGTTGAGAGCAAAGTGATTCAAGCCTTAAGCTATTTTTTGGTAAAATGAATTCAAAAGTAATCTGAAATTTTGAATCGTTACCAAGACGACTCGCTGTGTTTCTCCCTAGACGTTTACAAACTGGCATGTTGTGTTCCCTTCACTTTATTACTTAAGGCCAATTCACACTAACACGTACAATCACCAGATTACAGTACATCACTTCTCAGACATTCCACGACTCGACAAGTGCTCATGTTCAATCTGCGAAAGCGAGCTCCAACAGATGCCGACAGAGGGAACACACTGATCCGACAAAACCCAACAAAGTGTCTGCTGTCGTCTGTTGGTGCAGTGTGAACTGGCCTTTAGATTTTCTTTTCTTAGTCTTAAAAAGATCTTTAAAAGCTCTTAAATCTACCCCTATGAAACCCTGTGGAATACTGAAGTAATAACCACTTAGATCACATCAGATGTCTACACTTGTCACAATCTATGTCTATGTTCTCTCTCTCTCTGTCTGTCACAATCACTAATCTATGTTCTTTCGGTCCTCAGCTGTGATTTAGTACAAGTTCACGCTACAGTCATTGAGAAGACTGAGTCTTGGCCGATGGTTCACATGAGATTCTGGAAGAGGCATCGATTCCAAAGAAAGAGAAGTATGTGGAATTTTAGATTTCTCAAATAGATTTTTAGTCTATTATATTGTTTTATATTTTTCACCAGTGCATTCATTTAACTTTTCTCTTCTTTTTTTACAGTAATTATTCAACCCCAGACTGTTCTTAGGATCAACACCATTGATGTTTTACCAAGACTGTTTTAACCCATTGCATTTGCAAAAATGTGCCATTTCTGTGAATCGGGAATGATTGTTCAGGTTTCGTGTTTAAGACCATGTAAATAATGTTTTCATATTGTCTTTGTTTTTCTTCAGGAATTGACCATTTTGGCTTGAGCAGTGAGTTGTATATAACTGTTGTATGTCACAATAAATGGTCTGTCATGTGCAGAGAGTCTGTTGAAATGTTAAGATGTGGCATCATGTTTAGATGATAATCATTAGTGATGGCAAAATAAAGATTTCTGAAGTGAACATATTTATTGAAATAGACCGGTAGACATCATATTGAATTTTACACAATTCACTGGGGACTTTTTGAAAAATTGGTCATCTGTATTTTGTTTGTCAATTAGATTTAGGGATGATTTTTTTTTTCTGCTTTTTTTATTTTATTCATTAAAAAAAAAAAAATCTAAACCTTGACAAAAAGTAGTCTTTGAGAATGTCTAAGTATAAATCCGAAATCACAACTTAATAAAAATAAGTATTTATGTATGAAAACCACTAGAGAATTTATAAGCCACTTTATGTAGGACTATATAGTTACAACATGGCATTACATAAGTTTTTCTTTTTTTACTCCCACTAGATGGCACTAATCTACCTTCAAAAAAAAATTGGATTTTAAATGCCTCGTCTCTATTTTAACATACTGCTTTAATTGCAAAATAATTTAAAAATAAATTAGAAAAAAAAGTGTGTATTTTCAAATAGCTAATAAAAACTATACATATTGCATAGTATCATAAAATATCCTCAAAATTTTAAATAATAAAAAAATATATAATTGAACAAAAATATATTGCATTGGTTTTCTTGAAAGAAAAAAAAAAGTTTCAAGGCTTCAGTTGACCACGAAGGAGAAAGTGTGACGAGAGTTACATAAAAAAATCAACCACATACAGTGTTTGAGCCGGCCAGGCTCGCACACAAATAAAATATAGAAATGAGGAATAATATTAACATCTGTGAAACAAATTTATATATTTATGTGGAATTATATAGTGTATTATTTTCATTAAATATATTTAGAAGTAGTTCATGGTGTATTGGTAGCCTATCTAAATAAAACCAGTGATCTACAAGTGTGCCTTGTTGAACAAGCCTTTAATGAGCACATCATTTGTACATAATTCATTTTGATGTAATAAGGTCTTGCTTTTACAAGAAATACCTCAGGAGTTGTTTCAATAAAGGAGCCTCAAACTGAAGGCAAGCCAAAATATCTCTTCCAAAGTCAATCACCTTCATAGTCACTCAAGCTTAAACAGGCACTCCATGGCACTGTAGTCTTTTATTATTACTTTTGTTAACCATTTCCATTGAATTTATGAGTGGATGATCAAAAAAGAATACTGAAACTCCTAAAACATTTTCTCAAACTGTTAATGACTTCTGTTAATAAGATCAAATTGCCATATACTGTTTATTGATATGCATTTTATTTGGTGACTAACTAGGAAACAAGTGGATAAGAAGCCCTATTTTGCCATGAACAATTATGAACTTCACTTTACAGGCAGATTTTAAATATGAATTATGCTGGTATACCTGTAAAATGCAGCAGACATCAAGACATCACAAACAGCTGAAATGGCAGATTTGTTACTTGTATTTTATCAGAATGTATGGTCTGTGTGTTTTGTGCTATGAAAAAATATTTTCTATTAAGCCTGAAGCAAAAACAGAACCGCAGCAGCAGCAAGAGCAACCCAGCTAACAAAAACACGTTCTAAGAACCTTTTGCTAACGTTCCCATTAAGTTATAAAAGCGTTATTCTTTGAACATTCAAAACATCATCCAGTTGTTTTTTTTTTTGTGTTAAGGGAACATTCCATTTTGTGAACATGGGAATGTTATTTTTGAATGTTCGCTGAACAGCAGTAACATTTAAAAACAAAAAGTTTTGTATAGCTAATGTTGCCATTTTGAGAACATAATTAAAGACCAGATAACTTTGAACGAACATTCTATTAATGTTACTGGAAGAACGTTTGTTCATAACTTTGAGAGAACCTTCCTAGAACATTAGCCAAAGTTCTGAGAACATTCCCTGTTAGCTGGGAAACACTCATCCAAAGCATTCAAAATCATCAATATCCTGAAAAATAATTTCAGCCTTTTATACGATACAATTTCTCGCTCGGTTCTTCTCTTGTGCGTCAGTCTGACGAATTCCAACACAAAATCAAGTTGTGTGCATCACGTTACAACCGTCAGTTTCTTCATCTTGTTTGGTCCTTTTTGTCAGATATATTAGTCTTTGATTATATACACATTATTATTTCTTATATATTCATTTAGCATAGCTGTTATATACATTGCTGTGCAGCTCATTGTAATCAGAGATTATTCCAAGTAAATGTCTTCTGTTGGACATGAGACCTCCACAAACTCTTTATAGTACAAGTGGAATGCTTTCCTGTGAATGAAGACAGAGAATATACTGACTATTAAACAAATCGAGTCGTAGAAGAAGGCAATACATTACAATAAAGGAGCATAAAACTGACCTCACAGACTCTGCAAGGGGTTTAGTGGAGTTCTCAGACACAAAGACATGGCAGGCGAATCTCTCATCAGCAGGGTGTTTTGTAATAAAGCCAAAATACCTGCCGAGATAGCGAACCATATGATAACATACTGACTAGTAAATAAAACACACAGAACAAATGCATTAACTACTGGTCAGAATGTTGAGAAAATTTGATACATTTTATTCAGGATTCTTTGATGAATAAAAAAGTTCAAAAGAGCAGCATTTATTTAAAAATAGAAATCTTTTGTAACATTATCAATATTTTTACTGTTGCTTTTGATCAAAAATATCAAAAATGTATGTTTTTTCCTGAATAAAAGCACTTTTGAACGGTAGTGTATATGTAATATAATAAGGAAACCATCATTGTCAGCGAAATAAGTTGAAGGGTGCAGGTAAATGATTGACTTACTTTTTGTTTCTGGGATGGTAGCCACAGAATGACACATTTTTCAGATGGAAAAAGTGACTATATTGGCTACTCTGTGGAAACACATTTATAAAATGATTATATTGCATGTCCACAAACCTATATAACTCTACACATTTTCTGAAATATATTAGTTCTCTATATGGTTCCCACACTTTCATTTACCAGTGAATTTCCATGTCTTTTCTAGTTATTCATAATTACTAGATAGATATACAGTGTCTCACAGAAGTGAGTACACCCCCTACAATTTTGTAAATATTTTATTATATCTTTTCAACTACACTGAAGAAAATGACACTTTGCTACAATGTAAAGTAGTGAGTGTACAGCTTGTATAACAATGTAAATTTGCTGTCCCCTCAAAATAACTCAACACACAGCTATTAATGTCTAAACCGCTGGCCACAAAACTGAGTACACCCCTAAGTGAAAATGTCCAAATTGGGCCCAATTAGCCATTGTCTCTCTCCCCAGTGTCATGTGACGCATTTGTGTTACAAGGTCTCAGGTGTGAATGGGGATCAGGTGTGTTAAATTTGGTGTTATCGCTCTCACTCTCTCATACTGGTCACTGGAAGTTCAACATGGCACCTCATGGCAAAGAACTCTCTGAGGATCTACATAAAGACGGCGTAGGCTATAAGAAGATTGCCAAGACCCTGAAACTGACCTGCAGCACGGTGGCCAAGACCATACAGCGGTTTAACAGGACAGGTTCTACTCAGAACAGGCCTCACCATGGTCGACCAAAGAAGCTGAGTGCACATGCTCAGCGTCATATCCAGAGGTTGTGTTTGGGAAATAGACGTATGAGTCCTGCCAGCATTGCTATAGAGGTTGAAGGGGTGGGGGGTCAGCCTGTCCGTGCTCAGACCATATGCCGAACACTGCATGAAATTGGTCTGCATGGCTGTCATCCCAGAAGGAAGCCTCTTCTAAAGATGATGCACAAGAAAGCCCGCAAACAGTTTGCTGAAGACAAGCAGACTACGGACATGGATAACTGGAACCATGTCCTGTGGTCTGATGAAACCAAGATAAACTTATTTGGTTCAGATGGTGTCAAGCGTGTGGGGCGGCAACCAGGTGAGGAGTACAAAGACAAGTGTGTCTTGCCTACAGTCAAGCATGGTGGTGGGAGTGTCATGGTCTGGGGCTGCATGAGTGCTGCCGGCACTGGGGAGATAGAGTTCACTGAGGGAACCATGAATGAGCAAAGCATGATCCCCTCCCTTTGGAGATTGGGCCGCAGGGCAGTATTCCAACATGATAGCGACCCCAAACAAACCTCCAAGACGACCACTGCCTTGCTAAAGAAGCTGAGGGTAAAGGTGATGGACTGGCCAAACCTGTCTCCAGACCTAAACCCTATTGAGCATCTGTGGGGCATCCTCAAACGGAAGGTGGAGGAGCACAAGGTCTTCAACATCCACCAGCTCTGTGGAGTGGAAGAGGACTCCAGTGGCAACCTGTGAAGCTCTGGTGAACTCCATGCCCAAGAGGGTTAAGGCAGTGCTGGAAAATAATGGTGGCCACACAAAATATTGACACTTTGGGCCAAATTTGGACATTTTCACTTAGGGGTGTACTCACTTTTGTGGCCAGCGGTTTAGACATTAATGGCTGTGTGTTGAGTTATTTTGAGGGGACAGCAAATTTACACTGTTATACAAGCTGTACACTCAATACTTTACATTGTAGCAAAGTGTCATTTCTTCAGTATTGTCACATGAAAAGATATAATAAAATATTTACAAAAATGTGAGGGGTGTACTCACTTCTGTTAGATACTGTAGAACATTTTAAAAGTCATTTCAATCTGTTTGGTTTTGCTTTTCTAGCCAAGTCCATGGGTATTGTCACTGTACATTTCAACTAAACAGTAAACAAATAAACAGTATTATTCTTCATTACACTTTCTTGGAAAGTCTTGAAATTTAAAAAGCAGAATGTAAAGGAGATTTTTTTCAAAAACGTGCTTAAAGGCGATCATAAAACAAACGTTCTTGCTTGTGGTCTTACCATGTCGAAATCATCCTGCACCGTGAGCTTCAGTCCCTTCACGTTTATCTCCAGGATGCAGGATGACGGTGGATTGTAATGTACAGTCAGTCTCCTGTTCATCGCAATCTGGAATCAGTCATAAAACAATATTATCAGTCTAAAGGTACGTTCACATGACAACGATTGACAAAAAACGGAAAAGTTGTCAACGACAATATTGTCAAAACGATCCCCGTTCACACAGATCAGCAAAACGACTAAAAATGTTGTATTATGCTGCCAGGCCAGTAGTTGGCGATGTCACTTTGTAAAGACAAACTACTCGCCTATAGACTGAACAAATAATACTCATGCGCATGACATCGTTGTTTCACAAATTTGCACTTTCAAGCCCGTTTTTAAAAGTTTGCGTTTTCATGCACCCAAAACACCATTGTCGTGTAACTGAATGGCCAAAACGCATAAAAAGTTTTTAGTTTTTAGTTGAAAGCGGTGTTATGTCAATGCCCCTAATAAAGAAGATTTGAATACCATAATTTAGGGTCAGTTTACATGATGCCATTTTCAACTAAAAACTTCTAATGTGTTTTGCCGTTTATTTACATGACAACAACATTTTGGGGACCTGAAAATGCAAGCTTTTGAAAACGTGTTTCAAAGTGCAAGTTTTTGAAAATTATACCATTATCGTCTGCATGTAAACTACAAAACACAAATTTGTGATACGGTGATGTCGTGCGCATGTGTATTACATGTTCAGTCTATAGGTGCCTAGTTTTTCTTTACAAAGTGACATCGCTTTGACAACGTTGTCGTCTGTATGCAAAAAACACGAAGGAAAAACTTTTTCCATTTTTAGTACATTGTTGTCATGTAAACATCCCCTTAGAGCACAGGTGTCCAATCCGGCCCAGGGGATGATTTGAACAATAATAAAAAACAGTTATGTATGGTCCACCAGCCATAAATCCGAATGGTTATTTGTTTTATTTTGGCCAATATCTATTCTGGACTTGCAAACAAAAAGCTTTGCAATCATTTCCCAAACTGTCGTTTGTGTGGATATATCACGAAGTCTATGAACAGGACATTAGCACAGCCACATGCTGAATACGTACGCAAAGAGAAGAACAAAGAGACGTGCCAGCAGAGCAAATACTGTACCAGGCTTAGCTCACTGTTTGTGAAATATAGGAAGAAAAATATAAATATTGATTTGGATTTTATATGAATGGAACTGTGTTCAGAAAGGTTTCGTAGCCTATTTTATAAGCACAGCGCTGCTTTGTGTACAGCGGTAACCAAGGAAACACTATATCGCTGCTGTTCCACAAGCGCCACCGACTGTTAGAGAGTGAATTTGCATTTTCATTCAGTCCGTCTGCTATTTTTGTTTTATGCAGGTGTCTTATGTAGCATAATTTCACAAAGCTATAAAGTCAGACCATGCTGTTTTTTTTTTTTTCTGTAAATCTTGAAATTATACAATCTAATTTAAATCAAAAACAACTGCTCATGCTCAAAATGAAGTGGTGCCTGTATACCAAATGGCTACACATATTTTTTGTTCAAGGCCAGTTTGGCCTGTTATAAAACAAATAAACAACAAATAAAAAAATAAATTGGCAACCGGTATCAAATTTGCTCCAAAAAAAAAAAAAAAATGGAATTGACCATATATTAAATAAAATTAAATACCAATATTAAATAAAACATTATTTTAAAAAACTAATAAAGTCTTTTCACAGTAAAAAAAAATACAGTTTTCAAAGAGCAGTGTGTTTTTTCTTGCAAATTAATGTGTAGTTTCTATGGTTAATATTAATGTAACTGTCAGCTCACTAAGGTTTGAAAAAAAAAAATTCGGCCCGCACGTTTATATTTTTTCCCATCCGGCCCTCAACCTAAAATGAGTTTGACACCCCTGCCTTAGAGGATGTTTTACTATATGCTCAACCCATCTAATTCCATCACTATGTTTGTTTGTTATGTTTGTTGTAACATTATAAAAAAAGAATAGCAAAGTTTGCCAGAGTTGCTTTTTTTTTCTTAATTTAAAACATACAGCGAGAGTGAAATTGAATGTAAATCATGTACAAACCTTTTGCATAGCTGCACATAGAACATCGTTGCCTTTATGATTCAATACTTGAACCGAGCCAAGGAATTTCATTGTATATTTCTCCATCCATTCAGTACTTTTTGCTAATGAGAACAAGACAGAGATATAACGACCATATAAACAGTTAGTATTGTTAAGTAATTAAAACACAGTAGAGTCATCTGAAAACACTACATGTCAAAAGCTGAATTTTCAGCATCATTACTCCAGTCTTCAGTGTCACATGATCCTTCAGAAATCATTCTAATATGCTGATCTGTGCTCAAAAACATTTCTTATTATTATTAATGTTAAAAACAGTTGTGTTGCTTCAAAGTTTTGTAGAAACCGGTACACTACCATTCAAAAGTTTGGGGTAAATAAGATTTGTTTCAAAAGGTGACAGTAAAGACATTTAAAATGTTACAAAAAAAATTCTATTTGAAATAAATGCTGTTCTTTTGAATTTCTGTTCATCAAAGAATACTGAAAAAAGTTTTCCACAAAAATATGAAGCAGCACAACTGTTTTCAACATTGACAACAATAAGAAATATTTCTTCAGCAGCAAATCAGCATATGAGAATGATTTCTGAAGGATCATGTGACACTGAAGACTGGAGTAATGATGCTGAAAATTCAGCTTTGCCTTCAAAGGAAAGATATTACATTTTATAATATATTACGCTAGAAAACAGTTTTGAATTGTAATAATATTTCAGTATTTTATGAAATGAAATCTTTTGGGAATAGAATCAGGACGTCATCCTAATCTCCAACTCTTACCATTTAAAGTTAGTTCTTGCTCCTTAAAGACCTCAGTGGCGTAATAGGCTGGAAAGATCCCTCGTGCTCCTGTTCTCATGTTGTATCCCTCATACCAATAATCTTCATCCTGCACTTCCACCAGCAGAGGGTCATTGACCTCCAACTCCAGCTCATCATCATGACGAGGGACAAATCTGGCAAAAAAGACATCCATGAGGCGAGGAAACTTTGGGTTTTTTGTATCTGGGTTGCTCTCAAATGGTAAAATGTGTCTTGTTTGTGTCCCAGTGACTTGCTACTGATATGATTAACCAGATACTAATCTTGTTTGCATATTTTAACTTTGCATTGCATGAGTGTAGTGCAATTTTATTATTATTATTATTTTTTTTTAGATATTTGTTTTGTCATATCAACAAATCTGCTGCTGATGCATTTGGGTTGTAAAGAAGCATTATTAAATAATTTACCCATTTATTTACGTTTAAAAAAGAATTATTTTAATTTTTTGGAAAATCAAATTTAGTGACATCATAAAAAAAAAATAAAAAAAAAATTTTTTTGGACAACATAGTTTAAACAGATGTGAGTTTATCTTATGATCAGAATTTCCTCTGATATCATTATACATTTAAATATATGATTTTTTTTTTTTTTTTTTGAGTATATGAACTAACAGACTAATGGGGCTAAAATAATGCACGTCATAAAAACATAAACAACTACTCATACTTTGCAACGCTTTATTCAATTCATATTTAAGAATTCATATTCTTGAAAATTTAGTTCACTGCCTTTTAAAATTATATGATTTTTTAAAAATCCTGAAATTTTTGAGTCACAAATGGAGCCATTTCCTGAGAATGACCCAGTATCCACTGGCCATGCATTCATTCAGGACTTCTCTATAGGATTGATCTATAGCATTATCATCTAAAAAAAACCAAATGCATTTTTAGTTACACATGTGTGCTGTGCTCTTTGATAGTGGTGTGTCAGTCTGTTTCACCTGTAGACGGCTTTGTGTGTCTGGTCCCTCTCCTCTCCATTAATTATGCAGGAAAACAAGCCAAAAGATTCTGTACCTAAAGACATCAGCAATTAGTATGTTTCAGCCTGTGATATAAACATTTTCACAAAATCATGGTCACACTGGTCTATCCTTATCTGCAGCTGAAATAACTGAATAAAACAAATATCTAAAAGCTTGAATGGGTTTTTAAGGTTCTTTTGGAATAAACAAACAAAATGTGTTGAATCACAAAAGCAGTATAGAAGTGGATACAGTAGAAGTGGATAAAAAACATTGTAGCACTTTATAATATATGAGTTATGTGCTCTTCATAGAAGTTAACACTTTGGAATAATATAATAAAGACCTAATGTTTTTTTTTTTTTTTTTAATATATATATATATATATATATATATATATATATATATATATATATATATATAGAGAGAGAGAGAGAGAGAGAGAGAGATTAATTAATCTGAGAAAAAATAACGCATTAAAAAAAATAATGCAGATTAATCCATTCCGTATTGACCTTTGAACCTGGAGCCGTTCTAGGCACCATTCGACTGTAAAATGAAGGAGGGAGACGACTGCTGCACTGACGGACAGAACGGGCAGAGCTCCTCCCTCGTGTGCGCGAGCTCTCCCTGTCTTCAAAGTAAGCACCGTCTTTGCACTCTCTCTACCTCACACATAATAATCTAAATCAACTGACACAATGCTAAAAGTTCGTAAGACCGAATCCATGTTTCACGAGGCGCATTCGGAGAATGTTTTTCCTGAATAACCGCTGGGTGTGAATAGTGCTCAAAAGAACGTCACCTCATCTTCTCTGACAGGCGCCCTGCACGTGCAGCTGATATAAACCACACTTTCAGTAAACAAAAAGAAAATCCTATCCAGTGGTGAAGTGTTTTCTGTGTTGACAAATCTTTTGCGATGTCCTAATAACTGTCGCGATTCGCACGCAACGCGTCAACGTCCACTAATGTCCAATTCGCGACCTAATGACTCATTTGAACAGATTCATTTTAATGAATCATGACAACAACTGATCTGTCCACACGGTCTATAATGAATCATTTACTCGAACAACTCTGAAATGAGAACATAACTGTGCTTACCCCATTTAGCAAGAGTGGTTAGTAAAATTAGCCTTAATAATCCATAATATTTTCAGGTTATTTAAATGTCAATGTGTAGTAAATTAGGCCTACCTATAAAATCAGTTAGTTTAGACTGGAGTGAGGTGAAACCAGAACAAAGGAAGTTGTTGTTAGCTAGGTGCATTCAATTGTATATGGTAGAAAATTATATTCTTAGTTAATATAACTTCTAAATGCTACTTTTTAATACTTTTCAGGTTTAGCAAAAAAGCATCTCTTACAAAGCTATAAAATCACTTTTTTTTTGCAAAGAGGGCAATAAAGAATTACAGTGAGAGTGACGGGTACTTTATTGTCAGTATCGGGCTCGCAGATCACGTGGGTAGGGCACTTTTTACTTTTTGTGTGGATGACCATGTCTGTCACCACCGAAGACCATTTTTGACCCAGGAAAAACCCTGCATTGATTCATTTGAATTGAAATATTTAATACTTTCACAAAAATTATGTATGCGATTATTTTAGATTAATCACAGAGTATGTAATTAATTAGATTAAAATTTTTAATCGATTGACAGCCCTAATATATATATTTAAAAGTTAAGAAATAAATTGTGTTTTGTGAAGAGACATCTGAATGGTGTACACTCACACTTAAATATTGTACTCATATATAGTCAGGGATGTGTATTCCCAAGTTGTGGAAATGAGACTTGATTGCTTAGTTTTAGTTTTTAAAAGTAACCAAAATGCTAAACATTAAAGTTAAAGCAGAACAAACATAAACATAAATTTTGTTTGATCCGAGCTTGTTCAGTTATGGTTGGTTATGATCTGATGTGACTTTTATATTTTTAAGCTCTAAACAGCAACAACGATAATAATGTTGCAATAGATAATTTATCAGATTTTTAAAATATTTTTATTGTTGAGACCCATTCAAAAGTATGGAATGTGTAAAATTTAAAAACTTGCAGAAATTAAGAAGAAATAATTAAAATTAAATTTAAAAATGCATTTTTATTTACAGTAAAGTACCCCCAATTTCTCTTTCTTTCTTTCTTTCTTTTTAATACATGTGACCTTGAAGTAATCCAAAAGTAACCAGATTACATTACTTTCATATTGTGGTACTTGGATTACGTTACTGAATACTTTTTTATGAAGTAATTTGTACCTGTAACGGAATACATTTTTAAAGTAACCCTCCCAATCCTCATAGTTTTGGGAACACTTTAAAGGTCTCATTTATTAACATTAGTTATACATTTACTAACAAACTAAAAATGAACAATAAATTCTTACAGCATTCATTAATTTTTGTTATTGTTAGTTAATAAAAATGTTCATGTTCAGGTTAATTCAAGGTGCATTAATTAATGTTAACAGATATAACTTTTTTTTTTACTAAAAATGTTTTAGTAAAGGTTGAGATTAACATTAACTAAAGGCTGGAATACACTACACGACTTTTAAGATCTGAACAGTTTTTTAAACAGCAGGTATACACTTTGTAAACAGTTACAGAGAAAAGTTGGGCATCACACACTACCAGACTTTAAAACAGTTTGTGCCTCGTTGCTAGGAGACGCATGACAGGTGACACAAACGCAGGTCAGGTGATGATATGACCCGCAGGAGTGGAAGATACTGTCTGGGGTGAGTAGACGCGGTCAGTATGGACTCAACATACAACAGGAGTTAGAGGTAAATGGCATAGTTTTATCTATGTCGTTACCATCAATATATAATCCATTATCAGTCGCTGTTTATACATTTAATGTAATGTGATAATGAAGAATGTTAACATAATAATGAATGAATCAGGATTTACCTCAGAATGTGGTTTGCTAACTCTATCAAGACAAAGCTAACAGTAGGCTGCAGTACTTGCTGAAGCAATTTTTCCTTCATGGTGGAGTTCCATTTAGGATTCTTCTGTGATTTTTCCGTATTTATAAGGATTTCCGTCATTTTCGACCTTAGAGCAACGTGAGCTGCTTTAGCCCCACTGTGTGAATACCGCAAACGGACTTAACCATAGGACTTAACAAACGGCAGATGATGAGTTTTCTAAAAGGCTACATTTATTTCATGCACCATCTAGCGGCTGTAAGCAATGGAAGCCCGTTTCCGCCACAGTTGAGTAAAAAAATATAATTCTGTAAGTCATAATAATGAGAAATTTTCTCATAATTATGACTTAGTATGTCAGAATAATGAGAAAATATCTCGTAATTATGACTTATTTTCTCGTAATAATGACTTAGTATCTCATAATGAGAAACGTTCTCGTAATAATGACTTAACATCTCATAATAACGAGAAAGTTTCTCGTAATAATGACTTGGTATCTCATAATAATGAGAAACTTTCTCGTAATAATGACTTAGTTTCTCATAATAACGAGAAACTTTATCGTAATAATGAGAAACATCTACGCATGCGCAAAGCAGCGAAGCAGTGACACGCTAGCGACATCCGCTGGTCAAATGCGATAACTCTGCAATCATATCATTAAATAAATAACATTATTGATAAATTATCAATCAGTAGCCTATATGAGACGGGATAGTCTTCATTTATACCATTGTCATTGCAGTAAATCTCACAACCAAAACTTTCAGCCAATGCCACGATCCAACAACGTGTGTTCTGTGTCTCTTCCCCATGCATGCACATCTACACAGACACACATCAGTCTCGAATATTATGCAGCAAGCCATATTTATAATTGTATAAAATAATCGAGCACAAATACGGCTGAGATGCCAAATTCAGCGGCAGCTGAGGTAACATGACGGCTCATGACAGCAGCGCAATATACCTGTCACTCAAGTGACCACGCCCTTAATTATGCAGAACTTTAAGGCTTAATATAATTTAAACGGATAAGTTATAAAAAAATTCACCCCCCTCAGAGTTGTCATGAAGGGCAAAAATAGCAGTATAGACCAAAACCACAATTTGAACCAACTTGTAAACATGTTTTTTTCTGCTATAAACTTGGCCAATTTAACATGGGACTCAATGAGATTCTGCTCTCTTTTGGAGCCTGTCCCTAGCGGCCAGTCGATGAATCGCAGTTTAAGTTACTTCCGTATTGGCTTCACGAGAGAAAGGGGGAGGTTGCCGCTTGATCATGCTAAATCTAACTGATATTTATATTGACATAAAAAGAAAACGCATACCTATTCAGTTGCGCCTGCTTCCATTTATTTACGATCACAAGAAGGCACAAAACAACTCCAACAAGGCTTTTAAATTCAAAGGCTTAAACATTTAGAAATATATTGATAACATACCCTATGGTTACATCACTTTTCTGGGCATTTCTATTGATTTTCTTCTAAATTATGCGATGATTGCAAGGACGTTTGTGCGATCTCTCCGTCTATCTATCCTGATTTCAGCCAGAGCAACAGAGGGAGCTCATGAGAAAACAACAGGATTTATGAGTTAAACAAGTTAACCGGAGTGTGTGAATCTGTATGCATTTGCCAGGAATCAACAGGCACAGGGAAGTGACGGATAAAACATTAACTAATAAATACACGATTATAATCATATAAGAATTGTCTACGTTCCTCAAGCAGTCTTTGATATTTTCCATAAACGTGTGTAATTATTATCACAATGGTTAACATAAGAAGCCTTTAGCATCGCATATATGACTGTGGAAACGCGACTGGCTCTGGCACGCACGACACATTAGGAGTAAAATATCACACCATAAGCCTTTGGTGCTAGCATCAGTGACAGGCGAAGAACAGACAGCGGCTTGTTCATGTATTGCAGGGTTAGAATGCAGCAGCACTTTTGTGGAAGGTCAGTAAAGTAAAGGGCTATTAAGGGCACGAAAACTGTTTATTGTATTGTGATATTATTAACTAATAAATGTTCTAAACTAAAATGTTGTCCCTAAGCGCCGTAACGACATCTCTCATAAAGATTTGCAACTTTACAAAGTAAACAATGATCTAAAAACCACTTAGCGTCTTCGCTAATTAGAACACAAAATACCATTGGTAAGCTACTTCCGCCGCCTCACCGGAAGTTGTACCCACGTTCTTTTTTACAGTAGCGCCCCGCGGAAACAGGTGGATAACTGATGTTATTTAACAATTATTGCCGACTCTACCAGATGTCAAATCAGGGCAAAAATCTGAGCAAAAGTCGTGTAGTGTATCACAGCCTTAAGATAAATAAATACTGTAGAAGCATTGTTCATTGATAGTTCATGTTAACTAATGTAGTTAATCAGTGTTAACAAATAAAACCTTATTGTAAAGTGTTACCATAGTTTTATATAAACAGTGTTTGTATGGCGCGGGTCACCCCCTCAAGTTTAAGACTATACATCATAAAGAATTCTCACGCTCATTGGCTGCTGCCCCTCTAGATACTCTAGTAGCGTAGTGTTGTTCACTGTTATGAAGAGCAAAAATTAGACAACACTTATTTATCTTGCTTTACCAGCAGGGACAACAAGAGAATCTGTACCTGTACTGATGAAGAAACAGAAAAGCTCTGAAGACAGAGAGACAGATAAAGACAAAAACGAGCGTAAACATTGGTACAGTGAATGCAAGGAGGAAAGATTGATGACGGAGAAAATCCGAGTAGTAGTGACGCCCAAGATGCCTTTTTGTCGGACAGGTAAGAGTCAAGAGAATTAATTACTGAGTTTTATACTGCTCTCTTAAACTCACTAGTGTAATTCACATTAAACTCAGAGATGATCATGCTGGTCCCTGCCGATAGATGTTTTCAGATAGATAGACTGATTGATTGATTGATTGATTGATTTATACTAATTATGACATTTCTACTAGTATGTTGTTTAAACGGTTCACTGCCCGTGATGGTCGCATATTTAATGGTAATAATAATTTAACTTGGTTGATAATTTAACTGAGCTGAGTGCTTCCTAAAACCTGCTCTCCAGCAAGTTCACATAACCAGAAAGTGGTTATGTGAACAAAAGCGGTCATATTCCAGTGAGTGAATTGTTTAATTTGTAACCAATCCATCTTTTAATTAACCATCTTTTAGAAACACTAAAAACTCATCTAAAATCTGTCGGTGTTGGACAGTGTGACACTGCAAACAGAGTGATTATTTTGATCTCATAATTTGTGATATTTGTTTTTTCTTTTTTTTTTTGTACTGTACATAATTTTCTCATCTAAAAAGCTTTTCAAGAAGGCACAATTCTATCGGCCAAATGCTCCTGAGATCCAGTAATCCAAGGACTGCATAAATAAACTGTGAACTGATGAAACCTTATTGTGGCATGTCGCATTGAGACTGACAAAAACAACTGCAACCAGAGTACTGTTCATTTGTTACAAACATGCATGCTCATCATCATTTGATGTTGGCAAACCATGCAGAAAACTTTAACAAATGTAGAAAAGAAAAGAGTTTTAGTATCTAGAGATTTCATTGAAACAGAAATATATACACTACTGGCCAAAAGTTTGGAATTATTAAGATTTTGATGTGTTTTTGAAAGAAGTCTCCTATACTCACGAAGGCTTTATTTGATCAAAAATGCAGTAAAAAACAGTAATATTGTTAAACAGTATTACCATGTAAAAGAATGCAAATGTGCAAATGTGATGCAAAGCTGAATTTTCTGCATCATTACTCATTTTTTGGTTCTATTATTACTCCTATTATTGGTGCACAAGTATTAAAGGGTTAGTTTACCCCAAAATGAAAATAATGTAATTTATTACTCACCCTCATGCCCTTCCACACCCGTAAGACCTTCGTTAATCTCCGGAACGTAAATTAACATATTTTTGTTGAAATCCGATGGCTCAGTGAGGCCTGTATAGCCAGCAATGACATTTCCTCTCTCAAGATCCATAAGCGTACTAGAAACATATTTAAATCAGTTCATGTGAGTACAGTGGTTCAATATTAATATTATAAAGCGAGTATTTTTTGTGCACCAAAAAAACTAAATAACCACTTATATAGTGATGGCCGATTTCAAAACACTGCTTCAGGAAGCTTCAGAGCGTTATGAATCTTTTGTGTCGAATCAGCGCCAAAGTCATGCGATTTCAGCAGTTTGACACGCAATCCGAATCATGATTCGACACGCTGATTCATAACGCTCCGAAGCTTCCAGAAGCAGTGTTTTGAAATCGGCCATCACTATATAAGTGGTTATTTTGTTTTTTTGGCGCACCAAAAATATTCTTGTTGCTTTATAATATTAATATTGAACCACTGTACTCACATGAACCGATTTAAATATGTTTTTAGTACCTTTATGGATCTTGAGAGAGGAAATGTTATTGCTGGCTATGAAGGCCTCACTGAGCCATCAGATTTCAACAAAAATATCTTAATTTACGTTCCGAAGATTAATGAAGGTCTTACGGGTGTGGAATGGCATGAGGGTAAGTAATAAAAGACATTATATTCATTTTTGGGCGAACTAACCCTTTAATAATAGTTCTTATTATTACCAATGTTAAAAATATCTTTTTTTTTTTTTTTTGCTTAATATGTCTGTGGAAACCGTGATTATTATTATATTTTTTTTCAGCATTCTTTTATGAAAAGAATAGCATTTATTTTTGAAATAGAAATTTTTTGTAACATTTTAATGCGATCATACAAAATTTTGACCAATAGTGTACAAATGATAAAAACGATATAAAAGCATACCACTTACTGGAGGAGCGTGAGCAGCCATTCATGAAAACATTAACAAACTTTCGAGAAAATGGCATGTCAGCCTCAGGGGTAGAATCCTCTGACAGGCACGTTGAAGCTTTGATCCCACTTTGTTTTCTTCCTTTGTCTTCATTCTCATCCTCCTCATACTCTTTCTCAAGAGCAGACTCGTATGGAGAGGTAACACAGTTATCATAGATGGTGGCCGAATCACTGTCATCGCTGTAGCCACGATAACAATCTTTTAAACTGACAAGTTCCAGCTGATCGTGCTCATCCACGACCAATGTGTATTTGACCGAATCGTACGAAAGTCCACTTGCGTCAGAGTTGCTCATGGAAGTTTTCAGCATTCCCGACAAGCTCTCGTGATGGGCATGAGCCTCGCCAGCGCCGCAGTCTCTATAACACAGATCTTCTGCTCCAGTTACTTCTTCACCGCTACTGTCAGCAGCCAAAGCTTCCACACAAGAAAAATAGGAAGGGGGTTGCAGATCCTGTTCATTGTATGGAGGGGGGGCTTCGTTGTCAGAGCTGGCTAAGGTCACCTGGGAAAGCGCTGGCGTTTTCTCATTCTGCAGAGCCTCAGTGCAACGCTGTATTGGCGTCAGATAGATCTCCTCTGTAGGCTCAAGCCGAACGTCCGTGTGATAACGGATCCGCTCGCAGTGCCCCAGTTCTCTGTGTACATCTCTGGCTTTACATGGGACAGACAGTACGGCAGAAGGGGCAGGAGCTTGAGAATGTTTGGGCTTGTCAGTAGAGGTGCCACAGTCTTTCATTTGAGTCCGACTCCGACCGCTGCCCGGTTGGTGCTTCTCCTCATCGCTTAGACATGTGTGTTCACGAGATGGTGTCAGTTCACCTGGTTTCAGTAGAATCAAGCACAAAAAAGTTAATTGATAGATTACCAATCAAGTCGATGCTACGGAAGCTTGTTCCGCCACTGAATAATAAAAATAAAAAAGGTAATAGTGACTTTTTATCTCACAATTCAGACTTCTTTTGCAGTTCTGAAATTATATCTCACAATTCAGACTTGAGTTCTTGGAATTTGGAACTGCACGTTATAAATTCATATAGACTTCCAATTCTGACATGTCTGAATTGTGAGATAAAAATGTTACAATTACCCTTTTTTTCTGTGGTGGGAAAAAAAATTGCGAGATGTAAGTATTGTAAGTATGCCTCTATAACTGGCAATTGTGAGATATAAACTTACAATTGTTAGAAAAAACTGATAGATATAGTTATATAGATAGAATAGTTGCAATTACTTTTTTTTTTTTTTTTTTAAGGCAGAAACAACACACTGGTTTCCATGTTTTATGGGGACCTCCCATAGACATAATGATTTTTATACTGTACAAACTGTATATTCTATCCCCCTACACTAAACCTATCCTTTACAGAAAGCTTTCTTTATTTTTAGATTTTCAAAACACATTTAGTATGATTTATAAGCTGTTTTCCTCATGGGGATCAAAAAATGGCCCCATAAGGTCAAAATTTACTGGTATTACTATCCTTGTGACTTTCATAATTTAGGGAATACCAGGTGTACACCCTAAATTATTTATCAGTGATAAAAGTATACTAACATTCTGATGGATTAAAAATGGCTTGATTCGTTCTTTAAACAGACAGACCAACAAGTTAGGAATGCCTGTATAACCCATTGTTTGGCTAGAGTGCACATGCAAACATGTTTTTGTAGATGACTAGACTAAATCAAATTCACATGACCATAGTTGGCAGCAACATTGCTGCTCTTTTGTCATTGACACAACAGAGCTAGGGAAGTTAGGCATACAATGAGCTACAGTCAAACCAAAATTTATTCAGACACCTTGAACATTTCATTCATTAATGCAGTTTATTCACTATAGTTTAAAATAAATGGTAATAAAAAGATCTCAGACTTAAACTGTGTCAGAAAAAAAAAAAAAATCTTAATTATGTCAGATAACACTTGGTCAGGTCAAATTGTTTGAATAATTTTTGGCTCCAAATTTTTATGTTTTACTGGTAGTCCACTGTATGAAGAACTTTTGGGTATAATATGTCACAGTTTACTTTATTTTTCTATCCTCACTTACATAATTGAACTTACATAAGTGTCCTGCACCCACTAGTAAAAATATATAAAAAATCTCTGAATAATTTTTGGTTTGACTGTAGCTCATAATCTGTCAAATTACTTACGAAATTGATTGCTTAATATTGAAACTATATACTTTAAAATAATATACTTAAGTGGGAACTGAATGTAATTTGCATGTTAATACCAACAAAATTAAAATGTAAGACTCAATAAATGCTTACACTGTAAACAAAGATCTCTATACTCACCTGTTTTAAGGGGCGGCAAGGTCTGAGAGATTTTCTGCTGCCAGCTGTACTTCTTCGCAAATGAGTTGTTGTTTAAAGTGTCCTGTTGATGAGATGCCACAGAGAAGCTGTAGCATACTTTCATAGCGGTCTTGCAAAATATTGTAGATAAACTGTGCATAGCATTTACATTTCTTTGGTATGCATGGAATAACTAGATGCACTGGGTACTATACCCTGAACGCTTAAATGGTTAGTTCACCCAAAAATGAAAATTCTGTCATTAATTACTCACCCTCATGTAGTCCCAAACCTGTAAGACTTTCGTTAATCTTCAAAACACAAATGAAGATCTTTTTTGATGAAATCTGAGATCTTTCTGTCCCTCCATAGACAGCTACACAACTACCACTTTGATGCTTCAAAAAGTTTATAAAAGGAATGTAAAACTAATTCACGACTTGAGCGGTTTAGTTCAAATTTTCCGAAGAGACACAATCACTATATGATCAACAGATTAAATGTAGGAATATAAACATTCATCAACTCACACATCAGTTGTGGTAAATGGAAGCTCAAGCATGTTTGCTTGACGTGTGCGAGAAGCAATGAGGTTCATTCTCGTGTGTTATGCAGCACATTTGTGTTTCCACAAGAGGTTTGTTCTCGCTCTTCAAGCAGGTTCGCTTGAGCTTCTGGTTATGAACGTGTTATTTACATGTGAATAAAAGCCTAAATTCACTCTGTTCATCATATAATGCGATCGAGTCTCTTCAGAAAATTTGGATTAAACCACTCAATTAACTTACAACAAACTTATGGGTTTGGAACGACATGAGGGTGAGTAATTAATGACAGAATTTTCATTTTTGGATGAACTAACCCTTTAAAGCTAAATATTTTCTGCCACATAAACCTGAGCCCTCAGTTAAGTTTAATAATACAAGAGCGTTCTGTAAATGTGTTGAATTTAAAACCAAGTCTTTTTGATGGACTCCAAAAGACCTCCCTCTCTTTCACAGATTCTTTCTCACTCTCAATACCTCTTACAATTCTTACAATAATGCCCACTCTTTTTGTCCATACGGACACATATTAACATTCCCCACACAGACCATGAGCTTTAAATCATTCCTCCACCATACATAAAAGCAGAGGTGTAAAGTAACGAATTAGATATATGCTCGTTACAATACACTCTTAAAGATTTCTTAAATTATTAGATATTAAAAATAAAGATTTCACAAGGGTTTTTTTTAAGCAGCGATGCCATATAGAAGAACCATTTTTAGTCCTTTGGTTCTCATTTTGTGGATTGAAAATGTTCTGTGGATGTTAAAGGTTCTTCATGGAACCATCAATGCCAATTAAGAACTTTTATTTTTAAGAGTGTAATTAAGTAGTTTTTTTATTTCGTTTTTTTTATTTAAATGCTGTACTTTTACTCTGTCATTTTCCCTCTAAATGTGTTCACTACTTATCTTCCTAAAAAAAAATAACCAACTGGTTCTGACAAAAAAAAACAAAAAAAGCAACTGTCAGAGGCAAACACTGTTTCTCTTTCAGCATTTCTGCTCATGTTCTGGTGAGCGCGCACTCACAGTGTTTATTCAAACAGAAAATGACAAAGAAATATCAACCCCTCTCAATAACAATGATGTGGTCATACTTTATTGTTCAATGGGGGCCAAGCACTAACAAGCCCAAATACATGACTGTATTTTAGAAAGAAGACATTTATGGAAAAACAAGACCAAAGTCAATAAATTTAATTATATTTCCTCTGTTTGTTTTTAAACAATTTTTGAATTACAGTGTTTAAGCTACATTTTTAAATTATAGCACGCAATGTTATAAATATATTTTTGGGAAGTACTAATACTTTTACTGTGATTTTTTTTTTCTTTTTAACCACCAAATATTCCCCCAAATGTAATCATGATCACAGACACAGAGGTGTAGTTTTATTTTAACTAATTACTAAAAACCTACTTACAAATATTTTAAGTAATTTCAAGTTCAAATGTTAAAGAATGTGATGATGACAGAGTGGGTGTATTAAATTAGTCAATCCATTTACACAAGTTTGACCAGTTTGGGCTGTTGTGCTTATCTGTTGCAAGACTGACAGACAAGCATTATTGCATTGACAGGGTAATGAACTAATCATATCACAACGCACTCAGGCATCACCTCCTCTCACTTGACTTTTTGGAAGTGTATTATCACGCTCTATTAGCTCAATTTGCTGTAGTAGAACATGATGAGCTCAAAAGAGACGCTGCCTCCCTCTGAAACTTCATCGACGGGTGTTGCTATTGGTTGCTATCACTGTCATTTATTTTCTTTTCATAAATCATTTAGGAGGCACTGCTTACCTTGCCTCATCAGAGAAAATGCACCTGCAGTATATCTACTGTCATATCTTTACATACCCATCTGTTTATTACCTGAGTCCGGGGCACCTGTGGAAATAAGTTGAGAGTGGTCGGTCTTTTTGGACGGTAGGTATCCATGGTGAAAGGAGCAGCAGAATCCATAGATGGTTTGCTGTCGTATCGACAAGCCACTCTTTGGCTCCTATCGACAGCATCAGTAAGATGTAAAGGATGTGTCTCTGCCTGGATCTGACCCACTGCGCCTGCCTCCACCTTGTCCAAGCCACTATTGGGTGCTTGAATCACATGATCCTGCAGGGGTTGGAAAGATCGGCTGTCAATCACAGAAGAGAGTGAATGAAAAAGCAAGAGGGGAGATGAGGGCCACTGACTCAACCATTAGAACAAGCAATGACATCAGACTTTGGCATTTTCGGTGCCGGCTAAGCCACGAGAACAAGAGACAGGGGGAGGGGTTTGGGACAAAGACTATTCATGTTGGTGTTTACCCACTGCATTACAATGAGACACATGCTTTCAGCTCTCGTTATATGCAAAAGTTTGCAAGATTTGTGCAGATTTTGATTTAGAGACGAAATTGTAAAAACAAGTGCTGTGAAAAAAAAAAACCCTGTGGAGTGAAAATATGAAAAGTGTACACTTTATAGTAAGTGTGTTTAACTACTAAGTACTGATGTTTAAATTTGATACAGTGCACTTACTGTGTTCATAAAAGTTTTTACATTGTACTTATGTTTTTTTTTTTTTTTTTTTTTTAAATACCTTGTGATGTTAATTCTTGTTTCTGGGTGCTTCTCATTTCTTATTTGTGCTTCCTCTCTTCCTTTCTTCGCATCTTAGCTCCACCCCCTTAGGATGTGAGGGAAGGATATACCTGAGTATCCTCGTTCATGACTCCTTAGGAAGCGTCCTCGTTCCTCGCCTTCTCGCGATGCAATTACAGAATTGAGATGTTATTCAAGATGGCTTAATTCGATCGGTTTCCGGGTCGCGGGCTGGAAGGATTGGTTCTTGTTTGATTAGTTCAACTTTATCATTGGTTGTTGTTGTCATGTGTTTCCCCATGTTCCCCCATGTATTTAAGCCCTCATGTTTGCCATGTTGCCTTGTCATGTATTGTTCCCTGTAACCGCTGTTGATGAGTTTCATGTTTTATAAGACACTTTCCACCGCAGGAACTTTCCCCAGGAACTAGGGACTTTGGGGTGGTACTCTGTGTGTTTCGACCACAGGGACCAGGGTCTGAATGAAGTTCCAGGTAAAAATTTTCCCCTTAGAAACTCCCTGCTCGTGAGGTAGGACTTTTTCAAAGTTCAGGAACTTTCGGGGCTCTGACTTCGGTGCTGAACACGCTGATTGGTTGAGTTCACACAGCATTTTGATTGGTTGATTCCACGCAGCATTTTTTTTTTCCAAAAAAATTGTTTTTTAATTTAATTTAATTTTCAATTTAATTTTCCTAATCTTCACGGTACTTTAGACCACAATGGAAACGCAGACAGCAACAGGTCTGGGGAATTTTTGGTAAAATAAAACTGGGTTCAATAAACTCACTTTCAGTGAATTAATTGTTGCATAAATCTAGACTGCAACAATGAATCCTGCAGTTGCCCTCCTGCATTAACGCCAGGATTATGTTAGGGAATTCAGTGATGTGACACTTGAGGACATTTTTCGTATGGGTTTAGATGAGCATATTGCTTCTCTAATTATCAATGTATCCTCACATCACGGACACCACACCAGAGTCTCTTCACGTTATGCTTGCCAGGCCAGAGCCTCCTTCTGCCTTATGGCCTGAGGAGATCTTGGGCTGCTCCCAGGCTCACACAATAACATGGTTCACAAACCATCACTCCCAAGTACGGTGGTCCCAGAGGTCTTATCCTCTGCTCCCAGTGATGGCAGCCAACATTTTGTGTCTCTGGGCTGTACATGCTTACGCTGATTCGGCGGAGTCCTGTGCCCCAAGACACAGAGGCGGTCCACAAATATTTGGTGCTCATGTTTGTGGCCATCCACAAACTTTTTGTGCTCCATGTCATGGCCAATCTGTCACCGCCAGGAAGGCCGTCCGTGTCTCTGCTCAGCTGTGGCCTTCAGATCTCTGGTTGTCTTCTGCTCCGCCATGGCCTCCTGATCCACAGTGGTCTTCTGCTTTAATGAGGTGGTCATCTCCTCCACCAGCTCCATTCTCTGGTGCTCTCCATCTCCACTGCTCGACAGTCCATGGTCTCGTCCACTGCTTCAAGGTCCATGGTCTCGTCTACTGCTCTATGGTCCATGATCTCGTCCACTGCTCCAAGGTCCATGGTCTTGTCTACTGCTCCATGATCCATGGTCTCGTCTACTGCTCCACGGTCCATGGTCTCGTCCACTGCTCCAAGGTCCGTGGTCTCGTCCACTGCTCCATGGTCTCGTCCACTGTTCCATGGTTTATGGTCTTGTCCACTGCTCCAAGGTCCATGGTCTTGTCTACTGCTCCACGATCCATGATCTCGTCCACTGCTCCACGGTCCATGGTCTCATCCACTGCTCCACGGTCCATGGTCTCGTCTACTGCTCCATGGTCCATGGTCTCGTCCACTGCTCCAAGGTTCATGGTCTTGTCTACTTCTCCATGATCCGTGATCTCGTCCACTGCTCTACGGTCCATGGTCTCGTCCACTGCTCCAATGTCCATGGTCTTATCCACTGCTCCACGGTCCATGGTCTCGTCCACTGCTCCACAGTGCTTGGTCTCGTCCAGTGCTCCACGGTTCATGCCCACCTCTGCTCGTTAGTCTAGGCCAACCTGAGCCTCCATGGTCTCATCCTCTGCTCCATGGTCCAGACCACCTCCACTCCTCCACCTTCCTGGACTGTTTTGTTTGTGTTTCGTTAGGGCATCGGGAGCATGTTATGTTTGTTTTTGTTTCATGTTTCCAGATCATGTTTTCTTGTCTTTTATTTTGAAATTTGTCATAGTCATGTTTTCTGTTTTTGTCATATGATTACCTGTTCCCCTCATGTGATCCTGTCATGTGGTTCTTTGTTTTGTGGTTCATTGCTTCATGTGTAATGTTCTGATTTGTTCCTTAGTACATATGTCTAGTTTTCATTGGTTCATTGTCTCGTTACCTTGTTATCAGTTCTGTCTTTTCATTGGTTCTTGTTTGATTGGTTCAACTTTGTCATTGGTTGTTGTTGTGATGTGTTTCCCTTATGTTCCCTCTTGAATTTAAACCCTCATGTTTGCCATGTTGCCTTGTTGTGTAGTTCCATGTATCCACTCTTGGTTTCATGGTCTAGTCAAGTCCAGTCAAATCTTTGTTTATATTTGGTAAACTCACCTTCAGTGCATTAATCATTAAATGTAATTACAGCTGTAATTAATTTCTTTAATTACATCTATAATTACACTGCTGACCCTTCCCTTACACCTTAACCCACCCTTAAACCTAACCATACCACTAAACCTTTCCCTAATCTTACCCATTTCCCACCTCAGTAGCAGCACAAGTGTTTTGCAATACAACATAAACACAGTAAGTACATTGTACCTAATATTTTTTTATGTAAGTATAGTAGTTAACGAACCTAATATAAAGTATGTATCATCAGTAATTCAGTTATGTATTTAAGTGTAACTTACTAATAATTTACATCAGTTAACTGGCCTGGGAAACATGACTTACTTTTGTGCCGCAAACATGGTAAAGCCCATGTTTTCCCATCTATTCTAAGCTAAGGCTAAGATTGAGAGAATTTTGTAACTTTAAATGGAAAATAGTAGGGACTGTTGGACAGACCTGGGAAACCTAAATGGATGTTTATAAAAAATATGTGACCCTGGACAACAAAACCAGTCATAAGTCACACGGGTATATTTGAAGAAATAGCCAACAATACATTGTATCAAAATTATTGATTTTTCTTTTATGCCAAAAATCATTAGGATATTATGTACAATCATGTTCCATGAAAATATTTTGTAAATTTTCTACCATAAATATATCAAATTATCATATATCAATATATCAAAAATATTTTTGTGAGTGGATATGCATTGCTAAAGACTTCATTTGGACAACTTTAAAGGCAATTTTTGGTATCTTTTTGGTATCTCGACCAAATATTGTCCTAAACCAATGGAAAGCTTATTTATTCCGCTTTCAGATGATGTATAAATCTCAATTTCAAAAAATTGACCCTTATGACCGGTTTTGTGGTCCAGGATCACATATTTGTTATATTCCATAAATGATTAACCAGACTCTTCACCCAGCAAACAAACAATCACTTGAGATATGTACAATCATGTGTCCAATTTTCCTATGCAATCATATTATGTTCTTTTATACTGTTTTGCATATGTATTAATCTAAACTATTTGAATGAATGTTTTAGACTTCCTTAATCAAGATCACATACATGTCTGATATCTATGAGTTCATATTTTAATTTCCTGAATGATCAATGACTTCACTCTATTGCTGGATGCTCTTATTTTTTAATTGGACTAAATTGCACCACCCAATTTAGGTGGAATGCTATTTATGGACATTTCTATATTCATTTAATTCATTATTTTCCCTGACTATAATCTTTTTTACTTTAAATGCTTTGCTGACATTTATTGTATTTTAGTTATATGGTTAACAATTCCTCTAGTAATGTAAACATCGGTAGAGAGGATCATTTGTGGAATGTGGAATAAAAACAAAAATTTTGCAAGTGTGTGAGCAAGTTAGACAGTATTTCTAACAGACATAAACGTGGTGCTGATCACTGCCACCTACAGGTGTAATGATGTAGTGCACATGAAAGGTTATTTCCTGAACAAAGAATCTGTAAACAAATATATATATATATTTTTTCCAGATCCAAAAAATTCCCTGGAAACATTAATAATAACAACTACTATTATTATTAATAAAAGAAGAACACAAAAAACAAGATACAAATTAAATTCAGAACAAAAGTACACAAAGCCTAGATGCATTGTAATTCCCAGTGGTTGTTAGATGTTGTTCTGTAATATTTTACATGTTAAGCAAGGCCTTTTCTTACCTTGATGTCAGAGTTGTTGCGCCTGGCTCTGAATTCAAATTCCTCTGTGATTTCTGACAGGTCCTCATCTTCAAATTCATCCAAGCCTATGTCATGGGTCAGCCTATAGAAAGAACCACCCAAGTTACTGGTAAGGGGCACTAGAGGGCTGTTTGTTTCTTTGTTTTTAAATGTATTGCACAATATACCCTCGTGAAAGAGAAGTGTGCTTAACTGTATTGAATAGCACTTGTAGTGTACTTCAAATCTTAAAAGTCTATTTTTAAAAATCTACTTGCAGATAATATCATATTAATGAAATAAAAGGCCACTTAAGTGTAAAGTGTACACTTTCATGACTGTTTCTTAACACACTTAAGCACACTTTTAAAAAGTGCACTTTGTAATGTGAAAATAAACGTTTTACTATAAATTACTCTTTAAATCATTGTTGATATCTTTTAAATGTACTAAATTGCAGCTTCATCATTACAGTTGAGTAATTATAAATACATTTAAATTCATGACATATACAAGTTTAAAAATAAATGACAAAGTATATTTTAGTTTACCATAAATGCTTGTCAGTACATTGAGCAATACACTTTAACCATATTTGAAAGATAATAGAAGTAATTATGAAATTACATATAAAGATGTACTTAAGCTGGACTATAGAGTGCTTTTTGACCCACTTAAGTGGGATATATTGCATTTAATATAAAACAAACATTAATGTGATCACAAAAACCAAATGGTTAAAAACATGCTCTAAAGTTCAGCTAACTGCAATAAATAAATACAAATAATAATACCAAAATACATTTTCATTTAATTAACAATTAACACGCAGTTAAAGGGTTAGTTCACCCAAAAATGAAAATTCTGTCATTTATTACTCACCCTCATGCCGTTCCACACCCGTAAGACCTTTGTTAATCTTCAGAACACAAATTAAGATATTTTAGTTGAAATCCGATGGCTCCGTGAGGCCTCCATAGGGAGCAATGACACTTCCTCTCTCAAGATCCATAAAGGTACTAAAAACATATTTAAAACTGTTCATGTGAGTACAGTGGTTCAATATTAATATTATAAAGCGATGAGTATAGTTTTGGTTTCCCCAAAAAAAACAACAACGAAATAACGACTTATTTAGTGATGGCCGATTTCAAAACACTGCTTCAGGAAGCATTGGATTATAAATGAATCCGTGTATCGAATCTTCTGTTCGGAGCGCCAAAGTCACGTGATTTCAGCCGTTGGCAGTTTGACACGCGATCGGAATCATGATTCGACACACTGATTCATTTATGCTCCGATGCTTCATGAAGCAGTGTTTTGAAATCCGCCATCACTAAATAAGTCGTTATTTTGTTTTTTTTGGCACACCAAAAATATTCTTGTCGCTTTATAATATTAATATTTAACCACTGTACTCACATGAACTGATTTAAATATGTTTTTAGTACCTTTATGGATCTTGAGAGAGGAAATGTCATTGATCCCTATGAAGGCCTTACGGAGCCATCGGATTTCAACTAAAATATCTTAATTTGTGTTCTGAAGATGAATGAAGGTTTTACGGGTGTGGAACGGCATGAAGGTAAGTAATAAATGACAGAATTTTCATTTTTTGGTGAACTAACCCTTTAAGTGTCCAAAAACATTGTTCAGTTTGCACTTACTGTACTGTATATTATCTCCATAATAAGTGTTTTTATTTTTGTTTAATATTTTTTATTATTTTATTATATAATATTTTTAGTGTTTTTTTTTGTTGTTGTTGTTTTTTTCAAAGTATGCCAAAGTGTACTTCTTTTTTCACAAGGGTTTTAATATAGGCTTATGTTGAACCTTATTCTTGTACATGCAGGCACTGTATTACGCAGATACATGTAGTATTAATTGCTTCTGTTGCTACAAATCTGAAACATTTTGACAAACACTGCATCTAGTCCACATTATGTGCAATAAACAAAGCAAATACTGCCACTATATGAGAAGTGAAAGTGTCTGACTTGACGGCTCTGTTTTCAACTCCTCCCCCGACTGCAGTGTGCTAATCTCGCAGATCGATCCGCATGCAAATCCAGCAAATCCAGCCACATGCCAAAGTCACGCACACCTTTTTATTATGATTAGCTGGTTCAGGTGTGTTTAATTGGGGTTAGAGCTAAACTCTGCAGGAAAGGGGCCCCTAAAGCACAGGACCCGATGCAGCAGCCTAACCATCACACCCCAAAACACTGTAATCACTGCCAAAGGTGCTTCAACTAAGCTGCGTAAAGGGTGTGAATACTTATGCCAATATGAATTTTTTTTAATTCAATTGCAAAGTTATTACAAATCTGTTTTTGCTTTGTCACTGTAGAGTTTGGATTGTAGATTTAAATGCAAAAATAAATCATTTAAAGTATTTTAGCATAAGGGTGAAACAAAATGTGGAAAAAAAAAAAATGACGGGTGAATATTTTCTCAATGCATAGTTTGGCAGGGAACAGTGACTTGGCTAACGTCACAGGTCACATGACAACATCACCATGGTGGATGTAGTTTGCTTGCACTGTATTATACTACAAACAAACAGCTCATCATCAAACGGATTTCAGAAGCAGCTTGTGTCTCTATGTGAGAAAGAGCTCATGCTGTGCACATGCACATTCTCAGTCCCTTTCAAAATAAAAGTCTTTTGTCACGCCATAAATCTGTGACACTGCGATTAATAAAACCTGCACTGTAAAGTGGACTGTTTAAAAAGACAGCAGGTGAAGACAATAGTATTATGCCCTTATGTTATTTTCAATCTATTAATAAACAAATGGCAAAGGTCAAAAATCCCATTGCAATAATGGAAACAATATTGCATAAAAATTAATAGAAGATCCCTGACATAACAGAATGTTGCTATGCAACAAAAATAACAATCTACCGTGTTCTGCATCTGCTGCTCATCAAAACACATGCACTAACACAGCAGTATTTGTTCCTAGCACAACAAATTTTGTGTATTATAGAGAAAAATAAGCTGATACCATTTCTCCCATTGCTCCTCCGTCCATTCTTCTTTGCCATCACCGTTTGAGTCCATTCTGTGAGCAGTGCAGCATGGGATTGTGTTGACATCTGGTCAAAGCTCTCTTCTTATTTCAGTGCATGCCATTCGAGCTGCTGTATTTGAAGTCAGTTTAGACTGAATTCAGTGACAGCAGCACATGATGCAGCTCCAGTATTCTCCATTCCCTGTTATGTCCAGTGTATAATGATGACGTCTTGATGAATGCTGCATTTTTCTCACTGTATCTCTCTGCCCTTGCTCATGTGTTTACCTGCATCCTCGCTGTACGATCAAGCAGAAATGGCAAAATAAAAGCTTTGCAGAGTCAGCGCTGATAGAGATGCTGCATGACAGTGTCCTTCTGCTTATACATAATCATGCAGATGATCCAATAATCATGCAGATGATCCAATGGCAGGCGTGTATTTCACAACATCTCCCCTCCTCTCTGCCTCTTGTCTCCAAAGTTGCCCATCCCCCACATCCTTATCTCTCTCTCTCTCTCTCTCTCTCTCTCTCTTCTCTCAGTGTTTGAGAGAGATATGGTGTATAAATAAGAGTGGGTGGGTGCAGCCAATTCAATACCTCTCTTTAAGGCCAAATAGCAACATACTATAGAGAGAAACCAAAATAAATTTTTAAATATCTTCAAATAATAAGAAAGTGGACCATGTAGTGAAACACTAAATGTTTTTATTCACTATATCAACCAAATTTTGCAAACTTCCCTGGTTCAAATTTTTGATTTTGTTAATATCTTTTCTGAAGAAAAACAAACATAAATAGTGATGAAAGCCAAAATATTAAATGATTAGTCCACTTCAGAATTAAAATTTCCTGATAATTTATTCACCTCCATGTCTTTCAAGATGTTTATGTCTTTCTTTCTTCATTCAAAAAGAAATTAAAGTTTTTGCATTCCAGGATTTTCTTGCATTTTCTCCATATAGTGGACTTCAGCAGGGTTTAATGGGTTGAAGGTCTAAATTGCAGTTTCAGTGCAGCTTCAAAGGGTTCTAAACGATACCCGCTGAGGAATAAGGATCTTGTCTAGCAAAACGATCTGTCATTTTCTAATTCCAAAAAAAAAAAATATATATATATATATATATATATATATATATATATATATATATTAGGGCTGGGTATCGATTCAGATGTTCCAGATCGATTCAATTTCGATTCACAAGCTCTCAAATCAAATCGATTCGATTTCGATTCTCGATTTGATTTTCGATTCTCGATTCGATTTCCGATTCTCGATTCAATTTTATGTGAAGGTGGCATCAACGTCGACAAAGCACCTGAAACCGCCATTTAAAGGGATAGTTCACCCAAAAATGAAAATTTGATGTTTATCTGCTTACCCCCAGAGCATCCAAGATGTAGGTGACTTTTTTTCTTCAGTCGAACGCAAATTATGATTTTTAACTGCAACCGCTGCCCTCTGTCAGTCAAATAATAGCAGTGGATAGGAACTTCAACTATAACAGTAAATAAAACTTGCTTAGACACATCCAAATTAAACCCTGCGGCTCGTGACGACACATTAATGTCTTAAGACACAAAACGATCGGTTTGTGTGAGAAACCGAACAGTATTTATATCATTTTTTACCTTTAATACACCACTATGTCCAACTCCGTTCAGCTTCCGGTGTGTGAGGTCTGATCGCGCTCTGACAACGGAAGTGTTGTCTCGCGCTCATTGAAGTATATGGGCGAGACATCACTTCCGTCGTCAGAATGCGTTTTTTGACCTCACTAACAGGAAGCTGAACGGAGTTGGACATAGTGGTGTTTTAGAGGTAAAAAATGATATAAATACTGTTCGGTTTCTCACACAAACCGATCGTTTTGTGTCTTAAGACATTAATGTGTCGTCACGAGCCGCAGGGTTTAATTTGGATGTGTCTAAGCAAGTTTTATTTACTGTTATAGTTGAAGTTCCTATCCACTGCTATTATTTGACTGACAGAGGGCAGCGGTTGCAGTTAAAAATCATAATTTGCGTTCGACTGAAGAAAAAAAGTCACCTACATCTTGGATGCTCTGGGGGGTAAGCAGATAAACATCAAATTTTCATTTTTGGGTGAACTATCCCTTTAAGCACTGAATGAATGAATGACAGGTTCGCCTCTCGCTCCTTGGTGACATCGCGCAAGGCAAATAAGAGGGTGACATCTAGTGGAGAAGACTCGTAATTAGATTAACGTTAATCTTACGTTCAATGTTTGCGGAAATGAATATGGAAAAAAAAAAACGATTCGTGGCCTTTGAGAATCGAATTTGAATCGACCACATTTTAAAAAACGATTAATCGAAAAATCAATTTTTTTACCCAGCCCTAATATATATATATATATATATATATATATATATATATACTTTTTAACCACAAATGCTCATCTTGCACTGCTCTGTGATGCACCACACATAATGTAATCACGTTGGAAAGGTCATGCATGACGTAGGCGGAAGTACCGCGGTAGGGTGAAAAAATCCATCTCATTTTCTCCTCCAACTTCAAAATCATCCAACATTGTTGATTTACTTTTTTTTTTTTTTTTGTAAAGGCTGTTTGACTTAGTCTTTGCACGTTCGCTTTGTAAACACTTGCTCAGTACTTCTGCCTACGTCACGCGTGACATTTCCAACATGATTACGTAATGCGTGGTGCATCACAGAGCTAGTGCAAGATGAGCATTTGTGGTTAAAAATATATACTTTTTATTCTTTTTAGAAAATGACTGATCATTTCGCTAGATAAGACTCTTATTCCTCAGCTGGGATCATGTGCCCTTTGAAGCTGCACTGAAACTGCAATTTAGACTTTAAAAAGATAGCAGCATCATTATTTTAATTTTACACAGAGAGTGGTCTATTAGTTAAATCTGTTGACTTTAGCAATCTTTGTTGTTGTTGTTTTATTTTTTTGGCACTCAGAGAGGGATGTTGTATGCAATCATTTTGACAGAGGGAAACAACATTTCTATTTTCAGTACTATTTGTTCTTCAGACATTCCTCTTTAAACACAGTAAGAATCAGTTATTTGAAAAGTTAGCCACATTTGGTTTTTGACCATTGAAAATGGTAAAATTCAATAATTTAAACATGGAGTCTCATTGGGATCCCCATATCTATGTGATTAAACCATGTAGAACTTTAAAAATGAAGATTCTAAAAGAAAAGTTTATTAAGAATGAGAATAGAAGGACATTAAAGGTGATGCTATACGGGGCAACAGTTCTTAAAATAACCTTTTTTTTATCTTAGTGTGAAGGTCATTTTAATAATCTGAAGAACCTTTTCCACTATAAAGAACCTTTTGTGGAATGGAAAGATTCCATGGATGTGTTCAGGATATGGACAAAGGAGTTATTTTGCATATACAAATGCTGAATTGCAGAGCCAAATATTGAGGGAAGCAGGTGAGTTAAATGTGTTTTTCTGATCATTTAAAATACTTTGTCAGGGCTCGACAATAAGGACTGCCCGAAGGCCCGGGGCCAGTGTGAACGACGCTCGGGCCAGTGCTGTAGGGTGAGGGTGTGCGTTATATATCGTCTATGATATCGTAATTGTTGATTTAACTATCTGATGTTATCGAGTATGTCCCTCACTTTACAAAAACAAACAAAAACACACCCAATGAGTGCACGCATGCACTACATTATGTTGTCTAGGTTAAACTAGTGCGCGTGCATATTAAAGTGTTCGCTTTCACTGCGTGATTTAGTCTATTAAAATGCCTTTAGAATGCCCCAGAATTCAAGATAAGGGGCAACAATGACCCTGTATATATTTCATATTTATATAATTTAATATAGTTAACCAATATTACACAAAGAGCGCCGTTTTCGTCCAAATATTAGCATTATTACAAATGTGATATTGATCTTATTCAGCATACAATTTAATGAACAAGAACTTAATATCAAGTGACTTACATTTTAGACACCAAATCGTCTGTTTCGCTGTATTTGGCAAATGAAAATTGTTCCAAAGACCACAGAATTGTTTTGCGTCTCTGAGTAACACTTCCTGAATGAATCAGCCGTTTGAATGAATCGGTTGAATCTCAATGACTCGCTCATTAACAGTGATTCGCTGCCACCTACTGGCGGGTTTAATTTCACATTTAAAGTGTCTTCATTTTTTAAAAATTGAAATAACAGTATTTAACTTTTTATATTTTCAACATTAAAAACATTTTTATGCATCTGTAACTGCTCTTGACTGATTAACTTTAATAAAGTTTAATCTATTCTATAGTTATACATTAGATTACAATTTCTGTACCTGAAAATCTTCTGTTTAAACCTACATGAAAAACTTGAAAAGCACCATTTATTTAATTTATATGTTTGTTCTGTTGTATTTATTTGTGCTATTACTTGTAATTTGATTATTTGTTACTATTTTATTACTTACTGTTTATTTGTCTAATAATATTTAAAATTTAAGTGAGTTAATCTAGTAGCTTTTGGTGTCATAACCCTATTTACTGAGGTTAAATGTAACAAAGACAAAGAAAACAATAACTATGCTTATTTTATAGGCCCATTTTCTTGTCTTTTTCTTTTGTTAATTTTTTGTTGTGGGGCCAGTGAAAATTTTGACGGGGCAAGTAAAAATTTGAACCACTGGCCCGACTGGAACAGTAGAAAAAATCCTTAGCGTTGAGCCCTGTTTGTGTTAAGAAAAAAAAAAAAGACTATGGAGCCCTGCATATGACATGCAGGAAAGAAAATTGTAGGCTAAATCGTGTAGCCTGACTACGTCAGACTTCCTACTTCCGCTCAATTTCATTTCGCTTCTGTACTCAGTCTGATACAGCGTCAGAGCTTTGTGTTTGCCACCGGTCTGGAAACAGCCGGGCCAATCAACGAACAGAGGGCGGGCTGAGAGCCGTGACGTAGATGCTAAGCGCCGAGTTTTACATTGTAGGTTAGAGAAATCGAAAACCGAAACGACCGCGGAAATGGGAAACGAGACACGGGATGCAAACTTCGGGATGCATTAACTTCGCATAATCTGCAAAAGTCGTTTACAGCCATGTTCACTCCGGTATTTCGCTCACATCATCATGTGTTTACAACAGGTTTACAGTGGAAGTTCAATCATAGATTTGAGTTCGATGCATGATGTCTGTGCTTCGATGCGGCTGTACAGGCGGATAACATACGTCATAACTAAACGTATCTGATTGGCTTACGCAGGGACGTGCACAGGAATTTTGAGGGGCAGTTGCTCTGACCTAAAAAAAGGGCAACCAACACTCGTTCTCATGGAGGCGCGCGCGGTGTGCACGGAGGGGAGGGGCTGTGCGCGCGCGAGTATGTGAAAGAGACGCGTGAGTGAGAGACGCAGGGAAATGAAATGCAGCTGAACTTTTGCTTTATGAAAGACATTGACAAAGACGAAAACTAAGGACATTTAATCTATAATTTTATTTTATTTTAGTTAGTTTTGCCAAACACACATTACAGTTTTGGTTAGTTAGCCTATCGTTTTTTTTTTTTTGTAATGCCTCGTTTTTATTTTTATTTCAGTTAACGACGATGTTTTTTCCCACCTAGTTTTCGTTTTTTTCGTTCGTTTTCGTTAAAGATTATAACCTTACTCACCTTTCCGACAACGTTAAGTCGTCTCACCCGACAATCTCCTTCTAGTGCCGCTCATGCAGGCTCAGCTCAGGTGCCGGTCGCGTGCAGCGCTGCAGCCACATAAACAGAGTTTGCCCTTCCCCTACTGACTTTCACTTTCGGACTGCATCCATTGTAAGATATTTTTATTTATTTTTTCCCACCTCGGAAGGGCAACGTGAGTGGAGAAGGGCATATGGGCAGTTGCCCGGGCAACCTGAGCAACCCCCCTGTGCACGTCCCTGGGCTTACGGGTAACCAATGATTTTAAACTTCAGACAAGCGTCCCCTAGCGAGAGAGAAAACACTTCTCTATTATGCCATTCCAGACTCTGTCTACGAAGCAAAGTGAAGTAGCAGAGTCTGGTATTACCAGGCTATAAATCGTGTGCACGATTTAGCAAATCCAGGGAACAAAATAGTAAATCGTGCGCAAGTTTTAGTAAATCAAGGGAATGAATTAGTAAGTCGTGTGCACAATTTAGCCTACTTTTTTCCTTGCATGTCATGTGCTGGGCTCTGTAAAAGACTGTTAAGGAAACACGTAATATTTATGAGGTAAATATTTTGTCAAGGCACCCAAATATTAAGGTTCTGTCATCATTTAGGCCTACTCATCCCCATGTCATTGCAAATTTGTATGAATTTGTCTTCAGTAGAACAAATAAGTAGAATAAATATATATTTTTTTCTTGTTCATACAGTGAAAGCCAAAAGAGTCCAACATTGTTCTCTAATGTTTTTCAAAACATGTTTTTTAGTAGGACACTGTAGTTCTACACTAATGTTGTAATCCTGCAGAAACTTGCAGACTTTGGGCTGGATTGTTGTAGTTTTTAAAGTCACCATGAAATCAAATTTGGCAATTCGTGTTATTTTTATGAAATATTGCAGTAGCCTATTTATTACAAATGATTTATCCATGCACATAATTTTTGAAATTCATGTGCCTCGTAATCTTTATTAAAAATAATTTCCCCTCCCTCTTGCAGCGACATCTCTTCTCTTCTCTGATGATGCGTTTAGTGGCACGAGGGCGGGGCAAACTGTCACTCACATGAGATCAACCAATAGCAACCACAATCTCAACCATTCAATCAATTCCCCCTGGACAAAATCAAATCCTGTCCTAAGTGTGTTGGACTTGGCCACCGATTAGCGTCCGACTTGAAGCAGTGCATGCCGTTTAGAACTTTTGTCCAACTTGAGACGGCGCCGACACCACGTGACTGTGACGTACAGTATATACCATTAAAGATTCATGCAAATGTCCTGGAGACGTTGTCACAGTTCTTAGATTTAGTCTGTCTTAGTTTTTGGACAGTCACGTTTTTTTTTTTTTTTTTTTTTTGTGTTCTGTCCTCGACTTGAGCTGTCTCTGAAACTCTGAAACGTTCTACACTATGTGCAAATAATGCAGAAAAGGCCAGACCAAAAGGGGTCAGCAACTACACTGACAGAACATGAAGAACTTAATCTGGACAAGAGCACTTATCACACTCCAGTCCAGTTGGTAGCGGTAATGCACCTAGCTGCCAGCCGCCATTAAAGGGTTAAAAAAAAGAAGAAGAAGAGGAACGCGCTGCATCCATGTGAGGCACACGGATGTAATTGAATGAAGCCGAACTGCGTTTTGTGGATTTTATGTTTTTGAAATGGGCAGATGAAATGAGAGAATAGCCAAAATCACCGTGAAAACAGGTGAGCAGGTAAACGAAACGCCGACTTTCCTTCAAATGACCTTTCTCTCTCTATTTAGATGGAAAAACTTTAGCAACGTGAACTCATTTGATTGTGACGAAAGCATTCTTGAAATTAACGTTACATCATCTCACCTCTATGAGTGAATTGAATTTGCTCTTGTTTGTTCTGGAAATTATGACATTACCACCAGCTGGAAGGAAACAGAGAAGCTTTTGTGTGCTTCGTGTCACGCAGACAGGCAGTCTATTTGAGTACTATGAATAAATTAGCGGTTTGAGAACATCTTTCAAACACGAAGATAAAAAAAAAAACGAGTCCGTCAGGACGAAAGACGAATGAAAAACGAATTCACGTCGGTACAATTGACGTGACGCGAACCCATCGATCAATTGGTCTGTCATCCTTCGCACATTCGGACATCCGTATTCAATAGCCTTGTTAATCACACTACATTGGACATTCAGATGACATTCACAAGTAAATATGCCATTAAAACAATACTTGCCTATTTTGATCGACTGTGAAAAATGTTGTAAGTTGACAATCGTTGGTTGTCAATAACATTAATTTATTGCACATTTATTGGAAAGTCTGAATTTATCAGAAGTCCGAATGTGCGAATATAAAACCAACTTTACCGAAGTCTGTCATCTGGATTATCAGCAATAAAAAAAAAAAAAAAAAAAAAAAAAAAAAACCTCCATCTTAAATTGTATAGGCTTTACACTTAGTACGAGATTCTTTACGTCTTCTTTAATTTAATTTATTTTTTAATTGCACAGTTGTCACTGCATTTGAAATTCTAAATAAACATAAAAGGGAATGGACGGAGAAAAGGGGGGAAAAAGAAGAGTTCAAGTTTGGGCATAATTATTTTCTCGCATTAAAATAAAGGTGTTACGTCGTCTTTTCCAGCTGTAGTGTTTTTGGTTAAATGTGTCATTCTTTAAGCGACATCATGTTGCCATGTTACCATGCTGTGAGATCAAATAACCATTCAGGCCTGTTTACACCTGGTCACTTCATGCGTTTTCTCTGATCGGATAGATCGTGAAAAGACCTGGGTAGCGTTTCCCAAAAGCATCGTAAGCCTAAATTGATCGTAGCTCCATTGGTTTCAATGGAGCTACGATCAACTTAAGCTTACGATGCTTTTGGGAAACTCTGCCCAGGTCTAAACGCATTCGAAACGGATTTAAATCTGATCGCTCAAACCACTTCAGGAGGTGGTCTGGGACGCATTCCAGTCAAAACTGAACTAAGACATCTTGATATTCTTTAGATTTTTCTGCAATATTTGCTATATCATCCATTACCTTCTCTAACTCACTTCGGTAAAAATAAAAGGTTTAAAAAGGTTTTATATTCGCACATTCGGACTTCTGATAAATTCAGACTTCCAATAAATGTGCAATAAATTAATGTTTGCGAATTTTAAGCAGCGACATGATATTGACAACCAACGATTGTCAACTTAGAACATTTAACACAGTCGATCAAAATAGGCAAGTATTGTTTTAATGGCATATTTACTTGTGAATGTCCAATGTAGTGTGATAACAAGGCTATTGAATACGGATGTCCGAACTTTACCGAAGTCTCTAACTCTGTCTCTGATTTACTGACAACTTTTATATCTAGTGAGACTACTGAAACTCTTACAGATATTTTGAATGGAAGCAGACTAGTCACTAAAGGGTTAATTCATTGGCATTCTTGGCATATCTGGCTCTTAAATTCCCATCGTCACCTCCCTCATGTTACCCTCTGAGTGTGTGTAATGGTTGGATAAACTATTTGTGTATCATTACTTTGTCTCTTGTGAAGATAATTTGTGAGCTGCTGTGCTGTTGGGAATAAACTGCCTGGCTTTCACAGTGATTCTTTGTTTCCATGCATTACTGAGTTAAATGGAAAGGAAAACCCTCCAGGGTACTTTCCCCCCTATGAATTCAAGCTCCTCCTTGCGGAAAAAAAGTACACTTTAACATACTTTTAAAAAGAGTACATTTTACAAAAATAATATTCTTATAAAACATATACTTAAGTGCGAATTTAATGTATTGTTTTCAGACAATGCATATTAATTGCAATTACAGTTTTTCTCGATTGCTAACACACAATAACTGGTTCAGTTGGCCCAGTTTCCCAAACCATTCATTCAGTTCCAGTGCTTCCCACAGGTTTGAAATATACTTGTGGTGGTAGCCGGGTGAAAAATCCTCCTATTACACAAAAATGATCTACTACATGTGACAAACAAATAATGTGTGATTTTTAACAGTATTTTTATTAATTGAAATTAATTTTAATTACATAGCATACTATTACATTTAATTACATACTAATATTGCATAATATTGCAATGCATTATTATGCATTGTAAATTATGCAAAATTACAGCATTTAAATGGTTATCCTTTTCCTGTGTTCTCCTTGCTGTCATATAGTGTCTCTCTCAGTGAATGGGACACAGATTTTAATAGTAAAATGTATATAATGAATAATATATGTCAAATAATGTTCTTAGTCTTTTTTTCCTTTGGGGGAGACTACAATAATTTACTATGAATTAAATAGAAATCAAATTAAATATAATTTATTATGCAACTAAAATACCAATAATGCCCAAAAGAAAAAGAAAAAACTTAGCGTGTGACTTTTAATTATAAACAAGCCCGCAATACACAGGGACTCTTATTTTGAAATGTTTGTACTATTGTAGGCTGATCCTTCAGATTATAAAACAACCGTATAAAAGATTTTATATAAAGGCTATGGAGTAGACATTGTAATAATTCATCAACTTGAGTTCATTAGTAATCGCTTGGCATAAATCTGCGCTTTTCATTGATTGAGAATCACTTTGAAGCAGTCTGAAGCGCCGTTGCGCGAGCTTGTAGAACGCACAACAGCGCCCTCTTGTGACTTTGCAAAATGCAGCGCCCGTGGGAATGTCAGCGGGGGTAAACAGTATTGACGCACACATAACAAGCAGGTATGAAACGATTAGTTAATCTATCGCGGGAGGTTTCATTATATTGGGCAGATATAAAAGTATAAGAGGATAAAAATAATAAAAGCAAAAAATGTGTCTCCAAATATACTTGGGCGGCCGTTATTATACCAGGGCGGCCCGCCCAAGTAAAGTCTATGTGTGGGAAGCACTGAGTTCTAGAAACAAAGACACACTACACAAAATTGCCCTCATTTTGCACAGGTTTAACAGGATCATTTATCCATGTGTAAACACTGAGTGGCAAAACTGATGACACACTAATCAGAATATCAGGATAATATAAATAGGGTAACGGGTGATTATGTGCTTTGGAAAATGAATCCTAGTGGTGGTTGACATTGTTCTTGTGTAGGAATGATCATGAGGGAAGTTGGTCTACAGGTTCATCTACAGGGCTCTTACACATACAGTATAATTACAGTACACAGTAGCAGTACTTTCGATGAGAGAACTTTCACTGTTCTATCTACAGTAAATATTGTAGCACATGTTGTATGCCCTTAAACATTAAAGTGTACCTTCTTTAAGTACACTTAAGTGGCCTTTTATTTCAAAATATTATTTTATGTGCAAGTACAGTTTTTAAAAATACACTTTTAATACACTACAAATCCACTTGACTGTATTGAATGTGGACCTGTAACCAAAGTCTCTTATGTTTCAACCTTTCCCCTCCACCCAATTGGAGACAAAGAAAAGAAAACTTAAGATCAAATCCATTCCTCATGTCATTTATTTTTTAAAGTATCTGCTCAGTGCTTTTCAAAGTTGTTGAGTTGTTTGTTTTTTTGATTCAGACACGCTTGGTGTGTTCTTTTGGGGATTCATGTGATAGAGTTGTTGTTGAGAGACAGTACTTTTATTATTATTATTATTATTATTATTATTATTAAACTTACCTGGGAGTTAAAAGGCTGTATTTAATACTCATGGGTTTGGTACTAGTGTATGAGTCATGTTCACGTGATTGAAGCAGATGGTTGTACACTGTTTAGACCACAGGACTGCGCCAAACCCAGTTACTACAATAGTAATGACTCATTCATTTCGTATTCATGTTTATCTGGAAATCATGCTGCGTAGGAGGTTTTGTCATTGTCGGTGATATGTATAAAATGTAAAGCGTTCAAACTGCTGGTGTGAAATCTCCATTTGTTCAAAAGTCAGTAGAATGTTGTGATTATATGATACATTTCTACTGATTTAATTTTACCAACAAAACGTTCTAATGTACTGTAAGTAAACTTTTAATTAAAGATATTGTTGAAGTAAATTGAAGGTAAAGAATGGCTTAAATGAAAATGTTCACTTGTTCTTTTCTCAAGAATCCTTACCGTTTCAAAAAAAAAAAAAAAAAAAAAGTGTCAAGAGTGCCAATAGCTCTAGGCCACAGCAACCTAAATGCCATCTAACAACAAAATGCTTTAGTTCTATGTGTAAGAGAGTAAAAACTGCTCTGACGTGAACGCTCCTCCTTCTCTCTGTTCCCCAATTCTCAGAGAAACACCATGTTTGTCCACGGACAGTCATGTTTAATTAAGCTATTTTGTTTGAATAAGCTGTAGCTAATGCAGTCAATTACAAACGACAAACGAGTATTTTGTGAAGGGACTGCTGTATGTTGCCTAAATCTTTTTAGATTCTGTATATAGTGTACATGAAGGTAAAGAATGCTCATGAATATTTTTCTCCTCCTTTTCTACCCCATTATTGAGCACAGTAGCTTCGATGATAGCCAAAAGCTGCTTTTAGACCAACGTATGGATTGTTTTAGCGTGACGGACGGATGTTGGGACTATTTAAGGAACCAGCACAGCAGGAATCACTCAGACCTTTGTGTATTGAGTGAAATTGCTGTTGCAGCTGAGGGACATGGATACAATGTAAAGCTTGAATTGCGTTTTCATGATTTTACGTTTTATTTTTTGAACAGCTGCTGACAGTACATCCGACAAAATGAACAAAAGAGATGACGCCCCCAAAGACCGGTAGGATTTCATTTCCTTTTTTTGCCTTCAACACTCCAGATTCTATCAAACTAAAGGACTGATTTAGCCTCAGTGAACCTCAATGATATGTGGTTTCAGTTTAATTGCTCTGAAAGCACTTAAGTGAGTCAACAGAACAGACCGATACAGACTGTAATCAAGCTAATAGCTTTCCACTATTACCTGGGGTCATATTGTTATAAGTGAACAACAAATAAGTCATATTTTTCTCATTTCTCTTGATATTGAAATTGTGGTAATTAATTCAGATTGAGATCATTTAAATTAAAATATTTTTTGTGAGGGTAGGGTTGCCATGGGCCGTTAAAGGTGTCCCAAGTTCATTTTTCAAAATTAAAAAAAGGCTTAAATAGTGTAAAAAATGTCTTTATTATCATTTGCAGTGGTCTTAAATTCAGGAGCAGACAGGCAGGACTCAATTAACAGGATAGATTAAGATTGAAGAAAGGTTTTATACTTGGTTGGTTTGTTTTGCATGTGATGGAGTGGAATTGAAGTAAATAAACTGAGACTTGTTTACTGTCATGTTCTTTCTTCTGTTCAGCGGATGCCTTGTAGCGATCATATTCTTCATCCTTGGCCTGGGAACACTGTTGCCATGGAACTTCTTTATGACGGCATCTATGGTAATAAGAATGATATGAACTGTTATGAATGTTATTATTCTAGATATGAACTGGAATAACACAGGAATAACACGAGTTTCTCAGAAAATCTTTAAGCCAAATCTTCATGAACAACACATTTGTTTGCATTTTAAAGGGCGCTTCATTAGTATGAGAGAAATTCTCCCCCAGGACATTGATCTTTTATCGATCTGAACTCTCCAATGAGTGTAATTAGTTTGCTAGTTGGCTAACATCCAGGAATGAACTGATTAGTCTGATCACTGATGCAGAATTTTGTCTCATATTCCTGCTATCACTATAATTATGATATTATTACTGTGTTGTGGTTAATTTTGTAATGTTTGAATATTTCCAATGTGTTTAAAGCCTTTTTTATTAGCAGTAGTTTAATAGTCTGATTTGAGAAAAGGTTGCGGCCTTGTTTGCGAGTCGCTGTGTTTTATCATTCAGATTTAACAAAACACAATTGGAAACCTTTTTTTTTTTTTTTTTTTAAATTCTCGTAAATTTTCAGTACTCAAAGCGACATGTTTTCCATTCGTTCGCATGCTTTAATGTAAAATAAAAGAATATTTCTCAGGGTGAGTTAAAAAAGTAAAAGTAAATTTCACGATAGAGAATTTTTGGTGTAATTTAACTAGGGGGAAAAGTCTCTCTCTCTCTCTCTCTCTCTCTCTCTCTCTCTATATATATATGCGTTCTAAGTTATCGACTTTGGCCATCAAAAAATCCATATCGGTTGACCATTTAATCTGCCAGGTCACAGTGTAACATTTGATTATATTGCAGTGTTGAAAGTGATTGTTTAGTGTTTTCTTAAATCTTTGATTTGGTTTTTACAGTATTTCAACAACAGACTCAATACTTCTGAATGGAGGAATGGAACAATAACAACTAGGAAGGAGTATTATTTCAATAACTGGATGACTCTGCTTTCCCAGCTGCCTTTGCTGCTGTTCACTTTGCTCAACTCTTTTCTCTATCAGCGGTGAGAATTTATTTTTGAAAAAAATATTTTTGTTCCTGGTGTACTTGACCCTAGCACACAAACCACAAAGATGCTTAACATAGTTATGAAATGCACTCTAAATGTGTATAATTCAAAGGGACGACAATGATGCAGTAATGTAAAAAAAAAAAGATAAAATTGTAAAGAGTGAAACAATAATCCTCATTAACCAAGACAGCAAATACATTTTGAACATTTGTTGATGTATTTTTTTATATATCATATCCACTATTAAAATAGTTTTATATAAACATAATATAAAGTTTAAGGACACAAAATTTCATTAAAATGTTTATGACACAAATTCATTAAGCAAAAGTGTGTTGTTTAATATAACATTTACTGAAATCAGTAATATATACCAGGTCATTTGTGTTTCAGGATCTCAGAGAGAATGAGGATAGCAGGCAGTTTAGTCTTCATCCTCATCCTTTTCATCCTCACTGCTGTCCTGGTGAAGATCCCAATGGAGGAGGACAGGTTCTTCTCCATCACCATGGCAACTATCTGGTTTATCAATTGTTAGTGACTTTGAAACCTCATATCACCATCATAAATATGAATATATTTATATATTTCTACTGATATATGCTGATCATGTGACACTGAATACTGGAGTAATGATTCTGAAAATTCAGCTTTGCATCACTGGAATAAATTACATTTTAAATATATATTACAGTAGAAAACAGTTATTTTAAATTAATTTTTAAATTATATTTAAACATATAATTTTACATTTTCTACTCTATTTTTGATCAAATGATTTTTGATCAGCATTGGTGAGCATAAGAGACTTATTTCAAAAACATGAAGAAAAAATCAACACTGAACCGAACTTTATAACTGACACCCTTTTAAGGGCAAGTTTACACGACAATGATGTAAAATGTTTTTTGTACAAACGACAATATTGTCAAAATGATCCCCGTTCACACGGATCTGCAAAAATGGCTAAAACACTGTATTTTGCTTCCAGGCCAGTAGTTGGCGATGTCACTTTGTAAAGAAACACTACACTCATATAGACTGAACACATAATATGCATGCACATGATATCACCATTTTCACAAATTTGCGTTTCTGTAGTTTACACAGAGATGATAATGGTATCATTTTCAGAAACTTGCACTTTGAAACCAGTTTTCAAGAGTTTGCATTTCAGGCTCCCAAAATGCCATTGTCTTGTAAATGAACGGCCAAAATGCATAAAAAGTTTTCAGTTTTTAGTTAAAAATGGTGTCGTGCAAACAACCCCTTAATCTATTTCAGAGTAAATGCATAAATATTGAGATGCATCAAATATTGTTAATGTTTTTATGTATATCATCCACTCTTGCTGTAAAGATCAGAGTTTTTTTGTGTGTGCTCTTGATGATTGTTCTTCTGTTTGTCTCTCGGCAGCATTCGGGGCTGTGTTACAGGGAAGTCTGTTCGGTTTGGTGGGTTTATTGCCGCAGAGGTACAGCGCCTTCTTTATGAGCGGACAGGGACTCGCAGGGACATTTGCTGCTCTTGCAATGATCTTTGCTATAGCAAGTGAGACACATTGTTTGTTTTTTTTTGTATTATTGAGTTACCAGTTTAATTTGAAATAATATTTTGAATGTTTAATTTTTTTTATTTTCTGTTTTCATTTAAATTTTTTTGTTAATTTGTTTTTTGTTTTTTTGTTTTTTGTAAATTTTTTTTGTACATATAGTATAAATTTATATTTCAGTTTTAGTTTCAGTTATTTTAGTACATCAAGTTAAACTAAAGGAAAATGAGAAATGCTGCTTTTGTTTTTAAAGTAACGGAAAGGTATTGTATGGTTTTAGTTAACTATAATAACCCCAGTCTGACAAACAAGTTGATTTCAAGTTACTCAACTACACCCAAAACTCTCACAATAAAAAAATTAATAGAACAGTAAAATATAATAGAAGAAAATAATAGTAAAAAAATAATAATAGTAGAAAAAAAAACATTATTTGGTAACACTTTATTTTAGTGTTCCTGTTACACATCTTACATGTATTTACTATAGTAATAACAGTAAACTATGCATAGTTACGAGCAACTAACCTTAAACCAAACCATTATTTTATAGTAAGTACATGTTAATTCAAATTACTCAGTATTTATTTGTATAATTGCAACAAGGGCACCTTAAAATAAAGTTTAACTTCAATAATTTTGCAAATGTGGTTTTGTGAGGTTAAGGCTCACTAGTGGGGCTAATTTGTCGTCGTTGCACATCTTGTGTCATCTCGGGTAATGTCAGGTCAGCGTTGAATTTCCTTCCTTTTTAGATTTTGCTTATTTAACTCCACAGAGATTCACTCTTGCCAAATGAACATTCATGCATTTCTGTATAGATCTGTTCACTGGCCGACTGTGTGTGTCTGTAACAGGTGATTCTGACAGTGAAACGGCAGCTCTGGGTTATTTCATCACTCCGTGTGTTGGGACCCTTGTCACGCTCATCAGTTACATGCTGCTACCCAAACTGGTGAGTGTGTGTTTAGATCCTGTCAGATCTGTACTGTTCTATAGTCAGCTAAATCTGAGACTAACCTCTGGAGTGTGTATGTGTGTGCAGGAGTTTGCCAGATTTTACCTGGACAGCAAAAGCAAGAGTTATGAGCTTGAGACGTCCAGCCAGCTGCTGCCTACAGGTGAAGCTTACAGTGTATAAAGTTGTTGTGGTACATACAGATACTGGATTGCCAATTCACTATTATTAATAGATTAAAAGCAATATACTGTGGGCCAGATTTATTAATTGCTTGCGCCAGCACAAACCCTCTTTTGGCGTTAAAAGAATACTGTCAGGATTTAAAGACACGCAGTGAAAAATTAGCCCTGAAAAGGCGTGGACACAGATATTTTTTGTGGCAAACCTTATTGCATATGCATTTGAAGGAGTTTCCCTTTCAGATGCAACATTTATGGGAGGAGAGTATTTAAATGAATCATGCAAGGTGATTTACTAAGGTTTGCGCTAGTCAATTTACTGGTTTTTGCACAATTATTTACTGCCCCCCAAAAAACATGTCTTAAACCAGATGCTAATTTGCGCTGCTCTTGGTAGATTGTGTTGGTTATTATGAAAATGATCCAGCTGCATCTGTGTTTATTAATTTGCGCGTCGTCACATCACATGCAGAACTTTTATCTCCCATCAGCGCTTTTGTGGGATTACTCTTTCACTCTTAGGCCACGTTCACACAGCAGCAGAATACGGTTGTCAATCCTGTATTTCAGTCCTTAATACGGTTATGTTCACACACACAGTACGGTTATTTACGGGAGTGACAACCACATTCTATAACCGTACTCGCACCCGTAAATTCTCAGGATTCACAACCGCATTCTCTGAATATTCGTGCTGTTTGAACGGAACCGGACTGGACAACTAGTTGTCAGTCACGTCATACAGTGCGAGAGAGCCGCTCTTCTAAAGTGTTTTGTATGTGGTTTCGCTTTCAGTAACTTACAGCGACAGCGATATGAGCTGTGTGTCATCTTAAGGTGTTAGATCCAGTCACTGTTCTCCACCGGAGCAGCTCCCGTCAGTTTTGTGATTCTTTTCCTAATTCAAATTGATAATACTTTTCAGTTTTATGGACGTCGCCACGTTGGTCACTGTATGGACGTCGCCACGTTGGTCACTGTCGTTATGGTTACTAGTAAGAGAATATGGGCTTGACTCTCGTTGCATGTTCATACAGACAGTGTTCCAGACGCTACTGTAAGTGTGAACGAGACATTTCAAGACTCACACCTATAAGTAAATGCGGTTGTCAATCCCAAAAACTGACCGTGTGAACGTGGCTTTAGTAAATCTGGCCCTGTATCTTTAAAATAATGTTAATTCCAAGAGTTATTTCCCAAGGGAAAAAGAAATACACTTTAGCATACTTATAAAAAGAGCATACAGACATAATATACTATGGTAAAAGTTAAGTACTACTTTATATGTGATTTTTTTTTTTTTTTTTTTTTTATTCTATTGTCTTTGAAATATTGTTAGTGTTCTGCTGAATGTACTGACAAGTATTAAACTAAAATGTCACACATAAATTTTCATAATTACACATTTGTAATTGTTGCAATTTAAAATCACATGCTTTAGTATGTTAGTCAACACATCAAAAGTGTACTTTAAAGCAGTGTTTCTCAACTCCAGTCCTCGGGACCCACTGCTCTGCACATTTTGTATGTATCCCTTATTTAACACACCTGATTTAGATCATCAGCTCATTAGGAGAGTCTGCATGAACTGAATTGAGTGTGTCATATAAGAGAGACATACAAAATGTGCAGAGCAGTGGGTCCCGAGGACTGGAGTTGAGAACCACTGCTTTAAAGCACAGCAAAAATTATTAAAACAATTTAATATGCGCTTTAAAATGAAACTTTTCATTTGACGTTAAGTGCATTTTTTAAAAAGTGTACTCTTTAAGTACACTAATGGTGCCTTTTACTGTATTTCATTAATATTATACTGTATTATTAATGAAATATATTACAAGTGCACATTCAATACAATTAAGCACACTTCTTTTTCACAAGGAGAGACTTTATTTTAAGATGATTGTTTATCCAGATGCTGTGGAAGGTTGTGAGAAGACGAGCGATCCGTCTAATGGCCCAGTGGTTAACGGAAATCCTAACAAAGGTGTTAACTGTGTGAGTGAAGAGGAGGGCTGCAAACAGGCCATCCTCACGCTGCAGACAGAAAACGTGTCCACCCAGAAGAGCTCTGTCCTGCAGGTCTTTAAAAAGGTGCAGTTTATATTTTACCAATCAAAGTTTACAGTGTCTTACAGCTTGTGGTCTGCTTTGAATCATTAACAATGGCTTATTGTCATCATCTTCTCTCTCCGTCTCTAGATTTGGGTTATGGCGTTTTGTGTGACGTTTGTATTCACAGTAACACTGTCAGTTTTTCCGGCTGTTACCGTGGATGTGAAAACTGTCTATGGAGGAAACTGGGGTACGGAATACACACACACATGCACACCCACATGATATTGATATGTTAGTAACGTAATTAGTGATGTGGCGTGAAGGCCAAGTATGGTAACCCATTTAACCCATCCAAGTTAGAGCACACACATTAGGAACAGTGAGTAGTGAACACACACCGTAAACCCGGTATTAAGAATCGAAAAGAATTTAACTGAAATGAGGGAAGAAATTCCTAATTCGTGGGATTCATAAGATTTATATATTTTTGTCTTCATGTCATCTGCAGGGCTACATAAAAAATACTGTCAACAGCCAGAAAAACAAAACTTTGTTTTTAGGAGTTAAATGTTACATAAAATCAGGCGAATGAAAAATGAACAAACCCCTCTGTAAAACCTTTAGAATTTTGTCTTTGTAAAACCTTCAGAATTAAGTTTGATGTTTGTAAAGCTGCTGAGGTGGAGATTCAACTCTGTTCGTGAGAAAACTCAGCCTTTAAAGGTATACTGTATATTGTAATTGTAATCTACAGAGACAAATAGATAAAGTGTAATAAACACTTAAATGTGTATCTTTGATATTTGAACGAAAACATATTATGAAAGCAACGTAGCCCAAAATTGTTTTTTACTTTTTTTTTTTTTTAAAGTTTTACTTATAGTTCACAACATTGCAAAGTCTTTTCTAAGCAAATAAACAAGTTTGCAGAACAGGTGCATGCTGTATTTAGAGCTTTCCCTGACCAAATGCTGACATATTGAGCACATGCTGTAATTTCTACAGCTTGCCCTTCAAAATCATTATGCTAAATGATTAACGAAGTAAATGCACATTCATCAAATTCAAAACCTTACTCATGTTTGAGATAGTGTCAGATGTGATCTGGCAAAAGCTAAAAATAGAGGTTGCTAGATCTCTATTAAATGTCATAATTAAATTCATAACAGTTTTCTACTTAATTCTGCTTAATTGTTTTAAAATCTGATAAATGCTGCCATCTGGTGGCTCTCTAAAGAATAGCACTCAAAGTGCTTTCAACATTAAAAGTACTCCTTCATTGGCCTTCCCAGCCAATTAACTTGGTGTTTTGTAGATGTTTTATTTATTTATTTTTTAATCAAATTTACTGTTATATTATTATTTATAATAATTTGTACAGGACTTTGGTCAGTGTAAGCTGAATTTAAATGTGCTTTGATGGAACTTGCCCCCTGACTGAGCTGTTCTCCCTTTTTTTCCCCTCCATTTCTGTCACAGATTAAAGGGTAAGTTCCCCCAAAAATGAAATCTGTCATTAATTACTCACCATCATGTTGTTCCACACCCGTAAGACCTTCGTTCATCTTCAGAACACAAATTAAGATATATTTGATGAAATCTGAGAGGTATCTGAACCACACATGAGCACATTTCACTTTTCAAGGCCCAGAAAGGTAGCAGAGACAATAGGCTTGTTCGACTTCATGTGGTGCCGCAAAGATTGGCCGCCTGACAAAAGCAAAGCATTCTGGTTAGAAAACTTGTCTGACTTTGATCGGCGCTGCAGCCATTTTACAATCACATGTGCCATCAAAGTACTGCGAGAGCAAAACGAGACCAGCCGCCTAGGTCAAGCGCTACAATTGCACAAAATCGGCAGTGAAAGCCTTGATGACGACACACTTTATTCTCATTGGTCAGATATTCAAAAATGGAATTTCAATCGCATTCACTTCTTCGGCTACAGTCAACACACAAATCGCGTGATCTCCCATGAACGACATTGTTTCAGCACACTACGGAAAGCACAAAGTGTCTGACATGACGGCCGACTCCTCCCCCTCCTGCAAACAGCAGATCTCGCCAGCCGGTGGCAGGTTAGTGTAGTTCATCTCGAACAAGTCAAGGTTGAACCACTGTAGTCACGTCAACTATTTTAACAATGTCTTCAGTACCTTTCTGGACCTTGACGGCAGTGGATGAATCGCTGTCTATGGAGTCAGAGAGCTTTCGAATTTCATCAAAATGTTTTTGCCCGAGTTTTTGAAGCTCCAAAGAGTGCATCTATCTGTCATAAAAGTAAACCAAACGACTTTAAGTAATATTATTTAATATAACTCTGATTGTGTTCGGCTGAAAGAAGAAAGTCATATACATACTGTACTAGGATGGCATGAGGGTGAGTAAATTGTTGGATAATTTTCATTTTTGGGTGAACTGTTCCTTTAATATTTGGCAACACTGTTGACTTGTCTATTGGATAAGAACTGAATTGGATGATGACGTCACTTCTCCAGAGATGCTCTGTAGATGAATTGAACTCATTCCCTAATTGATTAACCTTACACGGTTTTGAACCAAACTCAATCAACACGAGAAAAAAAATGTTGTTCCCTCAACATAGGATCTTGAGGCCACGACAAAACTGTGAGAAGTGAATCTCACTGTTACTGATTCACACACACAAGGATGTACATCACATTTTTGTCTCTCTCCCTCTTTCTCTCAGAACGGTACTTCATTCCTGTTGCTTGTTTTCTCATCTTTAACATGATGGACTTTTTTGGCAGAATTTCCACATTAAAATTTAAGTGGGTAAGTGAATTATTTTATTGCTAATACATTCCTTAATCCATCTCTTCATCTCTCCATGAGCACATTTGGGTGATTCACAGCAAAAGAACTGCAGATAATAATTACACACAAGCTGTTCACAAGCAGTTTGATGTGAGTATTTGTATATGAGATGTTTGTATCCCTGAATGGAAGCAAATGGCACTTTGATACAAATATGAACTACATCTATATATACTTAGATACACATCGTCCTCCACTAGTATTGGCAAAAATGAGAAAAACAGGCTGTGAAAAAAATATATTTGCTTTTTATTCACTTAAGATTTTCATTTAAAAAGATAATACATAATACCTCTAACCTTTAAAGTGTAAATAAAGTGAAATGTTTAAAAAAATATTTTATGAAACAAACTACGATTCAGAAGTTTGATCAGTATGATTTTTTTTCATGAAGACCCATTCAATTAATCAAGTTTATAATAATACAAAAGATTTTTATTTCAAAGAAATGCTGCTCTTTTGAACTTTCAGTTAGACTTTACAACAAGATCCCATTAGTTAATACATTAACTAACATTAACCAATGTGTTATTGCTAATTGTTAGTTAATAAAAATACAGCTGTTTGATGTTAGTTCATGTTAGGTCAGGTCCATAAAATAATGTTTACAGATACAACTTTTGGTTTTGATAATGAATTAGTTAATATTAAAAGTAGCGTTAAGTTATATTGATAAATTCTTTAGAAGTATTTTTGATTTTCATTAGTTCATGTGAACTAATGTAAATGACCTATGTTAACAAATGAAACCTTATTGTAAAGTGTTACTGAACGTTCTATTAATCAAAGAATCCTGGAAAAATGAAAGAATCCCCGAATCACAGTTTCCACAAAAAACCCATATATTTTACATTCAAATGTTATGTTTTTGTGGATAAAGGATAAACGGGTGTTCAAGACATTTTTCCACATTCTGTCAGAAAATGTTTTATATTGTGGTGAAATGTTGTGCATGGTGGAGCTTTATTATTTAAAAATTTCGTAGCAAAAACATGAAACGATTCTTCTCTATGTTCTGTCTCTCCCGCAGCCCTCTAAAGAGAGTCGTTTGTTCCCAGCGCTGGTTGTGTCTCGTGTGGTCTTCGTGCCGCTACTCATGATGTGTAACGTGCAGGAGAGACGCTATCTGCCTGCGCTTTTCTCAAACGACGGGATATTTGCCGCAATCATGCTGATTTTCTCCTGGTCCAGCGGATACTGTGTGTGTCTGTCCATGACATATGCGCCACAGTGAGTACTTGCATTTCAACCGAAATATGCAAATGGTAATATTATTAAATATTGTTACGATTTAATATAACTCTTTTACATTTGAATATATTTTAAATTGTAACTTATTCATGTGCTGCAAAGCTGAATTTTCAGCATCGTTACTCCAGTCTTGTCACATGATCCTTATTGTATACTTCAGAATCACTAGCTTTGTTTACATGGGCACTTTTTGTTTCAGTCGGAATCATTCCGATTAATGAACATAGTGTTTACGTGAACGCTAAATAAAGTGATTGGGTTGATGTCCGCGCTTATGTATCACAAGCTTCAAATCAGTTTGTGCAAGGATACTTATCAAGCAGTAAAAACACCCCTTCCCGTGCCCAAAACAAGGCGTCTGCAGATGGGAGTCCGAAGCAAGCACTGGTGGGACAATGTCTTCCTGCAGCACTTCACAGACCATGAGTGGAAGGAGAATTTTAGATTAATGACAAGCTCATTCCGTGCGTCATACGTCATTATGTTAGGACTGGGTAAAAATATTGATTTCTCGATTTTTATTGATTCTCATTTTTACAAACCGATATCAATTCTTAAATCTCAAGAATCTGTTAGTCTATCCTGTTTTCAGTTGATGAATGAACGGAACATTGTACCGCGCTTCCCATCCAATAAATCGCAATAAGCTTTGTGCATTGTTACTTTTGATATAAAGCAAAGTCTCAAGATTTCAAATTCTGTCCATTTTATTATAAAATTCAAAAAACAAATACGCTTTTGGCGCTGTTTAATGTGCCGTGACAGATCGCAGTAGCCCCTGACTTCCGCTTTAATACCAGTTACATTGTGAAATAAATATGAATGAACATCTGAAGGTACAGTATGTTAAAAGACAGAGTACAACTTACCGTAAATCTGTATCATGTCTCATGTAATCGCTCATTCAGTGTTTCAACTGCTGAAAGATGGCAATAAATCATGTCACGTAACGTCAATAAAACACGTAATGTCACGTAACGTCACCTCAAGAAAACGATATTCAGTGACCATAAACTTATTAGTCAGCTTGAAAAATGAACTGTACAGAGGAGCATTTTGCTAAATATATACACTGTGTGCAGAATTATTAGGCAAGTTGATTTTCTGATCATATTTTTTTCCAAGCACATTTTACCAATTCTAAACCACATTAATCTTAATAATTACTATTCATTTTGTATTTAATCATTTATAAGTGATATATAATTGTTCATGAAGGCTGGAAATGAAAAACGCCTTATATTCAGGTGTGCAGAATTATTAGGCAGGTTTGCTTTTACAGGCAAAATGAGCCAAAAAAGAGATTTAACTCAGACTGAAAAGTCAAAAATTATTAAAGGGATAGTTCACCCAAAAATGAAAATTTGATGTTTATCTGCTTACCCCCAGGGCATCCAAGATGTAGGTGACTTTGTTTCTTCAGTAGAACACAAATTATGATTTTTAACTCCAACCGTTGCCATCTGTCAGTCAAATAATGGGAGTGAATGGGAACTCGATCAATAAGAGTCGAAAAACCTTGCATAGATAAATCCAAATTAAACCCTGCGGCTCGTGACGACACATTGATGTCCTAAGACACGAAACGATCGGTTTGTGTGAGAAAACGAACAGTATTTATATCATTTTTACCTCTCAAACACCACTATGTCCAACCGCGTTCAGCACTCGCTTAGTGAGGTCTGATCGCGCTCTGACAATGACAGTGATGTCTTGCGCTTATACTTCAATGAGTGCCAGACATCACTGCCGTTGTTCATGAACAATTATATATCACTTATAAATGATTAAATACAATATTAATAGTAGTTATTAAGATTGATGTGGTTTGGAATTGGTAAAATGTGCTTGGGGGGGGGGGGGGAATATGATCAGAAAATTTAATTGCCTAATAATACTCATAATTTTTAATGTTCTTCAATATTTAATGCATGTTTGAATAAATCTGTTAAGTATTTATGACAGTCAGCCACCATTTAAATGTTTATATTTAAAAAAAAAAACGAATTGGAGTAGAAATATATTTATATGATTGTAAATATAGTATTATAACTTTATTATTATAAAAAACTTCCTTGAGTGTAATGTAAGTACAAATCAGTTCATTTTAACCTTCAATATTATAATGTAGTACCAACTGACAGCATTAGTTGATTGTATCCAAAATAATCAAATCACAAGCTTGTGAATCGAAATTGAATCTAGTCGTGAAATTTTCAGTTTTGGTTTTCAATCTGATGAAGTGTTTGCATATCCTATCGAACGGATCTGAAAAGGTTTAAACCACTACTTACAATCCGATTGAACAGATTTGAACAATTCATTTTGGTTGACATGGTTTCATGTGACTTTTTTTATTCCGACTGTGCTACTATTACTAGGCTCCATGTAAACACAGCTATTGATAGTTGTTGCTACACATTGAGATCTTTCATGCTGATGTTTTTTCCTTCTTTCTCTCCGTTAGGCTTGTGGGGCCTGCAGATGGGGAGACGGCCGGCGCGTTAATGACGTTTTTTCTGTCTCTGGGTTTGTCGTTGGGAGCAGCTTTTTCGTTCCCTCTACGCTTCCTGGTCTGACGCTCGCAACCACACTCTCATTCCCCAAACCGACCGCTCTCAGGGCGTCTGCACTGATGCTTGTGCATCAATCTGTTCACTCACAGTGGACAAATTCAAAATGGAAGCACCGACACGAGTTTTATTTGGCAGCTTAAAAAAACACTTACAGAATCTGTTTGCGGTACTAAAGGGAACGAACTGTAAAGGGACGGCTCAAAAAGAGTTTTCTGTGATTCCTCCATAACAAAATTCAGCATGCTCACCAGTTTTCTTCAGTGCCGGTATCCGCTAGGGCTGGGTGATATATCAATATTCATGGAAATTAATTTTTTTTTTTGGTTTCTGTGAATCAGTTCAGAATGTCAGTTTTATTTGAATCAATTGCAAGATCTGATTTTAGTGATTTGTTAAATTAAAATAAAATGTTAGTTAAAACATATCTGTACACAGGTAAATATTATCTGATGTATTGTTAGATTGGTTCATATAAAATAAGTTCATATGCAGAATTATTAAATATTCTTCCTTGTTAATTTTGTAATTAAGAATTTTGGAAAAAAGTGGAAAACATAATTATTTATATTGTTATATAAATAATGATCAGTAGCATGCCCAAACTGACAAAATTACAACGACCATTTTTACAATGACCATTTTTAATTTTTAGTTTTAGTTATTGCCCAGCCCTAGTTACTAGTATTATTGTTACTACTGTTAAAGTAATATAGGATGCTCTTCTGTTAAAATCAGTCACTTAATTTCTGTTGTAAGGGCAGCAGTTGTTGGTGGGAAAATGGATCATACAACAAAAGATTTACTTTCTTTTAATTTATTTTAAATTTTTATGTGGTTTAAGGGAAGAAAGTACATTGAAGGATTTCTAGTTTTGAAAGGGACACGCGTGCGTGCGCGCGCGCGCACACTCACACACACACACACACACACACACGCACACACAAACATATATACAGTGGGGTCCAAAAGTCTGAGACCTGTTTTGTAATCTAATTTAAACTTTGTGTTGCATAAAATATCTATGACTCTGCACTTTTTCTAGGTCACTAATGAAACAAGCAAAAAAGCTGATGTGAAGCTGGATTTTCTTCCATTAAAGCACACAACATGCTCTTTGCCCAAGTCATAACATGGATCATCAGATTTTACATAAGCTTACTGCAGTTAAACAACTTTTAAAGCTTTTTTTTTTTTTTTTTTTTTTTGCCCCAACTTTTCATATCGGTCTGATAATAGGAAAAATATTAACATAAAAATTTGCAAAATAGTGCACTATAGTATCAAACTTATGGACTCCACTGTGCGATTGTGTTTGTACTGTAATGCATGTAACATCAATCCTGTAACCAGTTCAAACATGCATATACATCCAGGTATTCAAAGAAAAATTGTTTTCAAAACTAAATTTTTTCTTTATGGACCTGCAGAAGAGTCACGAGTATAAAACCGACAATATTTCAGATCATTATAATATGATTATTTATTATTTTATTGACAACTAATAGTCAGTAGAGATTTATATGCTTTCTTAATACATCGTAATACAATAATACCTGGAGAATATTTACTTTGCAATTTATAAGTTTATGATTTTCACTTTTTTTGGCTTTAGTTAAATGACTATAAATGCCTTTCTTTTTTTTTTTTTATTTGTTGTATTTACAAAATGATCGGTAACACTTCAAAGTAAGGTCTCATTTGTTAACTAACATGAACTAATAATGGGAAATATATTTTTACAGCATTCACTAACCTTTGTTAATGTTAGTTAATAAAAATGTTCGTTAGTTTGCAGTGCATTAATGTTAACAGATACAAGTTTTGATCTTTCAAATGTATTAGTAAACTTTATTAATATAAATAAGTGCTGTAGAAGTATTGTTTGTTACTTTGAGTTAACTAATATAGTTATTTCATTTTAACAAATTAAACCTTAATGGAAAGTGTTACCAGTTGATCATTATTTGGGGGTCATTGTCATCAAAAAAGTTTAAAACATCTAGTAAAATGTAAGGGAATCTTCATGTACAAATTTCTATACGTGAAACTGGCCAGTAAACTCTTGTAATGTTTTAGTTCATGTTTACACTTCAATAACCTGGACCTAAAAGGCTAGATGTCATTCTCTCATATGTGAACCTGTGCTCAGCAACACTGCCACTGTCATTTCTCTCTCATGCATATAGAATGTGAAGCTATGTAAAAGAAAAAACAATTGTGGAACTTTCTGTATGTTATGCTGGATTGTACAAAGTGCCAAGTGAATGCGAGAGTGTGTTTTTATAGAACCAATGTATCTGTACAGACTAAAATGTTACAAACACGAGGTTTTAATTTGTTGCAAATGCTGGTCATTTTTTGGTGTAGGTATGGTTTTGATTGGTTGTACTTGTTATATGATTTCACATTTTTATTCCTCAAAGAAGACAAGATATGTTAACAGTGTTCAAGCTACAGTTCAAGGTAGAATCAAACAATCGTAATCTCATTACCTCACTCTCGACAACTACAATCAAACCACATTTCAACAGCCAGAAAAATGAATGTAAACTTGGTCCTCTCTGTATGTGACCAGTATTTTGGGAATGTGTTCTGGGACCTTTGTGGAATTGAGACTTCATGAAGAAAAAAGCCTTTTAAGAACAGATATATTTGATGAACGATGAAATAAATGTCCAGTCATGTTGAATTTTGAAACTACTATTTTTCAAGGTCATTTCATGTTTTTTTTTTTTTTACTATTTGTCATTATTTGTTTTCAAAGAGTTGTTGTGAAATTTGATGAATCTGATAAATACAGACAAAAAATGAAACACTTGTGTGCTGAAGGTCACTTTTATTCATGTATTTGTCGTGAAATCCAATGCTGTATCAGAACAAAATGACAATATACCAAAATATATAACAGTAGTTTGTTCTACATCCAGCAGCAAAAATCTCAGGTGAAGGCAAAACTCCAGAATGTCACTGAATGCACTGATACTTTTCCCCCCCCCAAATAAATCTTCATTAATATCATCACATTAATACACACACATACTGCTTCTACCTGCTGTCTGTTTTTTCTTCCTTTTTTTTTTTTTTTAAGAAACAAAGATGGTATCTCAAATATTTGAGTTTATTATCAGGTTAAATTCGGTCAAAATGATTAAAATCCTGTTAGAGTGTGCGTGTATAAGAATCGCCACACACATTCAGGAGTCAGGACTGTCATCTTATTGCTGTCATTACTTATTGCTTACATTTTAACCATGTTTTCATTTTCTATTTTATAATTCTTACAATTAAAGTGGTGTGTAAAATCAAACATGTTGAGATCTTTTTTTTTTTTTTTTTTTAAAGACTATTTTTGGACAGATTCACTAAACAGCTTCGTCACTGATAGACTATAGACGTCATCTTTCTATTCGGTACAATAGAAATCATGCCAATAAACATGCCTTCTTTCCATGTAAATTAGGCTCATTATCGATTAATTGCACATTATTCACAAATGTTAGAGGCTTATTTTCCTGGCACAACTGATGTTGAAAGTAAGCAGACTTTTTACCTTTTCTGTTGTGTTGGGCTCAATTTGACCACTATTTGATATTTAACAGCTTGAAACACTAGTATTTCTCATTTTGGGTGATGAATGTGCATCCAAAACACGTGTTAAATTTTGAGGTCAAATTGATCTCCATTGGTTTCCATGCAATTTGCCAAAAATCAACATCTCAACAAAACAGCAAGGAGTCAGAAAACCTTTATTGTATCTTGCCAAACTAAAATATGGAATACAAAAACTTTTGAAATTTAAGACTCATCTTCTGAATCATCCAAGGAAAATTCACTCTTGAATTTTACAGTTGAGTTTTAGTTCAAATCATTGTTGAAATGTGTATTTGTTAGTTTTTTGGGCTCTCAATTGCTAGTCTGTTGCAGCACTCAAAATAAGTGAGAAACCCACTTTACCCTCACAAGGGTTTGAGAACCAGGGACCGTTTACATGACACCGTTTTCAAATTAACTTTTTAATTCAACTTTGTGTGCATTTTTGCCGTTCATTTACACGGAAATGGAGTTTTGGTGACATGAAAAAGCAAACTTATGAAAACGTTTTCACTTTGAAACGATCTCTTTATCGTCTCTGTGTAGGCTACAAAAATGCAAATATGCAGAAACTGTGACATCATGTGCATGCAAATTAGTTTCTTTACAAAGTGACATCGCCATCTACTGGCCTGGCATGCATAATACAGCGTTTTTGCGCACTTACACTAAGTACAAATAATGTTAGACACCTCAGTGTGCAAATAGTCATTACAAGTAGTCATGACAAAAAAAAAAAATAATAATGTTTTTTTTTTTAATTTGTGTCTGTGCAGCTAATTGTGAACAAACATATGTGGGTCAAATTACCCTTAACACAATAGAAATAATAGAAAGGAAATGGATGGTAATTATTACATTTTGCTAATATCTTTTTTAGTCTTCAACAAGCTACAATAGAGTTTGTTTTTACACGCATCTTTATTTTAGTGTTTTTCATAGTGTCAACTTTTGGCAAATTGCATAGAAACCAATGGTGGTCAATTTGTACCCAGTTTATTACCTCAGCAGGAAAGAGATATTTGTACATTTTATAGCTATCACAGCAGCAGGAATTGTCAAACGAAAAAGTTATAACCAGGCATATAATATCCGGTCATGCAGTTGTGTGCACTTTCTACATTTTAAAGCACAAATACAATGTAAAGTCCCAGCATAGTATGGCAGATTGTGGTAGTCTGCTGGTTTCTCCACAAACTAGCAGTAAACAACGCTATGAGCGGGCACAATTCATTCATAAGTGTGTAATCCAGTGTTTAAACAACTACAGGACCTGATACAAGCCTATTAAATGAGCTCTGTGTGTTTATGACAGCACAGTGAGCGTGACGGTTCCTTTGGTTTTCTTCAGAATACAGACAGCCTCTTCGTGAGTGACGCCCTCCAAACTCTGACCGTTAACAGCGATGATTTGATCTCCACGCTTCAGACGCCCATCCTCTGACGCGGCCCCCTGAAACACACACTTATGATAAAGCATCTACAATGCATCTGTATTGTGGGATCTGTTCTTTATCTTCTACCGTTACCTTGCTGAAGACTGTTTTGACGTAGATGGGAAGGTCACCATGGGGGCTGCCAAATCCACCCACAATACTGAAGCCCAGCCCATCAGGCCCGCGCTCCAAACTAATGCTCTTGCACTGCGGAGGACTGGAAGAAATGGAGATAAAGAGCACACGGTTACATGGATAATCGCTATTATCCGCTAATCGCTAGTCTATAGCTTATAGAGTTTATAGTCATGATTTGAAGAGATCAGGGGGCCAAGTTGCCAAGGCAAGGATGATATGGACCCTTTCTCACCCCCTACCCAAAACTACAGGAAGTTTATTACATTATTTTGCTTGAAAATCTGATATTATGAAGTGTAAAAATATACCCTATATTATGGGGACAAAATGTCCCCACAAAGATGACAATATCCAAAATACCTGGGGGGACATTTTTTGGTCCCAATGAGGAAAACAGCTTAATAAATCACACAAAATGATCTTTAATAATTCAAAAGTGCAGAATGTTTTTTGTGATAAGTAGGTTTAGTGTTGGGGGACAGAATATACAGTTTGTACAGTATCTAAATTATGTCTATGTAGTCCCCATAAGACCTATCGCGTGTGTGTGTGTGTGTGTGTGTGTGTGTGTGTGTGTGTGTGTGTGTGTGTACAAACCCCAGGTCATCATGGAAAATGCTGCTGGCTGTGAGTCCTGCTGTCTGCTCTGGTGAGGGTCCAGTTACTGTAGTATCACCAGCAACTACCTACAAATACACTTATGTAAGAAATGCATTTCCCAATGTACACATACACTTACATATTATATATATATATATATATATATATATATATATATATATATATATAAAAGGTGCCCTTTAAATTGAATTTACCTTGGCATAGTTAAATAACAGGAGTTCAGTACATGGAAATGACATACAGTGAGTTTCAAACACCATTGTTTCCTCCTTCTTATATAAATCTCATTTGTTGTTCTCTGAAGAACAGGCGAATCTCAACATAACACCGACTGTTACGTAACAGTCGGGATCATTAATATGTACGCCCCCAATATTTGCATATACCAGCTCATGTTCAAGGCATTAGACAAGGGCAAGCAGTATTAACGTCTGGATCTGTGCACAGCTGAATCATCAGACTAGGTAAGCAAGAACAATAGCGAAAAATGGCATGATATTTTTAGTGATATTTGTAAATTGTCTTTCTAAATGTTTCGTTAGCATGTTGCTAATGTACTGTTAAATGTGGTTAAAGTTACCATTGTTTCTTACTGTATTCAAAGAGACAAGACTGTCGTTATTTTCATTTTTTAAACACTTGCAGTCTGTATAATTCATAAACAACTTCATTCTTTATAAATCTCTCCAACAGTGTGTAATGTTAGCTTTAGCCACGGAGCACTATCAAACTCATTCTGAATCAAATGTAAATATCCAAATAAATACCATACTTACGCGATTAGACATGCTGCATGAAGAACACTTTGTAAAGATCCATTTTGACGGTTATATTAGCTGTGTGAACTTTGTTTATGGTGTTTAAGGCAAGTGCGAGCTCCGGGGTGGGGAGCACGAGAATTTAAAGGGGCCGCAGCCTAAATCGCCGCATAGTTAATGATGCCCCAAAATAGGCAGTTAAAAAAATTAATAAAAAACAATTCTATGGGGTATTTTGAGCTGAAACTTCACAGACACATTCAGGGGACACCTTAGACTTATATTACATCTTTTGAAAACACGTTCTACGGCAGCTTGAAGTGGATAAAAAGGCACTCTAAAATTCAGATAATTGTATTTATTATAAATTTTAATTTTAATTTGTTTTCATTTAATTGCAATAACACTTAAGTGTCTGAAGTTACACTTAAAACACAAAACACTTAAAACACTTAATAGTTAAGTGTCTGAAAACATTACCTGTACATTCAGTTTGCACCTAGGTATGTTATGTACTCTTTTAAAAGTATGCTAAAGTGTACATTTTCAAAAGGATAATATGGGTCAAGCACTACTGGTGTACCGGGAGCTTGTGTGATGTGTCGTTGTGTACCTGTAGTTGTATGATGCCTGTCGTGTTCTTCAGCAGTGAAACGGCTTTATTGTGAGTCATTCCTTCTGTTAAGTTTCCACAGATAGACACAATCCTGTCTCCAATCTAACACACATACACACACACACAATTAACAAACATGAGACACTGTGATTCACAAATACACACACCTGCTTCAGTGCATCAGACCTTTTACTGGTGGATAAAAAAAATCTAATAATGGTATACATCTTCAACTCAGACATACCCAGAGTTTCTGTGTCTGTGCTGCGAGGCCGCTGGGGTTCATCATGGCAATGAATATGGCACGTCCCCCAGAGGACTGCCCACTCCTCCAGCTATACTGATGCCCAGAGAGTCCGATGGGCCCTGGGAAACACACGCACACCATCACACAGAGAAACGCTCAAAAGTTCTAAAGCACACACCCTAAAGCAGGGTTATTTAAAGTCAATTTTGAGTATTTATTATAAATGATTTATCCATGCACATCATTTTTTAAAATTCACGTGCCGTCGTGATCTTTAAAGTACCCCTATTATGCTATTTTGAAGGTTACTTATGTTATTTTGGTGGTCTCCTACAACAGATTTACATGCATCCAAAGTCAAAAAACACTTTAAAGGTGCCCTAGAACCAGTTTTTACAAGATGTAATATAAGTCTAAGGTGTCCCCTGAATGTGTCTGTGAAATTTCAGCTCAAATACCCCATAGATTTTTTTTAATTAATTTTTTTAACTGCCTATTTTAGGGCATCATTAACAATGCACCGATTCAGGCTGCGGCCCCTTTAAATCCCTTTTAATGATCCTGACTGTTACATAACAGTCAGTGTTATGTTGAGATTCGCCTGTTTTTCTGAGGTCTTTTAAACAAATGAGATTTACATAAGAAGGAGGAAGCAATGGAGTTTGAAACTCAATGTACATGTATGTCTTTTCCATGTACTGAACTCTTGTTATTCAACTATTCCAAGGTAAATTCAATTTTTGATTCTAGGGCACCTTTAATTTCCTCATAATATACACTACCATTCAAAAGTTTGGAAACATTGCTATTTTTAATGTTTTCGAAAGAAGTCTCTTATACTCATCAAGTCTGCATTTATTTGATCAAAAATACAGAAAAAAACAGTAATATTGCAAAATATTATTACAATTTAAAATAACGGTTTCTATTATAATATACTTTAAAATATAATTTATGTCTGTGATGCAAAGCTGAATTTTCAGCAACATTAAATCCAGTCTTCAGTGTCACATGATCCTTCAGAAATCATTCTAATATGCTGATTTATTATAAATGTTGTGCTACTTAATATTTTTTTATAACGTGATCATTTTTTTCAGGATTCTTTGATGAATAAAAAGTAAAAAAAAAAGCATTTATTAAAGTAAAACAGCATTTATTTAAATTAAATCGTTTGTAACTACTGTTCAAAAGTTTTGCAGTCAGTATTTCTTTCTTTCTTTCTTTCTTGGAAGAAATTAATACTTTTTTTTCAGCAAGGATGTGTTAAATTGATAAAAAGTGATAGTAAAGATTTATATTGTTATAAAATATTTCTATTTTGAATAAATGCTGTTCTTTTTGACTATTTATTCATCAATGAATCCTGAAAAAAGTATCAAAGTTTACAAAAAATATTAAGCAACACAACTGTTTCCAACTTTGATAATAACTGAGTATCAAATCAGCATATTAGAATGATTTCTGAAGGATTATGTGACACAAAAGACTAATGATACTGAAAATTCAGCTTTGCATCACAGAAAAAAATTATATTTTAAAGTATATTAAAATAGAAAACCATCATTTTATATTGTAATAATATTTCACAATATTACTGTTTTTTTCTGTATTTTTGATCAAATAAATGCAGGCTTGATGAGCATAAGAGACTTCTTTCAAAAACATTACAAATTGTAATGTTTCCAAACTTTTGAACGGTAGTGTACAATGCAGCATCACTTCACTCAGTGTCTCAAACGTTCAGTCAAGGACCTGGTCCCTGTAAACCGAGATCCACCAATAACAAACCACAAGCTTCCAACCATCCAATCAATTTCCCATTGACAAAATCAAGCCCTGTCCTACATTTGTTCTTGTTCCAGAAGCCGTTTCATTCAGATATGTCACAATACGGAAGAAAAGACTATTGCAACTTCTGTTTAATGCCGCCTTTAACACTAAAAACATTTAAAAAAAAAAAACATATCTTTACTTAAAATAAAATAAACTTAACTGAAATAAAATGAAATATTAAATTTAATTTAAATAAACGTATTTTATTTCAGCTAGTTCAGCTAGTAACATTTAAAGTTGAAGAACTTAAATAAAATTATAATAACTATAATTGTATATCAATGATACTAAAATAACACTGACCTAAAGGCCTATTCACACGTTATATTTATCTTAAACTTTAATATTTGGCAGAGGCTAAGTGCAAAAAACCCCCCAAAAAAACTTACAGATTATTTCCACTAAGTGTTAGTGTTAGATGATATTTATACTAAGTGCAAATAGTAGCAGATAAATTATAGATACATTATAAAACAGTATGCATTCAGTGTATATTTATTACAAATCATACATGGAAGCTGCCTTATTGGAATATTGGCACATGACCCAAAAGATCTTAATTTATCGGTCAGTGAATTTTTTGTAAAATGTAAAAAGAAACAACGGAAAAAAACACTGACAGATTTCATCCCTGGTCAGAGCCGGTCAATAGAAACACAGTTTGAAATCTTGGACTATTGACAAATATTGGCTCTCTGTGTGAAAAGGCCTTAAGGTTCAATTACTGTAACTGACCTTTGTGAATTCAACCGTCCTGATGTCTTTATCTAGCACTGCAAGACAAGAAAGGAAAGATTGGAAATCAAGAATGAAGCTGAATATTTATATAATTTAGCAGATGAACTGTTCTTACATTCAAGTGTTTTCTCTGCATCACCCTGTACAGCCGCAGGAATGACTTTACCACTGCCCGTCTCGCTTATCTGCACCGAAAACACAGAGAGACATTTCACACATGAAAACACGCCACTGAAGAGTTTTATTAGGCCATGAGTGCACAACATGACTCTAGCTCGGCACCGTTCATGTTTGTGGTTGGTGACTATTGGTGCTTTTACGCCATGTCATAATTACTGTACTGATTCTGAACTGTAAAAAGCCTTCACATGCTTGCAGAACTTGTAATTTTCTGGGAGCTACAACTTGTACCACCTGACCGCAGAGCTGCGCAGACCGATCAGTGTATGACATCAAAGTACCGCGAGAGCGATTCAAAAGCATACGGTAATTACGACATGGCGTGAATGCAGAATAATCTGCACACACCCATCAGGTGCACACAATATAATGATATTAAATAATAAATTAAGTACTGTTAACAAACGAGACCTTATTGTAAAGCATTGCCAAAAAAATTACTAAAACAATCTGAAATTGAAATGAAAATTAAAAATTGAAAAATAAAAGGTAATTCAAAAGCTAATAACAATATTAAAATAACAGTGGTGCGCGCATTTGCAAGACCCGCTCTGACTAGTCGCAGATGCTTTGACAAATTTCAGACCTGCTTAACTTCAAGAATAAACTTGCTTATTGTGTCTTGATCAGTTTGGGTTTTGAAAGACAATTAATATTCAGTAATATTATCAATTTAACTGCACTGACACATTTGAACTGAATTGAGCCGGATAATGAAAAATGAAAACTTTGCACTGAATTAAGCTGAATAGTTACACTATTTGACTTCTGTGGAGCTGCTTTACAGCTGAAATTGAATTAGTTTCTTAATTACTTTCATAAAAAAATCATGTGAAAATGTATTTTGGGATCATGGCTTCATAGCTATTAGCTGGAAATCTATGGAAGCTTCTTTCAGCCACAGAATAAAACTTTTTATCTCACAATGTAGTTTTTTTTCTTTTCACAATTGCGAGTTTATATACTGTTATGAAAATTGTGAGATAGAAATTGTGAGTTTATATCACGCAATTCTAAAAAAAAAAAAAAAAAAAAAAAAAAAAAATCTGAATAGTGAGATAAAATCGCAATTACCTTTTTTTTTTAATTCAGCGGCGGAAACAAGCTTCCATAGGATTTTAGAGCATGCAACAGCACAAAACAACAACAACAACAAAAAAAACAATGTTTAATAATTGTGCGGAGTGTGTGGATTTGTCTCTGACCTGACTGCTCTGAGACAGACGGCGCTCGGAGTGGAAAGGCCCCGCCTTAAAACGACCCACCTCCAATCTGATTGGACCAGCACAACTCTGAGGGAAAATAAATCAGTTTATATGATTAACATTTGTGTGTGGTAAAATGTATATTGGCTTTCACATTCACACTAGATCAATCACATTTATACACAAAATATATACACTGCCTCTTTAAACGACATGAGGAAGGGACATCATTGGAGAGGTCAAATTCAAAAGTTCCTTCTTGTCTCTTATTTAGCATAATAGTAAAATAGACACATAAAACATGTTACTATGTAGTTTTTTAGTTAATGAGTGCCAAGTTTCACTATGTTTTGGAGATATTGTTAAACATTTTCAGGAGTGTATCTGGTGGTCATTATTGATTCACAACTTATAGGAACATTAAAGGATTAGTTCACTTCCAAATGAAAATTACTCCAAGCTTTACTCACCCTCAAGCCATCCTAAGTTTATATGACTTTCTTCTTTATGATGAACACATCTAGAGAAATATTAATAAATATCCTGACGCATCCAAGCTTTATAATGGCAATAAGCGTTACCAAACGAGTATGAGCTGAAGAAATTGTCTCCATCCACATCCATCCATCATAAACATATTCCACACTGCTCCAAAGGGTTAATAAAGGCCTTCTTGTGTAAAAAAAATATATCCATATTTAACAAGTTATAACACAAACGCATCGTTTTGCATCAGAAGGCCTTCAGCTCATACTCATTGATCCCACTCATTGCATTATAAAGCTCTTGTGTTCATCAGAAAGAAAAAGTCATATACACCTAGAATGGCTTGAGGGTGAGTAAAGCTTGGGGTAATTTTCATTTGAAAGTGAACTAATCCTTTAAATTTAATATAAAGCAATTTAGTTAAATGTACAGGTGCATCTCAATAAATTAGAATATCGTGAAAAAGTTTTTTTTTCTGTAATTTAATTCAAAAAGTAAAACTTATATTAAACTTAAAATATATTCTAGATTTATTAGACAAAGTAAAATATTTCCAGACTTTTTTTGTTTTCATATTGATAATTACAGCTTTCTGCTCATCAAAATAAAAAAAATAAAAAAATCAATATTTCAAAATATTAGAATATTTAATTTCAAGTTCTATTAAATTACCATTCTCAGAGTATAAATACTGGGTTTAGGTCATTAATCCCAACATCAGTCATTGGGAAGTCTGCTGACTTGACAGTTGTCCAGAAGACGATCATCAAGACCCTCTACATTGAGGGTAAGCCACAGAGGGTCAGTGCTGAAAGAGCTGGCTGTTCGCAGAGTGCTGTGCCAAAGCATATTCATGGAAAGTTGACTGGAAGGAAAAAGTGTGGCAGGAAAAGGTGTACAAGTGAAAGGAATGACCACAGGGTTGAGAAGATTGTCAGGTGAAGCCGATTTAAGAACTTAGGAGAGCTTCAAAAGGAGTGGACTGAAGCTGGAGTCAGTGCATCAAGAGCCACCACATACAGACGTCTTCAGGAAATGGGCTACAACTGTCACATTCCACGTACCAAGCCACTTCTGAACCAAAGACAACGTCAGAAGCGTCTTACCTGGGCTAAGAAGAAAAAGAACTGGACTGTTGCTCAGCGGTCCAAAGTCCTCTTTTCAGATGAAAGTAAATTTTGCATTTAATTTGGAAATCAAGGTCCCAGAGTCTGGAGGAAGAGTGGAGAGGCACAGACACCATGTTGCTTGAAGTCCAGTGTGAAGTTTCCACAGTCAGTGATGATTTGGGCTGCCATGTCATCTGCTGGTGTTGGTCCACTGTGTTTTCTGAAGTTCACAGTCAACTCAGCCATCTACCGGGAAATTTTATAGCACTTCATGCTTCCTTCTGCTGACAAGCTTTATGGAGATGCTGATTTCATTTTCCAGCAGGATTTGGCACCTGCCCACACTGCCAAAGGTACCAAAAGCTGGTTCAGTGACCATGGTGTTACTGTGCTTAATTGGCCAGTAAACTCGCCTGACCTGAACACCATAGAGAATCTATGGGGTATTGTCCCAGACAGCAACATAGTGTGGCCCAGATCCGGCCCACATCTGGTACATGTGGATTACACACGGACAAGATGTGGGCCGGATCTGGGCCGACACTATGTTGCTGTCAGGGGAGGAAGATGAGAGACACCAGACCCAACAATGCAGATGACCTGAAGGCACTATCGGCTTCCATTACACCTGAGCAGTGCCACAGGCTGATTGCCTCCATGCCACGCCGCATTGATGCAGTAATTCATGCAAAAGGAGGCCCAACCAAGTATTGAGTGCATAGAAATTAACATACTTTTCAGAAGCCTGACGATTCTGTTTAAAATATCCTTTTTTTATTGATCTTGTTCAATAAAATAAGTATTCAAATTTATTGAGATGAATTGGTGGGTTTTTGTTAAATGTGAGCCAAAGTCATCACAATTAAAAGAACCAAAGACTTAAAAGTACTTCAGTCTGTGTGCATTGAATTTAATACACGAGTTCCACAATTTGAGTTGAATTACTGAAATAAATTAACTTTTCCACGACATTCTAATTTATTGAGATGCACCTGTAAATGGTGGCTGCATTGTTTTTGACTTATTAACACTGCTTTGCTAAATAATAGATAAATGAACAATTCTCCTATCTTAACACACATTACTTTCTCTGATTTTTACCATGGTTATTAACTAAAACTAAAACCATAAAAAAATAACATTTTGTTCCTTATTACATAATTAACTGAAATAAAATAAAATATAAAAAAGTTTAAACTTATTTTTTTCAGCTTGTTGCAAAGGCAACATTTCTCATTTTTATTTACTTTAACTTGAAGTACTTACGTAATTAAAACTAATAAATAAATTGAATAAAAACTATATAGACATTAAAAAAGTAATAAAAATGACAAAAACACAATGAAATTGCTAAAAATTTAACTAAAATTAAAGTGAAAACAGAAAATATAAAAATAAAATCTAATGGAGAATATTAATAATAGTATATCTATAATACTATAAAAAAATAATTTCATCATGTTCATAATGTTTAAGCAAAAAACTATACAAATTTATTTACAAAAAAATGATTAAAGCTTTAAGATATGCCAGATATGACTGAATGTTTTATATCTTTCAACAATTTTGCCAAAATGGAAAAGGCACCCATTTAACAGAATGACTCTGACATTCACCTTGAGCAGCGAGGCCACATACTCTTGTGTGGCTGAACGAACGTCCTCCCCATTAACCGAAAGGATCTGATCTCCCTGCATGAGACGTCCGTCAGTCTCCACGACTCCACCCTTCACGATGTCTGACACAAAGACTCCTGTGTCGTTCCTGAGACAGACACAGTCAATTACTGTTAGCACAGATGGGGAATACAGAGTTGAATATTCATTTGTGGACCCTTGTAAAAAAGAAGTGTGCTTAATTGTAGTGAATGTACTTGTAGTGTAAATCAAATCTTAAAAGTGTATTTTTACTTGCAGATAATATAATAATAAATAAAAGGCCACTTAAGTGTACTTAAAGAGAGTACACTTTCATGACACACACTTAAGTACATTTTTAAAAGGGCACTTTGTAATAATGTCAAATTAAGTTTTACTTTAAAGTACATTTTAATAATTGTTTTAATAATCTTTTTTCATGCTTTAACTGTAGTGTTTTTCAATATTAAATATAAAGTTAAAATATTTGAATGTACTAAATTGCAACTTTATCATGACAAATGTGTAATTACAAAAATATTTACATGACATACAAGTTTCAACAATAATTACATTAAAGTATATTTTAGTTTACCATAAATGTTTGTCAGTACATTCAGCAGTAACCTTAAACATATTTCAAAGACAATAGAAGTAATTATGCATTTACATATGAAGACGTACTTAAGTCCTACTTAAGATGGTCAAAAACAAGATTTTATCTCAGGGTACACACCGAACTAGCAAAATACTAAAAATGCTAAAAAACAGGAGCCCAAAAATAGACGGACACCCCAATTATTTACCTTAAATCAGACTTATTTAGTACCTTCAACTAATGTTCTAGTACCTTCTCCCGATGATGCTGAGTCCCAGACCACGGCCTGGTTTCTTCTGAAGCTCAATGGTCAAGGAGTCCCACAGTTCTTCTTCCTTATACTGACCCTCATCTCTGAAGACTGTCAGACGTACACGTTGCGGAGTCTGGCGCAAAACGTTGATTGCCTCATCATGCGTCGCCACTCGCAGATCTATACCATTCACCTTTTGAGAGAGAGAGAGAGAGAGAGTTACAAAAGGGAGGGATAGAATGGCTGAAATGAAGTTGACATGAAATCAAGCCTAGTCTAGTCAGAAGAGTGTCTGATGGTCGTGATTTTACCTCCAGAATCTGATCTCCCGCCCACAGTCGGCCATCTTTAGAGGCGGCTCCCTCCTCGTACACCTCATGAATTATTATAGTTCCCTGAACATAGACAAATTCAGTCTTTATATATGTTCTTATAAACGAGTTCCTAAACTCTTGTGAAAAAGAAGAGTGCTTAATTGTTTTGAATGTGAACTTGTAGTGCACTTCAAATTTTTATATTTTTTAAAAAACTACTTGCAGATAATATATGAATGAAATAAAAGGCCAATTAAGTGTACTTAAACAGAGAACAGTTTTACAGCTTTCACGACACACTTAAGTACACTTTTAAAACGTTTTTGCATGATGTTTCTGCAAAAACCCTAAAACAATGCATGTAAACAGAGTAACTCTGGAGGTCTTCAAGTCTTGAAGGTCAGATAGGCACTCCATTAGAGAGCAAACATGTATCTGTGTTGTAATTTCTTTATGTGTAATTTCTCAATATCTTTTATTCATATATATTTATTTTCTTCATTTATCTCTTCATATTCATTTATATATTTATTTTTACTTGATAATTTTCATTTGTAATCTTATTTTGTGTGTTGTATGGCCTTAAATATAATGATATATTTGGAACAAGGTCTTGGCTTGTTATAATAATAATATAATAATAATAATATTAATATTATTACTATATTATAATAATAATAATATAGCAATAATAATAATAATAATAATAATTTCTTGTCAGACAAAGTGAGATTAGGTCAGCATTATTTTACGATCATTTAAATACAATTATCATACTTATTAATATTTAGATTTTTTCAGTTTTCATTTTAAATAAATTGTAGTTGTATTATTATTATTATTATTATTATTATTATTAATAAGAATAATATTTTTTTTCTTTAGCTTTAGTACTTCAACTTCAACTTATTTATTTCAGTTAGTTTGCCAAGGCAACATTTGTAATTTTTCAAAATTAAGTTTTTTTTTAATGTAATATTTATATTTTATTTTATCTTATTTTATCTTATTTTATTTTTTATTTGCCAAGGCAACATTTGTAATTTTTCAAAATTATTATTTTTTTTTTTATGTAATATTTATATTTTATTTCGTTTTGTTTTGTTTTGTTTCTTTTATTTATTTCACCTTAAGTTTTAGGTTTGATTAACAATAACAAGAACTGGATTTTCTCTGAATCCCAACTTGAAGACAATGTGAATTGAAGATTTATGGTGAAAGTTGATTTGTATTAGTTATGAATAAAATTTTGACTGCACAATCAGTTTGTACACATTTAGGTAATCTCCAGTGTCATAGTGTGCAAGTTTATATCAGTCCGCTTGGAAACAAACGTTAAACGTTATTCACCAGTAAAGTGTCACAGCCGCCCACGATACTGAGCCCCAGTCCTGTTCTGCCCTTGCAGATCTCTATAGTGGTCTCACAGCCGGGGATGATGGGACACGTAGCTGGATCAGACGCCAAGGTCCCCGGAGTGGAGCATCTGCTCGAATCTGCAACACACAATCATCATGATGACAAAGATCAGGTTCAGATTTATTCATGGACAAGTTTTCCTTTAATAATCCCAGACTCCTCCCTCTTACTCCTGATTGGCTCTGTCTCTGATGATGTCACAGAAACCAGCGGCAAGCTGATTCCTGGGTCTGACCCTGAGCAAATCTGATTGGATGAGGAGGGCTGGAAGGCGGGGTCAATGCAGATGGTGAGTTTCACTGAGTCCTGGGCTTTCTTCAACAGTGACATCACCTACAACACAACAATTTCACGATTAAACAATGACTCCTGTCATTAATTATTTTTGGAAATAATGAGAAACACTGTTGATGTTTGAAATTGACACCCAAACAAACACATCCCTTCCTTCATTGCTTCACCCCCAAAACAACAAACACACTATGCAACAAAGGCAAACACTAACAGCTGGAGCATCAGACAGCTTGCGCAAGTATGGATGAATCAGCTGTGATTCAACAACAACAGAATACAACAGCATATCTTAGTTCTGTGAAACATAACAAAACTCACTTATCAAGCAGAAACAAAGCAACCTCAGCATCCATCTTCAGGCTTACCCGCTCTCTAACGTTTCTCAAGTGCTGTAAAGCTTTTCCCAATATTAAAACGAGTTTTAATTATACTTCTCTGACTTTTTCGTCTTTGGTAATATCTCAGCCATATCGCTTTCTACAGTCTTTCTACAAATCTCCCGCTTACTCACTCTCTCTCCTCCCCATCATGAGCATACCCCGCCAGAAATTTTACATTCCCAGAACATTCCCAGAACATTCCCAGAACGTCCCCACTGGTGTTAAGGATGTTGTCTAGTAACGTTCCCAGAACATTCAGAGACGGTCACGATGTGGAGTTCTTTTAAGGTTTGGGGAACATTATTTGGTGGACCATCAGGGAACATTCAGGACGTTCTGGGAATGTTTAGGGGACTATTACTATAGGACGTTCTGTTAACTTCCCAAATGTCCTCTCTGTAACGTTCTCGCATGACCATAAAATAACCAAAATAGAACGTCCCCCTAAACTCATATCCGGAACGTTATTAAATGACCAACAGAGGACCATGTGGGAACGTTCAGTTAAAGGTGCCCAAGAATGCTTTTTCACAAGATGTAATATAAGTTTAAGGTGTCCCTGAATGTGTCTGTGAAGTTTCAGCTCAAAATACCCCATAGATTTTTTTAAATTCATTTTTTAACTGCCTATTTTGGGGCATCATTAACAATGCACTGATTTACACTTGGCGCCGCCCCCTTAAATCGCGTGCTCCCTGCCACACGAGCTGTCGACTATATTACAGCGCATTTACAAAGTTCACACAGCTAATATAACCCTCAAATGGATCTTTACAAGATGTTCGTCATGCATGCTGTATGCATGCTTCGAATTATGTGAGTAAAGTATTTATTTGGATGTTAACGTTTTATTCTGAGTGAATTTGAGGCTGTCCTCCGTGGCTAACGGCTAATGCTACATTGTTGGAGAGATTTATAAAGAATGAAGTTGTGTTTATGCATTATACAGACTGCAAGTGTTTAAAAAATGAAATAGCGACGGCTCTTGTCTCCGTGAATACAGTAAGAAATGATGGTAACTTTAACCTCATTTAACAGTACATTAGCAACATGCTAACGAAACATTTAGAAAGACAATTTACAAATATTAGTAAAAATATCATGCTATCATGGATTATGTCAGTTATTATCGCTCCATCTGCCATTTTTCGCTGTTGTTCTTGCTTACCTAGTCTGATGATTCGGCTGTGTGCAGCTACAGACGTTAATACTGGCTTGTGTAATCCCTTGAACATGGGCTGGCATTATGCAAATATTAGGGGCCTACACCCCGACTGTTACGTAACAGTCTGTGTTATGTTGAGATTCGCCTGTTCTTCAGAGGTCGTTTAAACAAATGAGATTTATATAAGAAGGAGGAAACAATGGGGTTTGAGACTCACTGTATGTCATTTCCATGTACTGAACTCTTGTTATTTAACTATGCCAAGGTAAATTCAATTTTTGATCTAGGGCACCTTTAATGTCCCAAATACCCTTTTTGTAACATTCTTATGTGACCATAAAATTAACCAAATTTGAATGTCCCCCTAAAGTCATATAAGGAACCTTGAACTGCAGCACTTTCACTACCAAAAGAGGACGTTTTAGGAATGTCCCAAATGTTCTGTAAAGGTTCACAATTTTCTTCACCTTTAGAGAACTTTTTTAGGCAACGTTGCACAAGGTCACGAGAACGTCGCCTTCTATGTGGGAATATGCTCCTAGGGTACAAGAGTGTTGTGGTGTTGTGGTGATCGATCCGATCCGATGTGCAAACACAATATTTATTTTCAGCACACACACAGAATAGACATCTAGCAAATATTCACAATATTGTTTGCTTGGTTGTTGATTTCAATTTTCAATAGTGTTTCTCAAAAATTGTTTACTGCACCTACAAGGGTTTAGAACAACAATCATGACAAAATTGAGTATTCCTTTAAATTCTTAATTAAAAACATTTAACAGTTGGAATGCATGTTACCTTTTCCACAGAGAGTCCCAGAACCATCTCATCATCTACTGCAAGCAGCCTGTGTCCCACTGCAATCATACCATCCTAAAACACACACACACACACACACAGGTCTGAAACTCTCTAGGTAGGCAGCTCACTAGGTTTTGAGAGACAGCCATACAGTACACAAAAACTAGCAAAGATGCACATAAAAAGTCAAGTCAAATTTATTTGCATAGCACTTATTACAATACACATTGTTTCAAAGCAGCTTTACAGAAAAATCATGATATTCATGTTTTTAATATCTTAATACCTTCATGGCTAATAGTCGCGTTTTGCAATGATATAAGCAATCAAGAGGTTGTATACTGTATGTATGCGAACAAAGTTGGACATACATGCATATCCATATATATATATATATATATATGCTAAATGCCGCTGATTGGATTTAAATAGGCAAATGCTTAAGAGTGTATGATTGGATCATAATGGCAGTGATTATTATGTTTCTAGCATGTTATATGTTTGGCAACAGTTCTTCTAAGCCTAATTAATGGAGTGTGTAGCTCCATCAATTAGCATTGTGAATACAAGATCTTGACCAATAATTGATGCACCTCTTGATGGAAATAACATCACAACATTTATTTCCATCAAAAGGTGCATCATTTTGGTGAGCACTCTGTAAAGTCTACTCCAGCACATCCCAAAGACTTTCAATGAATTTAAGGTCTGGACTCAGAGGTGCCGATTCAAGTGTGAAAATGATTCTTCATGCTCCTTCCCAACTATTCTTTCACAGTTTGAGCATGATGAATCTTGACATTGTCATCCATGGCCAAGATTTGTCTTCCTACATGGTTGTTTAAGAAATTACCAACACATATAAAATGCTAGAAACATGATAATCACCGCAATAATGATCCAGTCATAGACTCTTAAGCATTTGCCTATTTAAATCCAAAGGGCAACTTTTTTTGTTTTTTTTTGGCCGGTCTGTATATGTGTGTGTGTGTGTGTGTGTTAAAGCCAGCATGAAATCAAAATTGATCCAATTTATTTTCTAATACACTTTGCTGGTCTTATTGTTCACAATTTATCAGTGCATGTTACTTGCAAAAAGATTATTTTAGTAATCATCAAAATGTCATGCTGCTTTTTCATAACTTTCATTTTCAGCTAACATCAAGTCCTCTTATATTTCATCCTTGTCCCATCAGGCACCTACATTTCAAACCCTATATTGTTCTCTGGTTAAATATCAGAAATATGTCACATTACAAAAATAAAATGGGTTGTGGACATTGTGTCTGTTGTCTTTAATTTTGCACCTAGACCATAGTGATTCATACCCTTCCAGCTGCTCCATTCTCATCTACACTGTGAATGATGCATCCATCCCTGCTGTCATCCTCCTTCAGGACGATACCAACCCCTCCATCCTCCTGCACCTATGAGATTGACAAAGAGACAAAGAAAGAAAACACTTTAGCAGAAAGCACTTAACATAGCCGGCACAGAGACAGAAACCGCACAAACGCAGTCAAAAGCGAACTGAAGTGTGTGTCTTACCACAGGAAGAGTTATGTGTTGGATCATGTCTAGTGTTGAGCTGGGCGGCTCTGTCTGGGGCAGAAATAAGAAATAACACATTAAACATGATGATGACTGAACAAATGAATGGATAAACGTGAATGGCTGTTTAGATTCAGATTTAGTCCCTACTGGTAGATGGTGTAACTACAACATCATGTGACCAAAAGCCTTCAATGAAAATCCTTCTCCACTGAAGGCCATATGAAATTATTTGTGTATACTGATAAAATATATGTTATTTTTTGCGGGAACCATTAAAATTGCAAATATTTCATAATAGTATAGTATTAGTATTTGTTTTTAGAGGCTCTTAAAAACAGGAAATTGATTTATTGAGATGAACAGGAATGCTAACGGATAGCTATATCTTTTAGAATGAATGAATGAATGAAAAAAGAAACAAACTGCATAAACTAATGAATGACCTTTCTTTTTACATACTTTGGGAATGTTTAATGTGTGCCTGTTTGCCTCCCTTGTGAAAAAGAAGTACACTTAAGTATACTTTTAAAACGAGTGTTTATTAAAGAAATTTAACTGAATGTAATGTTTTCTGATAATTAACTGCATTTAATTGCAATTAAATTAAAATGTATTATAGTTTGAATTTATATTAAATGCAATAAGCTGAAATTTTGAGTGTTTTTGACCCACTTAAGAAGGACTTAAGTACATCTTTATATGTAATTAACTAACTCTGTTGTCTTTGAAATATGGTTAAAGTGTACTGCTGAATGTACTGACTAGCATTTATGGAGAACTAAAATATACTTTAATGTCATTTCTATTGAAACTTTTATGTCATGTATTTAAATATATTTGTAATTACACCTTTGTAATGATGAAGTTGCAATTTAGTATATTTAAAGTATATTAACTTTAAATGTAATATCAGATAAAGCAGTACAGTTAAAATTATAATCAAGTTCTTTACATGTGCTTTAGTGTGTTAGTTGACCAAAAATGATTACAACAATTAAAAATGCTTTTAATTAGACATTATTACAAAGTGCACTCTCTTTAAGTGCATTTAAGCAGCCTTAATTTCATTAATATTATATTATCTGCAAGTACAGGTTTTTTTTAAACCATTTTAAACATTTAAGATTTGAAGTACACAACAAGAGTATTAATTAATTATTATTACTGTTTTATTCTGTAGTAATAATAATTGTATGGTACAAGCACATGTAGATAGCTAGACACAGGAGAGTGTGAGTTTACCTCTATGTGTGTGTCCGGTGAGTCTGTCTCTTTCATTGGCCCGACAGCCATCTGACTCAAAGCATCTCCGTTTCTGAAACACATCACGTGCGTCAGCAGGCAAAATCCCTTCAAAATCCCTTCAGATCAACACATCAAAACTTTTGACCTACCGGATGAAGATGATCTTGACTTTTGAGGGGGCACTTTTAATAATGGCAGAGGCGTTTTGATGGCTGCGGCCGTATAGAACCTGACCGTTTATCTGCAAAGGCGACAAGATGAATCAGAAAATGTCTAGAACTGTTTAGCATCCAATTGTGAAAAAGAAGTGTGCTGAACGGTATTGAAAGTGCACTTGTAGTAAACTAACATTAATAAAAATAAAAGGACATTTAAGTGTACTTAAAGAGAGAACACTTTAATGACTGTTTCTTAACATACTTAAGTACACTTTGTAATAATGTAAAATGAAGTTTAAAAGTACATTTTAAATCATTTTTTTTTATAATCTTTTGCAGTGCTTCAAAAGAAGTACACTTATTTTGATATGTTGACTAATATAATAAAACGTAAAGTACTTTATTATTTTAACTGATATGTGTTATTCAATATTACATTTAACAAATATATTTTAAATGTAATAAATTACAGCTTTATCATTACACATGTGTAATTACAAATATGTTTAAATACATGACATACAAGTTTCAATAGAAATTGCATTAAAGTATATTTTAGTTTGCCATAAATGCTTGACAGTATATTCAGCAGTAAAAAAAAACACTCTAACTGCAGTTCAGCTAACTGCATTTAATATAAAATTAAACTGTAACACATTTTTATTTTATCCCAATTAACATGCAATTAAGTGTCTATTAACATTACATTCAGTTTGCACAAAAGCACATTCTTTTAAAGTATATTATTTCCGAAATAAGAACTCTTTTTTTAAAGTATGCTAAAGTGTACTTCTTTTTCACAAGGGTCAAACTGATGTTTTACACACACTCACCTCCAACAGTTCATCGCCCACCACGATGTGTCCGTCTCGCCCGGCGGCGCCATTGGGGTCAATGCCCACGACAAAAACACTCATGCGTGAACGGTCCCGGTTCCCTGCCAGACTCAAACCCAAACCAGTGCGGCCCTTCTCCAACTCGATCATGTGCAGCTGACCCGGTAAACGACCGTACCGCTCCGTTACTTTCCCTTCACACACACACACACACACACACACACACACACACACACACACAAATATATATTAATATATTAGAGCAACTGAATCAAAGAGCATTTCTGAAGTTGTGCTGAGGCCTGCAGTTTTACTTGTAAATTATACTTAATAATCTGTAGAGTTGCTGCATTAATGGCATTGAATGTTCACTTGTAGTGTATTAGCATCTTAAAAGTACTGCATATGAAATTAAAAGTCACTTAAAGAGAGTACACTTTCATGTTTCTTAACACTTAAGCACACCTTTAAAACATGCACTTTGTAATAATGTCAAGTTTTAAGTACTTTTTAAATAATTTTGTTTTATATAATCTTTTTTTCATCATACTAAAACACATGTAAAGTACTTGTTTATAATTTAACTGTACTGTGTTATTTGATATTACATTTAAAAGTTAATGTATTCTAAATGTACTTAATTGCAACTTCATTATTACATACGTGAAATTACAAATATATTTAAATACATGACATACACATTTAAATAGAAATTACACTAAAATATATTTTAGCTTGTCAGTTAATCCGACAGGAAACTTTAACCATATTTCAAAGACAACAGAAGTAATTATGAAATTGCATATAAAGATGTACTTAAGTTCTTCTTAAATGGGTCAAAAAAGTACTCTAAAGATCAACTAATCGCATTTAATATAAATTGAAACAATACTACATTTTCATTTAATTACAATGAACATACAATTAAGTGTCCAAAAACATTACATTCAGTTCACACTGAAGTATTTCCTTTTAAAGTATATTATTTCCGTAGTACTCTTTTTAAAAGTATGCTAAAGTGTACTTCTTTTTCACAAGGGTCTCCCTCTAAATTTAGTCCTGTATAAGTGCAGTGTGAACAGTGCCCTCTGGTGGCGCTGTGTGTTATAGCGTATGTGAGACTCACTCCAGCTGTAACCGTACTCATCCTCCTCTTCGTCATCAGGACCGTTGTTATGAAGAACAAGTCTATCTGGAATCTCAGTCAGAGTGTCCGAGTCCGTTTCCCCAACATGTGGAACGACCGGCAGTGACAGGACAGGTGTCGTTGGGAAGATTTTTCCCTCCTCTCGATTCAGCTGCCACACAGATTTAATAGTGTTTTTTACTTAAAAACAAAATGCATTAAAAAAACGCTATAATTTATATCCAATTAGCACGTCATCTGTCCACACAACATCCTCCATTAAACCCATGAAATATGAAGCTTAATGTAATCAAATCACATTCAACACATTAATCTGTTCTTCATTTCTCAGCATGAAGAACCAACAAACCAAGACATGCTGCTGTGCTTTAAAAGCCTTTCTAATCATTTGTTAGGTCTGGTAAATTCATGTTTAATGAGTGAAAAGCTGGAAAAAAAGTATCAATATCTAAAATGTGTGTTAGCACCAGGGGTTAAATTGGGATTTGTTATGTTGGGGGGGTGGGGGCTTTCGAGGAGTGCACATGTATATGCAAAGCCTACAAAATCTTATCAATTAAAAAATAAGTCGACAGAGCCCTCTGCTATGAACACTAAAATGATGCAGATCAAAATCATTCTAGATGCTAGCAGTGTGCAAAGCTACATCTGATAGCAATAAAAGCTTTCTGTAGGCCTAAAGGAAAGCATATCAATACAAAATACAGGGTTCGACATTATGTGCTTGTCCTTTGGACAAGTAAATTGGTCACTTGTCTGAGCAAAAAAGTTGCTTGTCTGGAAAAATTTTTTTTTTTTTTTGGTGTAAATATAATTTATTCTGAAGCAATATTCTTAACAGTGTTCCATCAGCTTTTGCATATTTATATCTGCATGCTTGTGATATTTACCCCAAGGGCATTTTTTCCCCTAATCTTATTACATGCTTCATCTTTTATTTAATTTTTTTTTTTTTTTTTTTTTTTTTTTTTACATTGATCAATAAATTCAATAAGAAAATAAAGCAGAACTGTTACGAATCAAATTAAATAATTTACACTGAAAAATTAAACTGCATTAAATAATGTTGTAATATTCTTTAAATATTTTTGAATATACAAATAAGAAATGTTGGGAAAATTTAAACAAGAAACTGAACCGCCAGTAGGTGGCGGCAAGTGACTGTCCTAGTCATTCATTCAAACGATTCGTTAAAACGGCTGATTCATTGGGCCATTGAATCTTTGACTCAACCGATTCGTTCAAAACGATGAATCATTCAGTAATAAAACGCAGCTGAGTGTTGCTGTGAGAGATGCTGAGATTGTGCTGTGATCTTTGTTTGGAACTATTTTCGCTGCTGAAATTGAACAAAAACACTCAGTAATGTGTCTAAAATGTAAGTGACTTCATGAACTTGTATTGAATTTACTTAACTTATTATTGAATGTATAAAAGTAGTGTCACATTTTCAATCGTGATCCCAATAACACGGAAAACAGCGCTCTTGTCGTGTTATGTTACGTAACTGTAGGCTATCATATGTTATAAATATAAAAAAACCCTCCACATTTTGAATTTTTACAGCAGCATGTTTTCTTTGTGCTGCACTCATTTGTTTCTATTTCTCCTCGAGAGGCAGCGCGAGCCTCAACAGCGCAACCTTGTTACTGTCAGCACATTATACATTATATATTATTATTATCCATTATCAGTTGCCACTTACACTAAATGTGATAGAATCATGCTTGTGTTTTGGTAATTCCCTAGCTATTTTTGTTATTGATGTTTTAATCAGGAGTAAAGTAAAACTCTTTCTTTTGCCCCTTCAAAAAATTAAGCTTTAATGTCGAACCCTGATAAGCCTATGTGCCGTGGCTCAGCCCCGGATGGCCCCGGCCCAATTTAACCCCTGCTTAGCAAACTATAAACAATATTACATTGTTAGATATGTCTCAAATGTTGTTCCAAATTTGTATGACTTTCTTCTGCAAACAAAAAGGAAATGTTTAGCAGAATGTTCATGCTACTCTTTAAATTTTGGTCTGTTCCTCACACAAAACTATGCTTATGATGCTTTTAAGTACTTTTTGGATTTAGACAATTCCTGGTTACTCTGTGCTTTCACTGAATGGAAAAAGAGCAACATCTACTACACATCTCCTTTTCTATTCCACAGAAAAATGAAAATCATTAAGATTTATAGGTAAATGGTAAGTAAATAAATATTTGATGTGCGAAAAAAACTATTCCTTTTAAACTCAGTTTAACTCAGCCTTTTGATTAAATCAGCTTTTCAATTATGCTGCATATTTATATATTTAGAAGTCATCATATTACTTACAATACAGCAAAAGTTTTACAATAGTGCAAAGAAAAAAGTATTTTTTATTTTATATGTATAAATATTATTTATTGCATTAAATTTATATTATATATATATATAAATTATATAAATATATAAATAATATAAATTTTATATATAATATATATATATATATAAAACACAGAACAGAAAGAGGGTTTTAGTGCCATATATATGCAAATGTTATGAAATAAGTTCCATAACTGCATATAGATGGGAGGATGGGAGAGGAAACACACACCCACAAACCCACAAAACACAAACCTTAAACGGTGTAGGAGTGAAAGGATTAGTCGGACATAGACGGAGGAAAGGTCTACTGTAAGTGTCAACGGCCTACAGAAAAACAGAGAATAACCAGCACCAGTGAGACAGAGAGACAGAGAGAGAGAGAGAGAGAGAGAGAGACAGAAGGAAAGAGGGAGATCAAGTACTTATTCAAACTACAGCAGTGCACAATATAAAACATTATCTACACTACAAATGCTGTTCTTAAGTCAGTTGAGAACAGGGCAAGTGACAACTGGCCCGAAACTCAGCAGGTCATCTTTACTCTTGATCTCAGAGAGCCTACATACTCTCTGTCACTAATGGAATAGAATATGAGCAAAAGTCCCTTTCAAGGAAAGCCTGTTCATTCTGCAACCACATTTGCAATGCCTCCGGTCAACTATTTTAGGCATCCAAGACCAAATCCTATCTACTTGAAATACTGATTGCTGAACTCGCAATTAAATTTCAAAACAGCAAGAAAATCTAAACTAAACTGTTCCATAAATGTTGTTTCTTATGCTCAAATAGCGTTAAAAAGGCTTTTTTTTTTTTCAGGCTAGACCAGCCAATGTGCATGTGCAGTCCTAAGCGCACCTTCTCAATCAGCAATTGGCTCTTTTATTTAGAAGGCGGGACTTATTCCGCCATATTGTGCATTGCACTTTCTCCCATTCATAATTAATGTGAGTGCACAGTCTTTCTATATATAAAGTTATTGAAATAGCTCAGTGCATACTAAATATTGTGTAGTGTACACTATACTGCCTGCTAATTTTAAATAATACTGAAACAGTAGGCATTATTATGCAACATTATTGTCACAGTGTTTTATCACATTGTACGTGTGTGGCAAATAGTTATGAATTTGGATATTAAAATTTTAGAATTTTAATTAAATTTTGTGTATAAATGTAGAAGATATGATAAAAATCATGTCTATAATTATTTCTGGTTCATCTCAAACTGAGCATATTGCATTGTGGGATATAGTATTCCACACAATGCAGTCTACTGCATACTGCACATTTGGGCAAATATAGTATGTCACAGTGTTGTTATTGTTAACTAAATCTAAAACAAACCATAATTTGTATCTTTTTGTATTCATAATTGAAATAAGGTATAAATAAATAACATATACATATTATATGAAAATATATATTAAAAAAGAAAATTAGAAATGTTGTTTCAGCAACTAATAGAAATAAAATAAGTTTAAGTTTAATTAAGACTACAACTGAAATAAAAATTCAAAGTTAAATAAAAATGTTATGAACAAAAACTGATAGAAATGACAAAAGCACAATATGATTGAAACTAAAAAAATTAAAACAAAAGTTAATTGAAAATATTAATTAATACTATAATAGTATTTATAAAACGGTTAGTTACTTGATTCTGATTGGTGAATAGCAGTGTTTTATTCATGATAAGGTCAGCTAGGGACCGTTCACAAATGCCTAGAGCATACTGCATGCAAAAATCATACAAGTTGGTTAAAATATGCATTGCACATAAGACTGATTGGCTTCTGCACAACTTCTGAGAGTCTGGCTGCCCAGAATTTTATCAGTTCACAAGGAAACAGTCTTGTTTACGATGTAGTGGGCTGCTACAATCAGTACATCCATGTGTCTAAGCTCCATCTTATTTTACCAATGAATTCTGATGTATTTTCCAGTTGTTTGTCATTAGCTACTAGCCATCTCCATTTTTGGATTACTGGATGTCAGGAAACAATATTTATAATTAAGAGATTTAAACAAGTATTTATATTAGTGTGCAAATGTATAACATATATGTATTGTTAACAAAAAGACCACTCACTTATTGTACATGGGACATTGTTAATAGCCAGTAACATGCATCACAATGGCGGTTATCTTTAAAAGACCTGCCCTGAAATGCATAACTAGAAAAATTATATTACAGACTTTTCCAAGCCTGAAAATCACAACTGTAAAACTCTCTGGTATTTTCAGGTTTTTTATGATTAAGGAACCTTGCCTCAAGCACAACTTCATATTCCATTTTCTTGTACAATTATGTCTGTGAAATAATCAGGACTTAAAATGACAGGCTATTAGTGAACACTATGTTCAAAATGAAAATTTCCTCAACCTTCATGACGTTCAAAGTCTTATATATACACTGATGAGCAAAAACATTATGACCAGTCAGGGGTAAAGCGAATATTGTTGATCATCTCTTAACAAGGTCACATATTAAGGTCTTGGTAGATTAGATGGCAAACAAACAGTAAGCAAACATATTTTAAAACTAAAAATTTAAATTAAACTGAAAATATATAAATAAAAGCCAATTCAATACAGTAAATAATACTAAAACACGGTTAAAATAAATAACATCAGTGAATCGGTCTGTTCCTCAAATATAGCTGTAAAAAAAAAAAAAAAAATGTGTTCGTGCTGCCTTAAATTAAGTTTAGTCAACTCAAATATCCAAGTTGTAACTTAGCACTCTTACGTAACGTGGTAGTGAAAAGCACAAGGATGAAGGAAAATATGAATAATGATATTTAATGACAGAAACAGGCAGGAAACAAGAACAAGAACAAGAACAAGAACGTATGCAAATGAGGGAGAACACAGGGTATATATACAAGTGGCAAACAAATGGAACTTAACAAGATAATTAACGGGACACAGGTGAATGAAATGACTAATTAAACAGAATGGGGAAAACTATGTCACATAAAACACAGGACAGAGCATACACCAAACATAACACCCCCTCCCGAAAAGGTGCGTCCTCGCGCTGTAACGGTCCATCGAGGAAGGAAGGAGGGAGGGAAGTAAGGAGGGAAGGAAGCAGGGAGGGAGGGAGGTAAGGTGGGAAGGAAGCAGGGAGGGAGGGAGGGAAGGAGGGAAGGAAGCAGGGAGGGAGGGAGGGAAGGAGGGAAGGAAGCAGGGAGGGAGGGAGGGAGGGAGGGAGGGAAGGAAGGAAGCCAGGAGGGAGGGAAGGAGGGAAGGAAGCAAGGAGGGAGGGAGGGAGGGAGGGAGGGAGGGGAGGGAGGGGTTCTGGAGGAGGGTGTGGAGAAGAGAGAAGAAAAAAAAAAAAAAAAAAAAAAAAAAAAAAAAAAAACACACAACAAGAATAGTCCAGGGCACAGAAAACAGTCCATGGGGGAGTGGAGGGTGGGAGGAGCCAGGGGAAAGCCAGGAGCAGGAGGAGCCAGATGTTACCCCCGAGGCCAGCTAGGACGAGGCCCCAGGGTGGAGTCGCAGATGGAAGGAGCCATGGTGGAGTTGACTTGGTGGCAGACGACCAACAGAGATGCAGCTAAAGATGGAGATTTGGATGGAACTGATGAGCCGACGAGCCCACACATAGCTGATGGTCCTGGAGATTGAGGAGGAGGCATAGTGACGAGCGTCCAAGGAGGTGGCGGACATCCAGAGGGCAGAGGCTGAGCTGGTGGGACCGAGGTGGAAGGAATGCGGAGCCAGACGGAGTCGTAGGTGCAATGCGATAAGGGAGCTCGGAAAAGCCATATGGCTGATGGCGTCCGGTGGAGCCGAGGGAGGTTGGAGCCAGGGTGGAACTGAACCATCGACGGGCTGAGGTGGAGCAGGAGGCACAGAGGCTGGAGGTGGAGACAGGGATTCCTCTGAGTGAGATGGAGATGGCCTGAAGACACTTGGCCTGAAGTGAGATGGCCTGAAGACACTTGGCGTCTCTACCTGGCATGTGGAAGATATAGAGTGGCTGAAGGTCAGTAGCGATGGTGGGGCTGAGGAACTGTCTTAAGAACTGGCTGAATGAGAAGGCCAGAGAGGGAAGCTGGGTGGGTATACAGGGAACTCAGGAGACACAGGAGATACAAAGAACGCTGGAGAATCAGGAGAAACTGGAGATACAGAGCATTCAGGAGACTCAGGGGACACAGGAGAATCAGGGGAATGGGAAATCACCTCTCCAAAAGAGTCAATTAAATCAGCCTCAAAAATACCTTTCAGTTCCTCAGTATAGTTGCCAGGGACAGCAGTCATTTCAACCACAGTGGTGGTGTTGTGGGCGGGGCTTTCCTCCCAGCCCTCGAGCTCCACAAGCACTCCCTCAGCGTCATACAATGTTACCAGCTCACGCACCTGGTCAGAACCTTGCTGTGAGGCGGGCTCCAGGGCGATGTTACCATCCGACCTTGTCCTCGGTCCTGGCTCATCCATTGCGGCAGGCTGGCCACCTCGGTCTGCGGTGGACACGTGTAACATCTCCGTCGCGTCATTCGTCAGTGGTGGCTGGCTGGTCTCTGGCATTGGAGTGGGGCTGATGGCGAAGTCATCCTCCGTGGGGCCGATGGTGAAAGGCGAGTTGTTACTCACCAGCACCCACTCCATGAATGCACCGAAATCCTTCTGAGGACCGTTCCCTGGGAGGCGTACCCGGGACCGCTCGCTTAGGCCGGAGATGTAAAACACGCAGAGCGAGCGGTCGGGAAAGTGTGTAAGGCACGCCAACTCCAAAAAATCCCTGGTGTGTGATTCAAGGGAGCGGTCCCTCTGCTCCAGGCATAGCAGGGCAACTGCAGGAATGTCCATAGTGAAGGAGGAGGGAAAAAACAAAAAGAAACGAAAGGCCGCAAAAACAGTCTACGGACCAAGACTGTCTTCTGTCTTCTGTTACGTAATGTGGTAGTGAAAAGCACGAGAACAAAGGAAAATATGAATAATGATATTTAATGACAAAACCAGGCAGGAAACACACTTTAACACAGTTAACATTAACGAGAACGGACAAGGAATGAGGGAGAACACAGGGTTTATATACAAGTGGCAAACAAAGGGAACTTAACAAGATAATTAACGGGACACAGGTGAATGAAATGACAAACAGAATGGAGAAAACTAGGTCACAGAAAACACAGAACAGAGCATAAACCTAACAAGTACAACAGCCCATTTCAAGTTGACAAAACCTAAAATTTTCATGCAGCACTTTTTTAAATTGAAAAGTTTTTTTACAGTCTTGAATTCAAAAGACTAGGTCTTTTATAGTGCTTTTTTGATGTTTTTTTTTTTAACCTTAACAGCCATGGTCACCATAACTGTTGTGGTAATGAAAAGACATTACAGCATTATTTTGTTACACTGAAGACAATCATACAGGTTTAGAAATTACCTGAGAGTGAGAAAACAAAGACAAAGACATTTTTTTTGGTGAACTATTTAGAATCCAGAGCAGAAATGGAGTCATGTTTGATTATATAATACAGCTGCACAGTTTAATAAAAGAACAATTTCATTCAGGTTTTTACTCACCTTCTCACTGCTGGTCTTCAAGTTGAAGGCTGAAATGTCTTCAACTGCATCCAGCGCAGATGTCTGCCGTTATTAAAAATGAAAGAACAGTCCTCGTTAAACACAGCTAAAGATGAAGTCCAGCAAAAACCTTTCTTCATGACCTCAATAATGTCATTAAACTCTAATGTCATTAACAAAGCTCTCTGTTGGTCTAGAAGATTCAAACTAAAGTCCGCCACAGTAATGAATTTCTATCCTTATGGCTGTGGGCCGGCTGTAGATCCCCCCTCGTGTTTTGTACTTGTTGTTCAGTGCCATTGAAACAAAGCTAGTTTTAAGAGCCATCTGCAGAGAGACATCTGCTGGGCGGGAATGAGACATGGATCATTAACGCACATCTGGACACAGAGAGTTTATAAAGGTCTGATGAAGAGAAGGACAGGCCACAGGGAGCCAAACTTTAAAGGTGCCTTGATACGATGTAGTGGCCAGTTAGAAATATAGCAGAGCTTGAACATGTTACTGAGATGAGTTCAGCATTATTACAACACAATAAATCCTGTATAAAAGTGATAAAATGATTTAATGGTGTAATTTTTTGATCTTTTGCAGGTTGAGATTTCAGCAAAAACAGTCGTAATGTGTGATATCTCAGATCATGGAACCTCTTCTGAAAACGAAGTACACTTTAGCATACTTTTAAAAAGAGTACTGAATGGAATGTTTTCGGACACGTAATTGCATGTTAAGTGCAATTAAATAAAAATGTAATATAAATAAATTTATATTAAATACAATTAGCTGAACTTTAGAGTGCATTTTTTACCCACTTAAGTGGGACTTTTTATATTTAAATTCATAATTATTCCTATTGTCATTGAAATATGGTTAAAGTGTACTGCCGAATGTACTGACAATACTAAAATATACTTGGCATGCATTTCTATTTGAACTTGTTCTGATGAAGCTGCAATTTAGTACATTTAAAATATACTAACTATAAATTTAAAGGTCCCGTTCTTCGTGATCCCACGTTTCAAACTTTAGTTAGTGTGTAATGTTGTTGTTAGAGTATAAATAAAATCTGTAAAATTTTAAAGCTCAAAGTTCAATGCCAAGCGAGATATTTTATTTAACAGAAGTCGCCTACATCGAACGGCCAGTTTGGACTACATCCCTCTACTTCCTTCTTTAATGACGTCACTAAAACAGTTTTTTGACTAACCTCCGCCCACAGGAATACACAAGAGTTGTGTTTGTAGAGTGTGTTTGTCGCCATGTCGTCGAAACGCTGTTATTTTCATCCCGCAGTCCAATCACCGGGTCTGATTCCGGCTCAAATTGATAGGGTAAAATTAAAGACGTGTTTACAATAACACTGAGCGCATGCATCTCCACGTTATGGTAAGAGGCGTGACCTTTCCAGGCAAGATGCACTAAACTGCTGTCGAATCACAACACAGGAACCGCTGGCACAATCAGAACTCGTTACGTATTTCTGAAGGAGGGACTTCATAGAACAAGGAAGTCATCAGCCCGTTTTTATGACAGTGGAAACAGCGGTATACAGATAAGTAAATTATGTGAAAAATACTGTGTTTTTTTTACACGCGAAACATGAACACATGTTATATTGCACACTATAAACACAATCAAAGCTTCAAAAAACCATGAAAAACGGGACCTTTAATATAGAACAAAACTACATTTAAAATTAAAATCAAGTACTTTACATGTTTTGTGTTAGTCAACACCTAAATAAGTGTTAAAATCCTTCTTTAAAGCATTAAAAAAAGTAAACTCTAAATGTTACTTTTTAAAAAAGTGAACTTAAGTGTGTTAAGAAACAGTTATGAAAGTGTACTCTTTCTAAGTACACTTAAGTGGCCTTTTATTATATTATCTGCATGTAATTAAAACAATTCTTATAGATTTGAAGTACACTACAAATGAAAATTCAATACAATTAAGTGCACTTCTTTTTCACAAGGGACGTTTTCGTTCTACAGAGTATTTTATTGTACAAAAATATCGTCAATATTCTTTTTTTTCCAAAAAACACTAGCATTCCCAAAAAACACTAGCATGCTTATAACCATGGAAAACCATGGAAGAATTTTCTAAAATTTGATAACCATAAAACACAAACACACAGACAGGACATCTCAGTCTAACCTGTAGCGGTTTGTATGTAAAGCAGGATTCAGGATAAGGGTGGAGGGTTTGCTCTGAGCGGTTCAGCTGTAGGAGGGCTACAGGAGGCTTCTAGAAGCACAACATAGGAGGTTAGCAAGCTAGTATATCAGCCTAAACACATTTAATCCTGGGAGACAGATCATTAAAAAATCCAATATGTAAACTAGAAGTGACGTTATTTAAAAAAGAAGGACGTGGCTTGGGACATTAAAAGCAAAACAGCTGAACTTTGGAGAGACATAACAGGACCGTTACTTATTTAACCACATTTGATTACGTTCCCATGTAAATGTGTTTTAAGTTGATTTACTGGTAAATTTAAGGCTAAGCGGATGCCAATGAAAAGAAGGAATGCTGGAAGCAGAGATAAGACTGTCGGCTGAGGGCCGAACAGGAATTACCTGACACTTTGGCATAGGAAAGCATTTTAAAGTCGCCCCGTATTTCTCTATGACAGGAGGTGAATCAAAACTATACAGAGAGTCAGGCTGAGAGACAGACAGATGTTGTGAGGATCAAGAGCAGACAGACAGATAGATGAGGACAAGGGGGAGAGAGGTGCAAAGCAGTCGAGTACATCTTTCTGAACACTAATTGTTGATGAAAGTGGTTAGTTAGTATTTGTGCTGGGTATATATATATATAAGAGATATACAAGAGATTCACAATGTATTCACAATGATTCTGCTGATAATATCAAATTAAGCAAGACTGTGAACATTGCAATGATTGTAATATGATTGTTATTTGGTCATAAGGTTTCTCAAAAAGCATGTCGTTACACTAGTTTCATGATCCTTTCTTGCGAATGACACATCGAAACTTAAGCTATATTGCCCAGCCATAGTTAGTTTGCAACTCATATAAATGTTATAAACACTCACACGTATTAAAAAGCATAAAAAAAATGGATCTTGTCATTTCCCATGATCAGTAGATGCTTGTATTGTGTGTGAAACTGACTCTGTCTTTGTGAATGATGCTCTGGACCAGGAACACCACAGGGTTTGCAGCATTACGGATGGCTTCCACTGCCTGCTCATGACTGGCGTCACGCAGATCCACTCCTCCCACCTGTTACACACACACGCACACACACACAGGTTTGTTTTGCTATCAAAGTGAGGACATTCCATAGGCGTAATGGTTTTTATACTGTACAAACTGTACATTCTATCCCCCTAAACCTACCCATCACAAAAAAAAAAAAACATTCTGCATTTTTACATTTTTAATAAAACATTGTTTAGTATGTTTTTAAAGCTTTTTTTAAATATGAGGACTCATGAAATGTCCTCATATTTCATGTTTACATCGTAATACCTGTTTAATACCCATGTACAAATTTGTGTCCTCATAAATCACAAAAACACACACACACACACACACGCACACACCTTGAACTCATTAAGTCATTACTGGAGAAAATCGGCAGGTGTGTAGCTCTGTCCAAAACCCACCAAAAGACACCACTGGAAATGTTTGCCTAGGCATGTTGGGCTGCATTTTGCTAAATCATTTATACCACATCACACAAGTCAGACACCAAGCAGAAAACTGTGCAAATTGTGCCGTTCAATCAGCAGGCAGTGTTGTGGCAGAAGGGACACAAGGTCTTGTTTACTCCATCGGGGAACGGACCCAGATGTTCTCTATCTGTCAGTCACATCGATATTGTGTCAATGTACTGACACTAGGGAAACGCCATTTTCCACCCTTATGGAAAATGGCACAACAAGCTGAACCATGTTATGAGGTTTTGGCTGCGCAGATGTTGACAAGCTACTGTATGATGGCTGACAAGTGCACTCACGTCATAAACGTTTCCAATGCCCTACGTAAGCCGTGTAGTCCTTCGTACCACAGGGGGTACTTTAAATGGGAAAAGATCACTTCAGCCATTTAAAAAAAAAAAAATATTACACCTGAACAGACAAAAAGTTAACGCTGGGGAAGTGTTCTTTTCTCTCTGCAGAAAAAGAAAACTACGGAGGCCACATCCTACTCGAAGGGAGGTTAATTCATGGAGTTTCTGCGGTAGGTCCTACCTGAAAAGGGAGGAGCTCTTCAACACAGTGACTGGTGGCAGAGCAAAGCTCTGCCTAGGGGAAGAAACAGGTTTACCATCAGGGAAACTATGGAAAATACATCATATGGGATTTCCTTTAGGGAATTACTACATTTAGAGCACCTAGCCCAAATACACGGGCTGCCCTGAAAGGGCATACATCACGATTACTGGGCCTGGCAACAAATTCCTCCACTGAATTTGACTGTTGCAGGGTGCTGAAGGGTAAAACACACACAGGGTTCACCTGCTGGGGAACTCACATGGACAAAAAAAGTGTTTGTTTTCACTTCAGGGAGCGGGCCATGCTCTGTTTGGAGACAGCCTTCTGCTTCTACTGTCCCCTAAAATATACAAAGAGCTGCTCAGAGTCTGAAGCTCTGCATGTGGTTCAAGTAAGGTTCAAGTTCACAGCAATGACAAGGCTGGGTCTGCCTCATCCCAAGGCATCACTTGCAAGTTCACCACTTGCATGGTCCCTAAAAGGGGTAGTAGGAACTTTGGGCACTAAGCCCTGTCGGTCGCTGACAGAGCATGTCCTGCACGTCCCCAAGACTCTTGAGCGTGGTCAGGAGGCCCATCTTCAAAGAGAGGACACTTAGCTCAACTGACTCCTGGGGCTCAAAAGGAGCTCTCTGTAGGCCCAGCAAGACTACAGAGAGGTCCCAAGAGGGAATAATACAGAGGTAATTTAATGCCGTTTCTTATGACGCTTTGCTCAGTCTGCTTTGGCTGTGTGTGACCTGCACGATCATGTGTTTGAATGAGGCACAACCAGCAGGACATGTTCTTCATCCTCCCTGACTTTTCACAACATCTGTGCAATCAGCCTAACTGGGGGAAACTGGGGCTAGCTGTGTGCCAGTTCATCAGTGCCAAGGGGGGCCTCTATCAGGGAATATCAAAGCAGGCAGTGGGAGGATTCCTGGGAAGTGGCGAATTAACTCCAGATCAGCTGAACAAGCCGGGGATGGAGTCTCCACTCTCCCTGGAGCATCACTTGTCACGACAGCATGTTCATTGCACAATTGAGTTTGCCTGGGATGTGAGTGGCTCGCAGTGACATCAGTCACTCCTGACTCCAAAGGTGGAATGTACGGCGACAGATCTGCGTGATAGTCACGTGATGCGTACCGCGGTGCCATGCTCATCTTGGGACACGAGTCTGAAGCTAGTGCTGAAGCGGTCTCATATGCAGCAACCTGAGTGGCGTTGCCACTACCAAGGACGCCATATGCCCCAGGAGCATCTGAAATTGTTTCAGTGGAACTGCTGTTTTAGGCAGTAATTGAGAATGCAGGTGCCCACTTCCTTCTGCGACTTTCGTGAAGATGTGAGGTGACAGGGACAGCCTGAAGGGAAGGAACTTGCACTGGTATGCCTGATCCCTAAAAGCAAACCAAAGAAACCCAGATACCAATCAATTCAACCAAAAAGGCTCAGGACAGGACAAAGGATTCCACTCCAGCCTGATGTTTGTGGTGGCCCGGGCAAGCATGGCTGCCAACTCTGTCTCAAACTCAGACTATGATACTACACCTGTGGGTAGGAGTCTAAGTCCTCTGCATCAGAAGGCCCACACTCCGATGCTGCAATCGACAGTTCAATCGAATTAGAAATTAGGCTCGCCATAAATGAGCTGCCTAATTCATCCGTGAATTCCACTGGACGCAATGTGCGTGATAATGAATGGAAGGTCCATGGGGATTGACCTGGTGTAAACGCTCCCATTGTTTTCCTCATACCATCCACAGCACTTGCCGTTGTGGCCTTGTACATTGCAAAGGGACCAGGAGCAGGGAGTGACTGAAGTGACTCTTTCTCTGATTAGAAATTAGTCGCGACCGCAAAGCTGCCATGGCCATGTTCTCACAATAAGGACATGAACCATCCACGAATGCTTTCCCAGCATGGGTACGACCCAAACACGTGAGCCAGAGATTGTGGCCATCTGAGGACAAGAGACATTGACTGCATCCTGAAACACATAGGCGGAAAGGCATCTTTGAAAAGATACTCTCTGTCTGTGCTTGCTCTTTTAGAGAAAACTGCTCTTTCACTGAAGCACCCAGGGGATGAGATGTGGCATCAACACAAGCTTCAACAGCTTCCTTTTTGGCGGAGGTGAATGGAATGAGCTCATGTGACAAACACAACCACTCGGCTCCAAAGAACAAATCTGAATGAGTGGATGCACGCCATCTCCTTTTATACCCGTATGTCCGGGGGAGTGGCACATGCAAATTCCACTCACCAATTCTCATTGGCCTTTTCTCAAAGTATCAGAGTTGTTTGTGGCCCCCATATGCAACCTCTAATGTCAGTACATCGATACAACGTCGAAATGACTGACAGATAGGGAACAAGTTCATTTTGGTGTGTTGTAACAATGCAAGCAACATTGCAACTTGCTATATTAATAGAATTTAACTATTGCAAAATATTGTAAATAATATATACTGTTGTACTATGATATAAGAACTAAAATGCAACCTCATAAGTGACTGATTTGAAATGCTTTACATAAAAAAAACAAAAAACAAATAACCCTTCTTACATGAAGTGCACAGAAGAACTGATTCACAATTGATTCCAATGGAGTTTGACGCTAATAACACAATACTCTAATAAGCACAGAAATACTCTATTCATGCAAATATTGGGTGAAGCAGTGCATTTTTATAATTAGAATGAAGTAGATATTTTATATTTCCATTTTCCATTATATTTCCAATAATTTTTATTGATACTTTTCATTACTGAATCAAATGTAAGTTAATTTATTAACCTTAATAAATTATTATCCTTAGGTCAAATATCTTAGATATTTTCAGCTTATAAATTGCTTGTTTTCAAACTTTTTTTTTTAAATAAACAGAAATTTGAAATGTTAAAGCTAAGTTTTAACAGCTAAGTTTTCTCAATAGCTGTTGTTCTTCAATAAGAACAACAGCTATTGAGAGAAAATAAAAAGAAATGTGACTTTTAATTTATATCTTGATTTTGTGCTTTTTTTTTAGTATCTTAGATTAGACTTAGATTATCTTAATATATTAATAATAATTTATATGTTTAAATAATTTAATATCATTCTGCACTTGGAAGTTTGCTGAGGAACTAGGTTTTAGAACATCACTATGTGTGTGTCTGTACATATTTAACCATATAATAGGGACAACTTTGTACCCAGAAGTGAGCTAAATCTGACAAAACCTCATTTTGGGAGATCCTCGTTTGCAAAAAGGTAAAAAAAAAAAAGAAAAAAAAGAAAGAAAGTTTTCTGAGGGTTAGAGTTACGTTACAGTATTTATAACTAAATGTATATAAAAACATTATAATTGTGTGTGTGTACCTCTACAATCCTGTCTCCTGTTTTTAGTGTGCCGTTGCGTCCTGCTGGACTGTCCTCCAAGATGTGTTTAATAAAGATGCCCCGCATCACTTCTCCGTTGCTAAGGCGACTGCCCATGCCCCGTCCACCAACAATACTGATGCCCAAAGATTTGCCAGCTTCCCTGTGCAACTCCACTCTGAACAAACACACGCACACAACATTCAATAAACATCAAGTAATGACAATTTGCCAAACATCCTTATCAATAGATTTCACATGACTTTTCCAGTTGCCCTCGCTGATACGTTTTAAAATTCAAGGCCTATAGATGATACAAGCCAAGTAAAAAAGAATATGAGTTTCACATATATATATTGTAAAACAATTGTTCTCTTTTTACCAGTATTTATGGTACTGTTTATGTACTATGACATATTCATTCAATGCAGTCAGGGGCATTTTCATTTACTGTTATAATGCCACCTTCGGTGTGTTTTCTTTGCATGTCTTAAATGTATTTTCCAAGTTTTGTCAAGCAAAGTTACAAATTCAGTGGCATGTGGGATCTGACTCATAACTTTTTGATTGCAAGCCAAGAGTTTTAAAAACAGAACCAGTGATTAAGTGTAAAGTATATGTTCAATAACGTCAGTCTGGCATTTTAAAATCCAATATTTGATCCAATACTGAGCCAAAATTGGGTGAGAGTCAGACAAAGTGTTGCCAATTTAACGCCCCACAACTGATGGACATTTTCGCGAAATTCACAGTCAACTTTGTTGCTGTGTTACAGTTAAATCAGTTGGCATATTAAAAATCTTTTGATACATTTTGCCAGTTGGGTCATAAGATTATCAGGCCAAAATTTGCTCCAAACGGTTTTAAGGAAAAATATTAAGAACACTACCAAAGTTAGAGAACTTTTATATTTGTACTCACCTCCGTGGTGGATTCCAGTTGTTGGAAGCTGCTGTCTGTCTTTCACTCTCCTGTCCCTCTCCATCTTCTCTCTCTGGAAGATCTGAGACCATCTGACTAAACCCAAAAACATAAACCTCTCATATTTTATCCATTTTACAGTCGATGAAGCTGACAGGAGAATGTGTGTGAGTGAGGTACGTACTGTTGAGTGTTGTTTTTGCCATCAGAGAGATCATCACTCTGGAGCTGCTGGCTTGCCCTGTATTCCTCTAAATATTCTGCAGGTACATATGTGATTCTGCACACACAATCACATGACTCATAAGCATATGATAATATTTTGCTCATCAGACCTGTCATCAACACTACTGGAATAACACTTTAAAGAAATGCCCTGAGCTCATTCAACAGCATTATGCAACATTATGCAATAAATGCTTTCAGTTGAGCTTAAATTGCATTGACTGCATTTTGTTTTTTCAGATTTATGGCTAATGTGCAATGTTTTCTGCCTATCTCTGCCCAAGGTGAAATCATAATGAAATCTAGCAATGTGATTGTCAACAACAGCCAGCGTTTTATTGGTTAGTAAATGAATGTGTAACAGAAACACAATTTTCTTTTTCTGTTGCATTATCCAAAAAAAATCAAACCAAATAAAATCAGACTCAAAAGCAAGACTGATAAGTTAGTTTTAGATAATTTCGATTTTTATTATTATTAGTATATATACGTCATCAGTTAATTGTAAAACTGATACATTTTGATTTTTTGATGAATAAAAAGTTAAAACAGCATTCAAAGAACAGCGTTTATTTCAAATAGAAATTTTGTAACATAATACATGTCTTTAATCTCACTTTTGATCAATTTAACGCATCCTTGCTGAATAAAAGTATTAGTTTCTTTGTGATTGTCAACAACAGCCAGTGTTTTATTGGTTAGTAAATGACACATTTTTCATTTCTTTTTGCATAGAAATCAAAATCAAAATAAAATCAGACTCAACAGCAAGCCTAATCATTTTGTTTGATTTTTTTTTTTTTTTTCCAATCAGGAATAAAAACGGAAATAATTTATTTGCTTCATCAGTCCATTGTAAGTGAAGATGACAGATCTAATGTAGGTAAATCAAACCTTGTTTTGAACAATTCATGCATGTAGGCAGAGAGATCAAGACATTAGTAATCATGGCACATCGATGTGAATCAAATATTCATTATCTGCACGTTCACTGAAACGCTTCATTAATGAACGAGAATCGATGGCTGGAAATCAAATCATTGCCATGACAGAGAGAGAGATGTTAGTCAAAGATGAACAACACAATGCACATGATGTTAGCAAGAAATGACGGCCTGGAATGTTAACGATGGAACAACAGCCTCTTGAGAACAAGAATTCATGTTACCAAGGAAACTACAACCTGCTCTAACACTGCTTGTTACTGATGAGGAAAATACAGCGTCCTTGACTTTGACTAAAATGTGAGTGTTTAACATTAGTAGGGTCAAATCCACTATGCAGTACAACTATATCTGTATCAAAATTTGTCTTCATATACTGGTTAAAGTATCACAGTTAAAATTGAAGTACTGTCCTATCCCAGCTTAATATGAAGATAAAATTATAAGAAAGCCATTCCTAGAGTGACTTCCTTGAAAAGTGTATCCACTGTGATGACAATCATTATTTACATATAACTTCTGCTTGGTAATCCTAGTGTTGTAGACCTTACACACTTCAGCTTTAAGTGAACATGTGGTGAAATGTAAATCATTTAGCTACTTTGGTGTGAATAAATGTTGCCTTTTTGCCATGTCCACAGGTACTGCACTAACTGGTAATGTATTAAATATTTTTAGGTGTTTCTTCACTTATTCATTTCTCTAGTTAAATCGTTTTGAAGAAAACAAGTTTTGAAAATATGTTTTAATTGTGTTCAGTGTTCTTTGCTGCTCAAGAAACATTTCTTATTTTTATCAATGTTGAAAACAGGGCTGCTGCTTCATATTTTCATGGAAACCATGATACATTTTTTTCAGGATTCCTTGATGAATTGAAATTTCAAAAGAACAGCATTTATTTGTAATAGAACATAAATTGTAACATTGTAAATGTCTTTCCTGTCACATTTGATCATTTTAATGCATCCTTGCTGAAAAAAGTATTTAAAAATCCTATATCTAAGTATAAAAAAAGTATAATATTTTAATGATATACAAAACTGATTGTTATTATTTTTGATCCTTTCACTGCAAGCAGGAAGACTATGAAATAGATGAATTTGGTCTATAAAATAGATGAAGATGGTCTTCTTCTCTTCTGTGTCATTTCGTAATGCCAATTACGCAAATGTTAAAAAAAAAAGCAAAGCCAGAAGTGAAAAATTAAAGTGAAACAATTTACAGTAATCATAATCAACATGTATAATTTGATCAAATAATTGTGACATGCCTAGATATACACTTTTTTTAAAAATAATGTAATACTATACACTAAATATAATATAATTTTAAATACAATATAATGTAACATATAAAAAAAGTAAAAAAAAAAAAAAAAAGGTACTGCATAACAGAAATGACCTAGTAATTGACATTGCTGTTTTGGAAAGACATGAGGGTGAGTAAATGATGACAGAAATTACATTACTTAAACTATCCCTTTAAGACTGTTGCCAGTCGTTAAGCAATCAGAACAATCAGACTTTCTGGATAAACCTCTGTAGCGACAGCCCAAAATGCAGAACGAAACGAATGCAAGCAGGGAGTGAGACAGACAGTGTAAATCAAGCCCAGATGAAGGGAGTACTCACACAGAGATGGGACTGTGCTCTTCCCCCTCAGCACCTGTGGATCTGGAAACGTGAAGAGCAGTTTACAGACGGCAGCCGACACAGATGCGGCTGCCATCGGGATGCAAAATAAAGCAACTTACTACAGCTAGTACAAGCTCTCTGCTGTAAGACGAGTTCTGCATTAGGTTCCCTTGTAAAAAAGAAGTGCGCTTAATTGTATTTGAATGAGCATTTTTTGTGTACTTTACATCTGAAAAGTATGTTTTTAAAAAAAACTGTAATTGCAGATAATATTAATTAAATAAAAGGTCACTTAAGTGTACTTCAAGAGTGTTTCTTAACACACTTAAGTACACTTTTAAAAAGTGCACTTTGTAATAATGTCAAATTAAAAGATCTACTTTTAAAGTATTTTAAATCATTGTTTTAATAATATTTTGTCGAACTTTAAAGATGTACACTTATTTTGATGTGTTGACTATCATACTAAAGCACATTTAAAGTACTTGATTGGAATTTTAATTATAGTGTATTATTGTGTTTAATCACATTTAATATCAAGTTAATATATTTTAAATGTACTAAATTGCAGTTTCATCATTACAAATATGTAATTACAATAAATATGTGACATACAAGTTAGTAGAAATGTTTACCATACAGTAAATGCTCGTCAGTACATTCAGCAGTGCACTTTACCTATATTTCAAAGATAACAGAAGTAATTATGAAATTACATATAAAGATGCACTTAAGTCCCACTTAACTGTTTCAAAAAAGGACTCTAAAGTTCAGCTAATTGGATTTAATATAATTTTTTTTTTTTTATATTTTTTGTTTAATTGCAATTAACATGCAAATAAGTGTTTGAAAACATAATATTCAGTTCACACTGAAGTATTGTCTTTTAAAGTATATTAGTTATGTCATAAGTATAAAAGTATGCTAAAGTGTACTTCTTTTTCACAAGGGTTCTGGATCACCATTGGGCACTGATAAGCCTGTGCTGGTTTGTGTGTAATATTTTATGAATGTTTGTTTAACTTTTTATCGTGAATGTAAATTCTGGAGTTCTGGTGAGGTTAATGGCTCTATTAAATTGGCAGTACTCATAAAAAGCAATTAACCATACTCCCTGACCATACATAAACTTCATTGTAGTAGTGTTGTCAAAAGTACCGACTTCGGTACCTAGTCGATACTGAAATTTAAAAAATGTGATGCTTTGAGCGCTGTTGAGTGGATTCGTAAATATCTCTGATTGGCCGTTGTTTTCACAGCTCATCGGATATGTCTGTGATTGGCTTCAATGATCAACGCTGTAAAAACGTTGTAAATAGTCATCAATTAATCTCTTCACTAAGCGCTTACACAGATACACACGGGAGCGTTTGAAAGCAGGCGTCTATCGCGGATCGGTCCACTGTTAGACACCTGCTTTCAATCGCTCGCGCTCCCACTTTCAAAATGCTTTCAAATTCAAACACTTCCGTGTGCTTTCAAATGCTCCCACGCGTTGATCATTGTAGCCAATCACAGGCATATCCGATGAGCGCGTCAACACAATGGCCAATCAGAGATGTTTACGAATCCGCTCAACAGCGCCAAAGCGTCACATTTTTAAAATTTCAGTACCGATAGGTACCGAAGTCGGTACTTTTGACAACACTACATTGTAGCAAATCTTTCCATGTGATTCAAACTTGAAGTGTCATCGAAATGTAACACGATTGACATGCTCTCAAAAAATGTTACCAGACACAGAAAGAACAGCAAGATGCACCGTAACATCCAAATATGCCTGTCTGCATGTGTGCAAAGTTTTCGTGTGACGCTGAAGTTTATTCAGTCGCCCCTCTGTCATTCATACCTCTGTCTGACCAGACCTGAGAGGCTTACACTACTGTCCAAACATTTCTTTTTATAATCCATGTTGAAAACTGCTTCACTGCTTAATATTTTTGTTGAAACCACAATGCATCCTTTTATGAAGTTCACTTTTGATCAAATTAATGCGTCCTTGCTGAATAAAAGTATTAATTTATACTATTAAAAAGTAAAATCTTACTGATCTCAAACTTTTGAACAGTAGTGTATGTTCAGTGATATGGACTGTTATTATCCATGTGTCAAGAAAATAAAATAGAAAGAGGTTGATTTCTGCCTGAGAAGTTAAACAGAAGCTAAACTGAAATGACTTAATTAGGGTTTGTTTGAAGATCTCACCCCATGTCTGGTCCTATCAGAGAGTGTCTGCGCAGCATGGCTCGCGCCTGTGCGTTGGTCAGATTTCCTGTAAGTTCTCCGTTGATGGCCAGAATAAGGTCACCGACCCCGAGTCGCCCGTCACGGCTGATGGAGCCACCGTGAATGATGCTGCGGATCAGCATACCTGCTCCATCCTTCAGCGCGCACACGGTCATACCTGTAACACACTTGACATGAGTATAACTTAAAAAAAATCACATTCTGTCATGACAGGTGTGGACATTAGGATCAGGCAAAATGTGCTCCCTTTAAATCCATAAGATGGATGAAATAAAAAGTTCACGCACCCTATTGGAATTTTAGTATTATAGTAGTATTAAGTATAGTATTATAGTATTTATAAACATTTTGAATTAGCTTTTAAATTTATATTTTCAGTTTTTATTTTAAATTTAGTTCAAATTTTAGTCGACTTGCGTAGACCGTCTGCCTGGAAGCTATTTATTTTAATTTATAAATATAAGTTAAAATATAAGTTATAAATATGGATATTTTTCTTACAAAGGCCTTTATTACCCCTCCTGGATTACTTTTATGATGGATGGATGAACACTTTTGGACTTTGAAATCAGGAGTTCCATTCACTACCATTTTAAGCTTGGAAGAGAGATTTTTTAATATAACTCCGATTATGTTCGTCTGAAAGAAGATAGTCATATACACCTAGCATGGCTCGAGGGTGAGTAAATCATGGGATAATTTTCATTTTGGGGTGAACTATCCCTTTAAGAGGGACAAAAACACTCTGAAGGCAAGAGAAACAATATCATTGGGATCACTTTCAGAACGTTTTTTAATAGCTGTTGAACGATATAACACTGACAGCCAATCAGAATCCATTTTAATTTAAGGGCTCACGCATTTAAAATGGCAGACGACATTGCAGAGAAGTTAATTGCCGAGATCCAGAAAAAGCCACCACTGATTGACAAGTCAAACCCCCTTTTCAAGGATACTTTAAAGAAAATGGATATATGGAAAACAATCAGTAATACCCCCAGAATAAATAGTGAGAAGAATTAACAATGAGATCATTATGCCAGGCTAGCAAACAGTGTAACATAAAATTACCTCAGGTATCCAGCACTAGTTTCGACAACATTATCTTACTTTCTTTGAAGTTGCAGTCAAGTCAAGTCACCTTTATTTATATAGCGCTTTTTACAATGCAGATTGTGTCAAAGCAGCTTTACATTGATAACTGGTACAGAGTTTTTGCTGCACAGCAGCTCTTCAAGAATAGTGTCAATGCAGGCAGATCAAAGCACTGTTGAATAAATGTCAAGAATACTGTTGAATATCAAATGTCAAGTCAAATGTCAAGTGTCCCCAACTAAGCAAGCCAAAGGCGACAGCGGCAAGGAACCCAAACTCCAACAGGTGACATCAGGTGGCAAACAAGAGGCAAATAGGTGTTAAAATGGAGAAAAAAACCTTGGGAGAAACCAGGCTTAGTCGGGGGGCCAGTTCTCCTCTGGCGAGTGAAAAAGACTACAGTATGTGTTGTTTTTTTATTCCGTTATATTGACTTTTTATCGACTCAGCTAAATTCACTATTAGATTAGATCGATTACATTAGCTGTTCACTCAAGACATAGCATTCTGAGTTAAAGCTGTGCAAAAGGGCAGTAAAAACATGTTGTACACACTTTAAAACTGCAGCGTGTGAGCTTAGAATAAACAGACTGTCATCGTTCGCTGGTGTGGACGCAAATAGTGTTATCATTAGTTATCTTTATAGTTATAGTTCTTGGTGTGACGGGCTGTTTGGCAGTTTGATACACACTCCAAACCACTGATTCGAAACAAAAGATTCGTAAAGCTTTGAAGCTTCATGAAGCAGTGTTTTGAAATCGCCCATAACTAGATATTGTTGAATAAAGTCGTTATTTTGTTTTTTTGGCACACAAAAAGTATTCTCGTCGTAACATTAAGGTTGAACCACTGTAGTCACATGAACTGTTTTAAATATGTTTTTAGTAGGTTTCTGGGCATTTGAAAGTGTTAATTATCTTTCTGTCAATGGAGACCTCACTGAGCCATTGGATTTTATCAAAAAATATCTTAATTTGTGTTCTGAAGATGAACAAAGGTCTTACAGGTGTGTAACGACATGAGGGTGAGTAATTAATGACAGAATTTTCCTTTTTGGGTGAACTAACAATTTAAAGTTCAGCTAATTGCATTTAATATAAATTCATCTATAATACAATTTTATTTAATTATAATTAACATGCAATTAAGTGTCCGAAAACATTCAATTCAGTTTGCACTTAAAGGCGCAGTGTGTAAATTTTAGCGGCATCTAGAAGTGAGATCGCAAACTGCAACCAACGGCGCTCACCTCTCTCTTTTGAAGCAAAATAGAGAAGCTATGGTGGCCGTCTGGCCAACACAAGACAAAGATGTCGTCGTCTGAGACAGCAGAGAGTACGTTAGCCTGTCAAGCAATGAGGTTTCTTCTTACTTCTAACAAAGAACAGTCTCTGCTTCTAATAAACCAGATGACTACTACTACTACTTCTTCCTTGTGCGTATTCAACGTAATGACGATGCAAGCTGCCTCTAAAAACATGAAAGACTTAGTAGAAGAACAATATAGTGTTGAAACGCGGTCTGTAGTCTGTAATAAAAACATAACGGTTCATTATGTAAGGTCTTTATACACCACTGAAAACATAGTTATGTATATTATATTGCATTTCTGTCAATAGATCCTCCCAAATTTTACACATTGCACCTTTAAGTAAAATCTTTAAAGTATATTTTTTCCTGTAATAAGTACTGTTTAAAAAAAATGCTGAAGTGTACTTCTATTTCATAAGGGACTACACATTCCCATGCTCATACCTAGACTTGAGCTGCCCTTGACCACAGTGATGGTCCTCTCAAAAGTGCTCCCCGCAGTGACGTTTAGCTGCTGGGTCTCATCCGTGGTTTTAGCCGGAATGAAATCCTCTTCCTGTGAGGAGAAAAGGATAGAATCCTCATCAAAAACAACATCAAAGACTGAAGTCAAGGACACAGTGTGATAAAAGGAGTTGAGGTCAGATTGTAAGGGTCTTGTGGGAAGGCAAGAAGGATGGGCACAGGCTGGCAATACTAGATTAGCAATGATATGTGAGTGGTGCTTGACTTGACTTGCAAAACCACAATGTTGGAGTAGTGACTTTCCCAGTAAATACTATTACTAAGGTATTTTGAGTGGGTTTGATGGTAGTAGTAGGCCAGCGTAATTTGGGGGAAATTTAATTGCAATTTTTCTGCTAAAATTCCGATGCGAAAAGCTATTTTTAAAGCTCCAGGTTTGCTGTGCTTGTTTGTAGGCCAAGCATAATGAATTACATGTATAGCTATAATACTTAAAAATATTAAACAAAATAAGAAATATTGCTATTTGTAATACTTCACTCAAAATCCAATATAAATTGAATATTTTATAATGTAATAATAATTGTATATTATATTAATTATATTTTATATTAAAAGTTTTATTACATTTTATTAAAAATATTAAAATAAGAAATACTATTATTGTAATAGTTCACTGTAATTAATAACAATTGTTATTATTATTATTAAAATATTAAAATAGAAATATTAGTATTGTAATATTTCACTGTAAAAGATATTTAAGACATAATACAATAACTGTAAAATAAATATTTAAGAAAAAATATAATTTTATTTTACAGTACAAAAGTAATTACAATACTAATATTTATGTCTGTCTTCTTTTCAGTTAAGCCATCAATCTTTTATTTTGGCAGGAAACCATAGGAAGCCTTTAATGCTTCTTTTTAAATGGCAATAGTCAGTTTATAAGTGATCCTAATTACATTTTTGGAAAGATGGTTGCTGCATGTTGCGTTCACAAATGCACATTGTAAGAAGTGATCTAATGCAGGGATGGAGTTTGTACGGAGCAGCATTTAACTGAGTCAATCTGAGATGCTGCAAACACCTGATCATGAGCTGGTAGAAAGATCCTTCAGTCTGAAGCACGCAGTTCATATATTTATTTAATTAACATCACAGTCTTCATGATTTGATAATCGCACAAAGCCATATCAGGATTTCGGTTTCATGCTGTATATAGAAAAATTGTTCAAGAAAAACTTGGGTAAGACAAACATCTGCAGTTTTCCTTTCACAAATTATCAGTTGATTTATATCCACAATTACAGTCAAATCAGAGGCAGATAATCTCCTGATAAACAGTGGTGTTAATGACCTGCTGAAGTGCAATAATGGCAGAGAGCAATCTTTGGCGAGAGCCAGGGGAGAGTGTTTCTGAATGTAGCCATGATTCATACAGCTGTAATTGAGTTTGCTCGTGCAGAATGATTCAAGAGGGACCGAATCACTCAGCTATGAATCTGAGCAGAGACATCCCAAAGCACGAGCCATAAAAACGCAAATAAAGCACAACTGAGGGGACATGAAACAATATAGTCACAAATTACAGCACAGAAAGCTTTGGGCCTGTGGCATGCTGGTCTGGAGAGAGAGTTTTCTTTGACAGTGGGAGTGAATGGAGCTATTTAGAAAATGACATGAGAGGAGATATCAAGGTAAATTACCATCAGAAATGTATCTAGGAAATATGAAAATTGCAAAGTTTTTCCTTCCACATGTGGAAACAAGCATGCTTAAAGTGTTAGTTCACCCAAAAATGAAAATTCTGTCATTAATGACTCGCCCTCATGTCGTTTCACACCCATAAGACCTTTGTTCATTTTCGGAACACAAATTAAGATATTTTTGATGAAATCCGAGAGCTCTCTGACTCCTCCATAGACAGCAATTTAAAGGGTTAGTTCACCCAAAAATTTAATTTCTGTCATTAAGTACTCACCCTCATGTCATTCCAAACCCGTAAGGCATTCGTTCATCTTAGGAACACAAATTAAGATATTTTTGATGAAATCTGAGAGTTTTTTTAATCTCCCATAGAAAGCAATGAAATTACCACATTCAAGGTCCAGAGAAGTAGTAGACATTGTTAAAAAAAGTCACTGTGACTACAGTGTTTCAACCTTAATGTTATGAAGTGAAAAGAATACTTTTTGTGCTCAAAAACAAAACAAAAATAATGACTTTATTTAACAATTTGAACTGTTGTCATACGCAGTTGATGTAGCAAACGCAGTTCGGGTTTCCGTTTTTCCATCTGAATGCCGGCTCAGTATTGGCTGGCGCTGTACACATGAGTGTGATGCTGACGCAGGAGCAGCCAATAATGAGTCGACGTTCGGAAGTAGAACACGGAAGCGCTGCACTGTGTTCACTACGTCAACTGCATATGACAACAGCTCAAACTGTTTAATAAAGTCGTTATTTTTGTTTTTCCTTTGTTTTTGTTTTTGGGTGAGTAATTAATGACAGAAATTTCATTTTTGGGTGAACTAACCCTTTAATTGCCACTTTTAAGGTCCAGAAAGATACTAAAGAAATTGTTAAAACAGTCCACACGACTGCAGTGGTTCAACCTTAATTTTATGAAGCGACGAGAAAACATTTTGTGTAATAAACAAAACAAAATAAGTTTATTCAGCAGTATCTTCTCTTCTCAAAAGTATACAATACCAAAGGTGTTACCAAAAGTTTACTAAATACTAAAGCCAAAATCGAATCTGATTTGACATGAAATGTACATGTTTAAATATGATTTGTTGCTAACCTTAGGTGTGGAGGCCTGTCTGGTCATCTGATCAAATCTGGTCAAATCAGTGCTGCAGAAACTGCCATGTTCAGCGATCATTGACTGCAGCAGCTCGTCCTCCTCCTCGAGAAAATTACGCTCAAAAGCCTTTTCATCAGACAGGTCTAAATCACTGGAGTCGATCTGGAAGTGATGTTATGTAGATAAAAATGATAATAGCATCAGAGAACGATAGTTCAAATAGCTTGTTACGATGACAACCCCCCACCATGGACTTTGCAATATTCTTTTTTGAATTTGAATGACTTTTCAATGCTGTCATGTGCATCTTTTGCTAAGCTTGGTCTAAAATGTTATTCATCCAAAAAGTGGTGTCTGTGTACTATAAACGGTGACATATCGCTCCTACAAGAACGTTGCACTAATAACATGCTTTGATAAGAATGGTTTTGTTGTGTTTTATGAGCACTGACCACTGCAGGCTCAGCACGGAACACAACTTCCTCCTCCTCCTCATCATCATCATCACAGCCCTCCGTCAGGAACAGAGCCGAGAAGATCAAGGAGGAAGAGCCATCCTCATCCTCAGTCTGTGAAGACAGGGAAGTGTCACCTTTCGAAACCTGTGACCATCCACTCAACGATGATGTTTATATCACACTAAGGTTGGCCGATATAACCAGAATCTGGTATATCATGTTAATAAATTCCGATATGTATGTATATATCAGTGGCGTGCGACCCATATAAGCTGCGAATGCTCTGCATACCCGAGCCATTCGTGGACTCGCTAATTATTATTAACACTATAAATTACTATAAATTCCTTTGTTTGAGATATACCATAAAACTTACATGATATATTGTTGGTAATGAGTATGCAACTGTTCGCCATATATTTATTTGCGAAACCACAGTAATTTTCTTCAAATCTGCTAGTGACGGAGGGTTCCGGGCATGCTGATCTCACAGCAGCTTTGCTGGCTACGCTCTGTTATGTATCGTCATCACTGTCATGCGTTCTTATTGGTTTGCTGGCCTATGAAGCAAAGAGTATAGAAGCCAATATAAGGTCTTTGTATTAAGTATTAAGTATTTAGGGTATGCTGTCCGCGAATCACTTGCCCAAGAGCAAAAATGTGCTGCTGCTGCCAGATCTCGATTTCTCCAAAAATCACATTATATTGGAAACAAAATTATGTTATACTTATTGTTAATTCTTAATTAAAAAAAAAAAAAAAAAAAAAAACCCATAGATTTTTTTAATAAATTTTTTTAACTGTCTATTTTGGGGCATCATTAACTATGCACCGATTCAGGATGTGGCCCCTTTAAATCGCACGCTCCCTGGCATTGTAAATTTAACCACATTTAACAGTAGATTAGCAACATGTTAACGAAACATTTAGAAAGACAATTTACAAATATCACTAAAAATATCATGTAATCATGGATCATGACAGTTATTATCGCTCCATCTGCCATTTTTCGCTATTGTTCTTGCTTGCTTACCTAGTCTGTTGATTCAGCTGTGCAGATCTAGACGTTAATACTGGCTGCCCTTGTGTAATGCCTTGAACATGAGCTGGCATATGCAAATATTTGGGGTCATACATATTAATGATCCCGACTGTTACGTAACAGTCTGTGTTATGTTGAGATTCGCCTGTTTTTTTACAGAAGGAGGAAGCAATGGAGTTTGAAACTCAATGTATGTCATTTCCATGTACTGAACTCTTGTTATTCAACTATGTCAAGGTAAATTCAATTTTTGATTCTAGGGCACCTTTAAAGGTGATGTAGGCTATATAGTTTGTGCGGCAGCGGTGCCACCTAGATTAGAGGAATCATAAAAATACGCCATATTTTGCAAACGATCCTTTGTGCATCACGTCCAACCCAAACAACACAATCACAGCTCTTACAGGTGATTATGAAGGCATGTCTCAACAGGTAAATAAAGGCTACTTTCAATAAAAGGTCCAACATATTAGAAATACTTTTTACTGTGTTATTATATGTGTCAAGAGAGTAAGCAACTGAGTATCTAACACTCTGTGTAGAGTGAACGTGAGCATTTAGCTTATTATAAACAAATCCAGAGTACATATCTGCACCGGACACGGTTTTGACATGACAGCATACACGGTTAAAAAAGTCACCGCTTGCCACTGGTATATATGTATATATGTATATGTATATGTATATTTCGGGTAAGAAATTAATACTTTTATTCAGCATAGATGCATTGAATTAATCAAAACTGACAGTAAAGACATTTATAATGTTACAAAAGATTTCCATTTCAAATAAATGCTGTTCTTTACAACTTTCTATTTACAAAGAAACCATCAAATTAGCATATAAGAATTTCTGAAGGATTCTAAGGTAGGGTTAGTGTAGGGGGATCAAATATACAGTTTGTACAGTATAAAAACCATTATGCCTAAGGAATGTTCCCATAATGATAGGAATACTTGCGTGTGCATTTTTTGTGATTTATGAGGACACAAATTTGCATACTGACATGGGTATTACACTGGTATTACAACGTAAACATGAAATATGACGACATTTCATGAGTCCTCATATTTAAAATAGTTTTAAAAACATACTAAACAATGTTTTATTAAAAATGTAAAAATAGAGGATTGTTTTCTGTGATGGGTAGGTTTAAGGGTAGGGGTAGTGTAGAGGGATAGAATGTACAGTTTGTACAGTACAAAAACCATAACGCCTATGGAATGTCCTCACTAAGATAGCAAAACAAACCTGTGTGTGTGTGTGTGTGTGTGTAAAAATTCTGCAGAAATTTTATACAACACCATATACTATGGTTTCAGAAGACTCTTAATAATATATAGCAAATAATACTTGTATATGTCTGTTTTGAAGCTAGACATACATATTGAAACAATGCGTTTTGCATTAATGTAAAGCAGCCCCCCACATACTGATGCTATGCAGATATATCTACAGTGGTATAGCAGATTCTTTTGCATGGCACATAACACCCAGACCAAGATCACAATAAAAGACTGAATTTGATTTGATTTGGTTAGAAATCACTGTCATTTTGCATGTTAGTAGTGCAAGGTTGGTTAGCGAGATGAATTGTTTGATTAGACATACCAACACCATTAATATTTATGATCACGTCGTAGATTTGATGTACACTGTTTTCCCAAAGGCAAGCAGGAAGAAATGCTTTCTCTGTTTCATTGCGGTTCTTGGAAGTGTGTCATTTGAACCATATTAAGAGGTGATGTTACCCAATCGCACTTGTGAGAGCAGAACAAAAGGGTTCGACGCACTCATGCAGTCTAAAGGCGTCTCACGAGATTAAATCAACAGAAAGAAAGTCTTGATCAAATGACCCATAGTGCACTTGACAACCCACCATATACGCTCCAAACTTACGCTCCGAACCTCAAGGCCTCGGGAGAGAAAAAGAAGGAAAGATGCCAAAATGTGCACACAATCCCAGAATAATGGAGCCGAGATAACAGCCTTGGAAAGTTGAAGAGGTTAAGATAAACTACAGCCCCTGAGAGCTCTTCACAAAGATACAGACACACTCCTCTAAGAAGATTTCATTTCCTGAGGCCTTAAAGGACTGCAGACCCATGTCATGAAATATTCAAAGAACCTGCGAAGGAATCCCGTTACTGCAGACACACGTTTCAATAACACAGAAAAACGTACAGAGGAAAAAGCTGCTTTAGAAAGTAGAGTCTAGAATTTCTTACGGGCAGTGGTTTGGCTACCCCGATGCGGACGGCACCCATGTTTGCTCCCTTCAGAGCCTGCACCGCCTCCTCCAAACTGGCGCTCTCCAGGTTGATATTGTTGACATACATGAGACGGTCTCCCGGCAACAAGCGACCGTCTCGCTCTGCTATGCCTTCGGGAACTAATGACCTGATAACAATCACCGTCTTAAGCGGGTCCATTGGGTCCTGCACACATGAACACACACACATACAGTTAACACAGTTTAACATTAACATTATCATTATATTAGACCTGCACAATGATGCATTTCATTAGGATGGGAATTGATGTTTCATTTTTATTTTATAAATATTGGAAGCACATGATTTTCTTGCTATTCACTTTTGTTAATGGTTCTTTAAAGAAATAATTCATTACTGACCCTCATCATTCCTACCTCTTATATTATCAGGTATACAAAACAAAGATAAAGTGCACAAGTCTCTTATGGTACTTTTAATTTTTAACATTTTTATACGTTTTTTATAATTTTTGGAGCTTGATAGTGTACTTCCCTTTTAAATGTCATTGTATTTCAGTTCATGTCAGACATTCTGATAAACAAAATATGAGTCGGAACAATATGGTGAGTAAAAAAGGACAATATTTTTTTTTATTTAAAGGTGCCCTAGAACGTTCTTTCACAAGATGTAATATAAGTCTAAGGTGTCCCCTGAATGTGTCTATGAAGTTTCAGCTCAAAATACCCCATAGATTTTTTTTTAATTAATTTTTTTAACTGCCTATTTTGGGGCATCATTAACTGCGTGGCCCCTTTAAATCTCACGCTCCCTGCCCCCCGAGCTCTCGACTCTATATACAGTGCATAAACAAAGTTCACATAGCTAATATAACCCTCAAATGGATCTTTACAAGATGTTCATCATGCATACTGCATGCATGCGTCGGATTATGTGAGTATAGTATTTATTTGGATGTTTACATTGATTCTGAATGAGTTTGATGGTGCTCCGTGGCTAAAGCTAACATTACACACTGTTGGAGAGATTTATAAAGAATGAAGTTGTGTTTATGAATTATACAGACTTCAAGAATTTAGGATTTATATAAGAAGGAGGAAGCAATGGAGTTTGAGACTCACTGTATGTCATTTCCATGTACTGAACTCTTGTTATTCAACTATGCCAAGGTAAATTAAATTTTTGATTCTAGGGCACCTTTAACTATTTTTCTATTAAATAGAAGCGTCAAGGAAAAATAAATTATGTAGTCCAAATTTAATGTAAAATTAATATCCCTTGTGAAAAAGAAGTACACTTTAGCATACTTTTAAAAAGAGCAGGCCTACTTATTACGGAAATATTATACTTCAAAAGAATATATTTAAACATTAAAATTAAGTCCCTTTTCACAAGATGTACTATAAGTCTCTGGTGTCCCCAGAATGTGTCTAAATTTTCATCTCAAAATACCTCACAGATCATTTATTATAGCTTGTCAAATTTGCCCTTATTTGGGTGTTAGCAAAAACACGCTGTTATTGTGTGTGTCTCTTTAAATGTGAATGAGCTGCTGCTCCCAGCCCCCTTTCTAGAAGAGGGCAGAGCTTTAACAGGTCATTTTTTTGGATACTCAATAACAACAAAACTGGATAATCTCACGCAGCCAAAATGACGATCGTCAGTAACAGAGTTCAGCCTTACATTGTTTGAACTGGAGTCGGACACTGATGGAGAGACTCTTTTAGAATGCAACTGGACATTTCTGAATGGTTAGTGGATAAATGTATGTAGTTGTTAAGGAGTCAATTTGATTCAAATGATCGACTAAAATGTACCGTCATGAAAATATTTGGCAAATCCAGCATTGAACTAACCCTCATTTGTGAAGCAGTCCACATAAAATGATTTGCTCAAAAAATATAACACTTTACCGACTTTCTTCGGCACATTTCCTTCAAAAATGAAATTCATCCACAGTGTCCTCAGTGGCTCAGATGCAGAGTCTATGGAGATTCTTATATTCGTTGGTACCTCCAATAACAGAACATTTGTAATGTTTTTGGCGCAGACATTCTACATAGTATCATAACTACTAATTATATCCTTTATTAGTAAAACGTGAGTCACTGAATAATTTCGCTCCCATTGTTAAGGCCTAACTAAAACAAGAAACGAAAACAAACTGCAAAACTGCAGTTCCAACATGAACCAACAGCACCAACTGATTAAAAAAATAACCTAATAATAATAATAATCACATATTTGAAAAAGTTCCGTCAATGACGGATAATTTTCGGTTAACGCAACCTCTGATATATATATATATATATATATATATATATATATATATATATATATATATATATATATATATATATATATATGCCTAGTAATGACTGTTTAATGACAATAGCATGCAGTAAGACTTTGTGTAAAGGTCTTTCTTTTAATTTTTGATGCATAGACTGTAGCCTAAGACTATCCCACGTTTTGAAATTAACTCTCACTTTAAATTTTCTAATGGTTTTTAAGGATGTTAAAATGTTATATTATAATGTTATTGTTGTTTTACTTCGTCCTTTCATCTCTGTTTACAAACCGACATTTTATTATTACAGTCACTTTCCAGTCCGTCCCTTTGCGCCACCTGGCGGTAGTTTCGCGAATGATTTTTACACGCGACTGAATTTCAGTTAACGCAACGGCCTTGCGGCGGCGGTAGGCGCGGCGGTAATACCCATTTTGGTTGTCTACCTACTGTACTTTAATATTACTTCTATTGAAACTTGTATGTCATGCATTTGTAGTAACACATTTGTAATGATGAAGTGCAATTATTAACTTTAAATGTTATATCGAATAACACTCTACAGTTGAAATTATAATCAAGCGTTTTACATGTGCTTTAGTATGTTAGTCAACATCAAAATAAGTGTACTTCTTTAAAGCACAAAAGATTATTCAAATCGATTAAAAATGCACTTTAAAATAAAAAATTTAATTTGACATTATTACAAAGCGCACATTTTTAAAAAGTGTACTTAAGTGTGTTGATGAAAGTGTGCTCTCTTTAAATGCACTTAAGTGGCCTTTTATTTCATTAATATTATATTATCTACAAGTGCAGTTTTTTTAAACACATACTTAAGATTTGAAATATACTACATGTGCACATTCAATACAATTAAGCACACTTTTTTCACAAGAGAATGGCCAGCATAATAAAGTGTGAAGATATTTTTTATTGCATTATCCTCTCTGATTCCACTCAACAAAAAATATACAGCTCAACCAGTGTAGTCTGATTCACAAAAAGATGCCTTTCATGAGCCAGTTCCTTAAATGAATCAGTAAAAAGACTCACAATTCAATATCAAACTTGTGAGTTACTGCTTTATGTTTGACTTGTGAAATTGAAATTGACATCCTCGCTTTCTCATGTGATGATCTAAATTTTTGGAAGGTCCTCCAAATTTCTCACCTGGTAATCCAGAATGCTGAAGCCTAGCCCACTCTCCCCTTTCTCTAGTTCAATGTCCTGAATCTCCGTTTCCCACATAGCTAACGGCGTTCCGGTGGGCTCTTCAGTCACATGATCTTTCAGGCTGTCCTCTAATTTGCCAGAGACCAGAAAATCCTCAAAATCATCCTGCACCTACACAAACAAGGTGAACACAGCCTTTGTTTCTCATTAAGTCGCTAATAATTGATCAGAAGCATAAAACATAATCTTAAAGTACCTCATATAACTGGGTGGATGCAAAACCCACACCTTTTATTGATAGCTAAACTGTGTCAAGCATTTGGGCATTAACGTCTATCCTCTGAGAGCGACTTGAGATGTACAGAGATTATAATGTGTAATCTGATATAATCCCAACAAAGGAAAGTCTGACTGAACAACTCAGGCTCGTGGAAGACAAGAACTAGATCAATATAAAAAAACAATCATAAAACAGACATTATTTACATGAAGAATATGGGCTAAATTAGAGCACTTTGGAAAATTCAGTGTTTAGAGGGAAATTTGCTTTTTAAATAAACTGAAACTATCGAAATTAAGTTCCCTTTTGAAGTGGAACTTTATCTTTGATGTCTATTTGCAACATGTTTTTGAATCGTTGATCATTGTAGCCAATCACAGACATATCTGATGAGCGTGTGAACATAATGGCCAATCAGAGGTGTTTACGAATCCACTCAACAGCATCCAATGCGTCACATTTTTTAAATTTCAGTATTGAAATTTACATATTAAAAAAATAATAAAACGTACATTTTAAATCTAAACAGGATTTGATATTTAATGAATAATTTAATGTACCTGAACTATGGAATCTGTGGCCACATCATCTGGCTGTGGTTGCTCAGTTTGGCTGTCAGTCATTATAGGGGCGGGTCTACAGCAGACCATGGTCACAGATACAGGAAGTTCTTTCAGTATTTCAACAACCTCTTTGTGATTCTCTCCTCTGAGAGGAATGCCATTCACCTGAACAAAAACACACAAATGTATGAATATTTAGAGTATAATGAAGATATACTAAACACATTATTATTGGTGTCAATATGTGTATTTATGCCTTTAAAAAAATTAAACCAAATATTATACATTGAGGGGACCAAATGCAAAAGTTTAAGAATCTGCCATTGAAAAATAAAACATTGAAAGTTTGGGTCAGTATTTTATTTTATTATTTTGTTTTGTTTTGTTTTATTTTTTATTTTATTTTATATAAGAAATTAATAATTTTATTCAGTAAGGATGTATTAAATTGATCAAAAGTGACAGTAAAGACATTTATAATGTTACAAAAGATTTATATTTCAAATAAATCCTGTCTTTGCATCACAGGAATAAATTACATTTTAAAATAAATATATATTACAATACAAAAACATTTATTTTAAATTGTAATAATATTTCACAATATTACTATTTTTGCTATTTGTTTAATCAAATAAATGCAGTCCACGGTGAGCAGAAGAGACTTCTTTTAAAAACGTTAAAAACTCTTAACAACTCCAAACTTTTGATTGGTACTGTATATTTCTGAGGTCCATATTCTGGTTAAGACCTTATTCCAAAAAATACATTTACATGCCTCGCAGCTATTGGAATATTCCTGTATACAGCATAATACAGTTAATACAGGCATAAACCTACTGTCTTGTTTGGACTTCTAGAAATGGGAATCTCTGCTTAATCTAGTTTGGCCAATCTGATTAATTATAGACGTTTGACATATACGTAATCAAAATTAGACCAAATTCCAATATGGTTTCAACAGTTGTTTCTTATGGTGGTGACCCTGATGTGTGCTGGTTTTACCTCTAGCAGTTCGTCTCCACTACAGATTTTTCCAGATCGTCCGACAGGTCCCTCAGGAAGTACGGAGCGAAGGAAGTGACGACCGGCACACGCATCCAGACTGATCCCTAAACCGCTGTTCTCACTAAATTTCTCTACTTGAGCCACCTGCACATACATTAACACAGAATGACAGAACCGTTCAAAAACATCAAACTCATTTTCATCAGCAACAGGTGTCGTCTGCTTCAAAAAAATGCTTCACTCTAAACATACAACCATATTTTGATGTTAGTGGTAATAAATAACACACTTAAGTACACTTTTAAAAAGTGCACTTTGTAATAATATCAAATTAAAAGAACGACATTTTAAATAATTGTTTTAATAATCTTTTGTTGTGCTTTAAAAAGTACACTGATTTTGATGTGTTGACTAACATACTAAAGCACATGTAAATTATAGTTTTAACTGTAGTATGTTTTTCTATATTACAATTACTGTTAACATTTTTCAATGTATTAAATTGCACACATTTTCAATTCATCACTGAAAATGTGTTATTATATCTTGAAATCTTAAATTAAATGTTTTCAAACTATTCTTCATCTATGTTTAAAAAAATATCACATGTCCAAGCATAAAGATCTGACCATGGTCTGGATCAACACTGGACTGGTTTTAGTGTAGTGTGTGATTGTGTGGCTTTTTTATGTGTGATGATAATGCCATTATTCACTTTCTGCAAAGACGTTGGAAAAGCCTTAGTCTTGCTAATACAAAAAGTTGAATGCAGTAAATTAACTTTGAATCTTTAAAAAAGATAATTAAATTTTGAATTAAATTTCACAAGTGCTGACTGGTTAAGTACATCTAATAAAAATCTAAATCTAAAAATGAATCACATTTCTGATCATTGAACTGCCATGATGGAGATGTTCTCTCACTTCATTGAGGACATCAAATATTTATCTGTTATAAATAAATGACAAACTGTACACATAAATAGCAAATTAATTAAAATTAGCTACAAATTAAATTGTGTGTAGAGGACAACATTATTATCTATGAAAAGTTCATTAAAGAGACACAATAAAAATGTAAAAAAAACATTATTTTTCTTTCCTTCAAATCATACTCTGTGACAAAAGTTCTTCTAATTAAAAAATGAAGCATAAACGAGTTACTCACAATGACTTCACTGCAGACACTGAGCTCATTCTGCCACTTCTGCAAAAGTTTGTGTTCCTCCTCTGAGCTCAGCTTAACAGGACCTGAGAGAGACATGACAACATTATCCGCTAGTCTCTGCATGTCAATTCACTGATATAAGTCATAAAATGGCAAAAGTCTCTCACCGTCACGTCTTTCTGGAGTTCTGATGGGTTGAACCGTGACAGACTGAGGTTTGGCGTTTTCCTCTGGAGTGAGAAACAGCCTCTCATCTACACACACACACACACACACACACACACACACAAAGAACGAAAACACGGTGGTATCAGTGATGTGTAACCATGTTGGTTTGAACTCTCTTTATATAATAACAGGCTTCTTAGGATTGTGATGAAAGGATGAGTGAGGATTTTGACTCTAAATATGGTGCAGCGGTTACGGGACTTGCACACACACAAAGAGGATCTACCAAACTTTCTTTCTCTTTCTTATTGGGTTAAAGTTAGATCTCAGCTCTGGCTTTACATTTCTGTTGTAATATCTTCAAGCATTCTCTCCATCTTTTTGTATTTATCAGAAAAGGGTTTGCCACATTTAAATATCCCTGGATTTGTACAAACTTGCAGAACACAACAGACCACACTGTAAGGAATATTGTATGTGTGTTCAGCTATACCTTGCATTTCCAGTGTGATCAATGAATTGGAAGAAATTACAGCTGTGATTTTTAAGATCTCTCTTCTGAATCTTTATTTGAACATCGCTCAAACTATTACACATAATTACACAAAAATGAATGAAAATGCAAAATGACTGTTTTAATTTAACTCATGTGATGAAACATGAAGTAGTGACAAATATTAATGACAAATGACAAATATTACATATTACAAACTTAAGCCTGGGACACATCAAGCCGACAAATGGGCATCAGGGCAACGTTTTTAAGCATCGGCCGACTAAGTTTTCCCGGTGTGTTCTGCACCGTTGGCTCTAGTGGGATGATGTCGTTTTTTTTGTTTTGTTTTTTTCATGTAGAATCAGCGCCGGGCCTTTGGGTGAGAGAGAGAACTCTGATTGGCTGTTCAGTTTAATGAACAAGTCGAAGCACGAGAATAATAGCAAAACAGTGAGCAAACAAGTCAAGGCAGTAAAGACAAAAGGCTGTTCTAATTTCTTGTCGTGTACCTGAGTGTTACTGTGCGAATGCTTAATATTAACGTGTGCCGAGTGGAATATAGAAAGTGATCAACATGAATGATATTAAAACGTGTAAGCGCATGCTGTTTTGTTTACGGTTTGTGTATCTGCAGCCTGCAGTGCTGGTCTCCCTTTCTGAATTATGAATATAAACGAATATATATATATATATGAAAAAATAGACAGCGTTCTCCTTACACGCGAACAAGTCCACTTCCGCTCGGCCATACCTCAGCCATATGGACTCAACTCCTTGTGGATGGAGTGGCCCGGAATGTAAACTGCTTTCAATGACCTGCTCCGCCCAGAGCAGGGTCTGAAAAGGGGGTGTGAATGCAGCATGCCCTGGTGATTTATATAAGAAACTACTGATGTGTTGTCTGTGTGGATCAACAAACGATAGCCTCTCAGGTGTTGGAGAAACACTGCCCAATGCTAGAAACACTGTCATCATTTCTAGGCAATTTATGTGCCAAAGATGAGGTGGCCCCCAAAGACTACTGGGTGGGCAGCCATGAAGAACCAGAAATGGAATTTTGAGCCAGTAATGGAACAGTCCCATGAAGAAGGTCTAGTGGAATGATGTTGCTGAAACTGTAAGACTGAAAGCTCCTGAACTAGCCTGATATCTGCCATAGCAGTTAGGATCAATTCTATACATACAGGACACAGATGTGCCTGCATCATGGTTGAGTCCCAAAAGTCCCCCAGAAAAATGGTTCTCTGAACTGGAGAAAGCACACTCTCCTTGGGAGTTCAACCTCTGCCCCAACACCTTCATTGAGCCAATTCCTCATATTGAGCCAGTATCAGCCAATCATCTATGTAGTTTAGTACATGGATGCCCTGGAGTCGCAAGAGAGCCAGAGCAGCATCCATGCACTTGGTGAATGTGCATGGGGATAAGGCTAGGACGAAAGGAAGAACTCAATATTGGTATACATCAACCCCCAAAGTAAACCTGAGAAACTTCCTGTGTTCTGGCAGAATCTCAAAGTAAAAATAGGCGTCCTTTAGATCAATCATCACAAACCAGTCCTCTAACTGGATTTGCAACATGATTAACTCCAGCATCTTAAACCTGTATGTCCGAAGAGTACTGTTCAGGCCCCTCAGAACTAAAATCGGATTCAAACCCCTGTCCTTTTTGGGTACAATAAAATACTGGCTGTAGAACCCCGAATCTCTCTCTGGGAGGGAATACTTTTTCTATGGTCCCGTTCGTCAAGAAAGACTACAGTTCTCATTGGATAAAGACTTATCACTCCTGACGTACCACCGTAGCTACTATATCATTGAACCGAGCTGGACGGAAGGCAAACTGAATCCTGTGACCTTTTCATATAGTATTCAGAACCCACAGAGAGACATTCAGCAGTAGATGCCATGCTGCCAAGAAGACTGAAGAAAAAAGAAGAAAACTGACCTGTTTGGTGCTCTGATTGGAAGAATCGCTCTTGAGCAAAGATGGGACAAGTAGCCCATTGGGCACCTCCACCCCCTGAATCACAGTTAGTGGCAGGGTAAGTGGAGATGCCTGCCAAGGGCCCCAAGGGAAGTCGGGCACACAATGTAGTGGTATGCACAGACCTCCCTCAGGAGGGGTCACCTTTGGCGGCCATGGCCCATGACAGTTAGGATTGTTTCTTATCTCATTCTTATCTCATGGGGGAGATGACAGACCTAAGGTCTTGTCTCCCTCTGAATGGCTGTGTCTGAGCAAGCTTTCCGGTCCCCCTGTCTTTGTGGGGGGGAACAGGTGCCGCCACACTGGCCTTTTGTCTTGCCTTCTGTCACTGAGCCCTGAGAATCAGAGAATCAGATCTCTGAAAGCTTCAATGATTTATGAGTCCCTGATATTAATCCTTCCATGATGATATTGACTGTGTAAATAATTGGGGCATCCAGAAGGAAAACATTGTCTCTTTCATTTATCCCCATTAGGTTGAGTCACAGGTGCCTCTCCTTAATGACAATAGCAGCCACTGAATGGCAAATGCCACGGGCCGTCTGCTTGGTAGCACAGAGGGTGAGATCTGTGGCTATCCTTTACTTCTTTAACTACCTCAGGGGCTAATTCCTCACCAAAGTCCAAATCTTTAAGTAGGAAAGCTTGGTAGGCCTGACTGTTGCAGCATAGGTCTTACCAACAAGGGTAGATGTTACTCAACAAGGCTTGGTGGGTAAGGCTGATTTCCTCCACGATAATGCATTTGAGGGGGAGAGATAGCCCGCAAGCGGCTCTTCTAACCTTGCCATTGCCCCGTACCCATGCTTGTGCATACTGACCACCATAGAGTATGTTGAGGTGGCCTGAGTATGTACACGAGCCGAGTACGGATTCATCTAAGACCTTGACACCTCGGTGTGGAGGTCAGGGAAGAACGGAAGATGGCAGCAGGTAGGTTGCTGTCAGCCAGATGTTAAATATCGATTGTCTTAGATGGAGTGACTTTCTTTTCATCTGGCCACTTCAGACTCAACTTGGCCACAGCATGAGTAACAAATTCAAACAGTTAATTGAAAGCAACACTTGACTGAGAGGACTGCTCTGCTGAAGCATCCATCTCCTCAGATTCAGACAAAGACAGCATGAGTTCCTCGTTCTGGTCTGAAGAGATCGCTGAGCAAGCTTCAAGATCCAGAACAGGGTCCTCCGAGTCAGTGGCGAGGGAAAGAGAAAGGACTCTTTTTGTCTCAAGCTCCTCATCCGCCAACTTGACCTGCGAACCACATGGTCGAAGTTGCAGAGCTGCCACGGAGGCCGTGGGACCCGAGTCAGGGGTGCAGGAGCTTGGCTGTCATCAAAAAGAGCCAAGCAAGATTGGAGCTTGTGGAAAACTGCTCACAATGAATGCAGTCATCCCCCTCGAGAACTGACCACGCATGCTCCCCACCCAAACACATCACACGCATTTCATGTGAGTCATCTCCCATTGTAAAGAGTGGGCAAGGTGTCACACATCTGCTAAACTCTAGCGATATATCGATTATCGCAGAATCGCTGACTCGCGATATTATCATGAGCCATTTATCATGATCGTATCGTGAGGTACCCTCCGATTCCCACCCCTAGTGCAAGTATATAACAATTAGTTCAAACTCTAACCTGTGGAGGGCAGTAATACATTTAGCAGTGTCTACACTGTCAGAATTCTAATAGAGAGGAAGAAGGCTAGTCCAAGATGAGCATTTATTGTTATAACGTATATAATTTTTTTTTTCTTTTTTTTTTTTTAGAAAATGAGTGATGGTTTCTCTAGATAAGACCCTTATTCCTTGTCTGGGATCGTGTAGAACGTTTTGAAGCTGCACTGAAATTTGTACTACTTCATTTGGGCTCCATTGAAGTCCACTATATGGAGAAAAATCCTGAAATGTTTTCACCAAAAACCTTACTTTCTTTTCAACTGAAGAAAGAAAGACATGAACATCTTGGATGACATGGGGGTGAGTAAATTATCAGGAAATTTTAATTTGAAAGTGAACTAATCCTTTAAAAAATATATAGTCGTATATACAAAAAATACACAATAGTACAAACAATAGTATATACAAAAGTATAACATCAAAATATAATAAGAAATATAGATTGTTTTTTTGCTTTTTTGTCTTAATTTAAGTCACCCTTATGTGGCTTTGCATGACAATAAATCCAACTGGTGGAAAACTGAAGGAAGACCTTTAAGTACAATTGTGGAGTGTTTAAACAGACGTGAGTGACCGATGTAAACAGATTAATTCAAACACTCATTCAAAAGGACAACAGTTATTGTGCATGTGTTACCATGCATGGTATTCGTTCGCTCCATTGTTGAGTTTCTTGATGTGGTGGGGGTGGTCTCCACGGCAACAGGTATGATTGACGGACTTGCGTCCTCTGGTTTGAAGCCACGTCGGACGAGTTTCAGGTTTACGGTCTGACCCGTGTGTCTCAGAACTTCCACAGCCTGCTGGTTGGTGTAACCCTGGATATCCACACCGTCTACCTGCACACACACAAGTTAATACATTACAATCTCATGTTAAGATCATATGTGACCCTTGATGGTCCAAGTCACAGAGATCAATATATGGGAATTAATTAATTCTCAACAAGTGAGAAAATAATAACTGTATGCAAATTATTTATGACTAAAATAAAATATCTTATTTCACCCACCCCAATGCATATACACACAAGCACATATTCACATGTGCACAATAACACACAAAAGCACATTCATCTGTGACATAAAAACTTTTTTTCATGTTGAAAAGCACTGCAACACAAAACATGTGTATGCAAGAGTTTTCTAAGACATATTCTGTGTGAAATAACTCACAGCTATGATCTGATCTCCAACATGAATTCGTCCGTCTTGCTCCACTGCGCTGTCCCTCGAAATGCTCTTCACGAATATCCCAGAGGGTTCTGCAACAGGAAATTACAGTCAGCAAAGTTTAAACACTGCCTAAAATGAAGCACGGTAGAATGAGAATACGCATTTGAACTGAAATCTGCCCAGAATAAGAAAGAGAAACAGTAAATATAAAGCCTGTGACTGTCAGGGACAGAAACTTGAAAATCAGGAGTCAGGAGTTATATTTTCTGCACACACAGGATTTATATTATAACATCCCTTTTTAATAGAGTGGGAAACACAAAACATCACATTTAACTTACACAGAAAGTTAAACCTGAATAAAAACCAGTTGTGAAAAAGAAGAGTGCTTTATTGTTTTGAGTAGTGGCAAGCAGTGACTTCTTTAACCAGGTATGCTGAGTGCCTCTGAAATGAGACACGTAGTGTTTTGAACAAATCTCTTGAATGAATGGTTCAATGACAAAACATTTACTTGTCACCACCTAATGCTGTAACAATGCAATCAAAACAATCTTCGTTTGAAGCATCAAGCTACTTTCAAAAGGTGCTTTACTGTATTTTGCTCGCTGCTATCGTAGTGTTTATATCCGAACTATAAACTTTATATACTTCTGTGATCAATTTGAATGTTTGCAAAGCTGTTTCATACCTATACATGACAACTGCTCTCTCTTGGTCAGCGGCAGTGCTAACGCAGATCTCAATGTTCGCTGTGATCGTACTTGTCAAAAAAAGGTTTAATAAACAGCCAAATCGCTGTTATTTAGGAATAAGTTTGCATCAGTGTTTGAATCAAAATCTTTTACTAATTAATTGTGAAGCTCTAACTTGTAGTATAATATAATATATATTATATTTATAGTGTAATCAATACTTATGTAAGCAATAAGGTATGAGAGGCTGTGCTGTATCGTGAATAAGTCACGGCTGAAGGACGTTGTTAGCAATTCGTGATTGATACAGCACTAGCCTCGAGTACCTTATTGCTTTAATAAAACGGTTACCACACAATACAAATATTAAAGCCAAAAATATGTATTAATGCAACTTTCATGAAGTAAACTTTAACTAAAAGCCTTCCTTCCGCTGGACAAAAATAGTCCCTGACCGTGAACAACAACAGAAGTTTCATTATAATAGCAAAGACTTTTATTTTGAAAAGACTGAATCGTTGTGAACACGGAACAGGACGCAACTGATAAATGCTTTGACTAGCTCTGTCAGTCATGGGAAAACCCCTTAACTGTTAAAAGGACAAGATAATAGATCAGACATTAAAACAGATTTTTTTATTATGAAAATTGGACTGACCTGAAGGAAAATGCTAAATCTGAATGCAGGTATTAAACTCGCTCACTCAATCTCTTTCTCACAATACTCTTCTACATAATACAGTAAGCTTCAATGAACAATATCAATTGAGAACAAACAGTTTACGTTGCTAAGAGTGGTTGCTAAGGGTGTTGTGTACTGATACACAGAACCGTTGGGTGAAATGGTCATAGCCGTGTTTTATCGTGAATAAAAGACAGCTATTGACCAATCAGAATCAAGGGCAGGAACTAACTGTTTTATAAATTATAAATATAGTTTGGGAACCACTATGCTAAAGTGTACTTCTTTTACACAAGGGACTATTCACTAAAATAAAGCAAATTTTATTTATACAACACACTTCACAGACAAATTTTGTGAATACAGATCATTTTGTGTCACATCGATATACAGCAAATCATAACACTAAATGAATCTTTAACAAGTCGCAATCAAGGTATCATTCACATCCATAGCCCAAACACTTACAAGCTGAAGTTTAAGACTTAGGATGTTAACATGAACAATACTTACAGTGAGGCTTACCTTCGAAAAAACTAAATACAGTATTCATTAGTTTATTTGTTAAAGGTCCCGTTTTTCGTGTTTTTTTGAAGCTTTGATTGTGTTTATAGTGTGCAATATAACATGTGTTCATGTTTTGCGTGCAAAAAACACAGTATTTTTCACATAATTTACTTATCTGTATACCGCTGTTTCCACTGTCATAAAAACGGGCTGATGACTTCCTTGTTCTATGAAGTCCCTCCTTCAGAAATACGTAACGAGTTCTGATTGTGCCAGCGGTTCCTGTGTTGTGATTCGACAGCTCTGAGCGAACCTTGCCCGGAAAGGTCACGCCTCTTACCATAACGTGGAGATGCACGCGCTCAGTGTTATTGTAAACATGTCTTTAATTTTACCCTATCAATTTGAGCCGGAATCAGACCCGGTGATTGGACTGCGGGATGAAAATAACAGCGTTTCGACGACATGGCGACAAACACACTCTACAAACGCAACTCTTGTGTATTCCTGTGGGCGGAGGTTAGTCAAAAAACTGTTTTAGTGACGTCATTAAAGAAGGAAGTAGGGATGTAGTCCAAACTGGCCGTTCGATGTAGGCGACTTGTGTTAAATAAAATATCTCGCTTGGCATTGAACTTTGAGCATTAAAATTTTACAGATTTTATTTATACTCTAACAACAACATTACACACTAACTAAAGTTTGAAACATGGGATCACGAAGAACGGGACCTTTAATATAATTTAAAGTTCACCTGAGCTTTTGTCCCCAACATATCCAGCGATGGTGATGCCCAGTCCCTGAGCATTCTTCGTTAAGCTAACATCAAAAGCATCCTGTTCCTCTTCCTCAAAACCCTGAAAGCAGACAACACAGCAGTGAGAACAGAATGAAAAAGAAACCTCTTCATTTAAATCTGATACATTTTAGCCAATGTTAAAAAAAAAAAAAATACTTGTAAAACTAATCATATGAATACTAATGTTTCTGCTGTTGCTTTCCCACCAAAAATTATGTCTCTTGCTTGAAGATATTATTAAGAATCAACAGACAGATGCAATAAAATCCTTAGGATGATAAAACTTTAGTAATAATGCCCTTTTATTTTACAATTATTACTAACTTAAGCCTCTGGCTTTTGTTAGTTACAAAGATCTTATGGAAGACTAACAGAATAAAAAGTTATATTGAGGACATAAAAATAATAAAGAAACACATGCAATATTTCTTAATTCATCCAAGACCAAAGTATCTAAGCTGTGCTACCCACATTGATACAATTATATTCTCTTATTCTCACTGTAGGTCAATTGTTTCAATTTCTTCTAATGACTTACAGGAAAAACACAGAGATAGAGCACTTCTGAGCAAGTCTGAGTCACAAAAGAGCAACCTCTGAGCAATAACATATACCTCTAGGTGAGCCAGTTTCCACATTTAAACAAACAGCTTAGTGTTTTACATGTTGTTCAGACTGATCTGTATATGAATGGCACTGTACCTGTTGCTCAGTGACGGTCGGCAGGGAGACTGGAGCAGCCGGAGTGTCATCCGCCGTCCCACGGCTGATGAGGAGTCGAACTCTGTTGCCACATTGTTTCAAAACTTGAGCAACTTGCTCACTGCTCAGACCAAACAAATCCGTATCACCGATTCGCAAAACGTGATCCCCACTTCGTAAGCGACCATCCTAGAAGCAGTGAGAGAGATAGTGAACATATGTAATTTTCATAAACAGATTTTATGACAACCTTCACTGTTTGTTCTTGGGTTAAATTCACAGGATTAATAGACAATTATTTAATTTATGTCATATTGTTGACTTAAGATTTTTCATTCTTTAATTGCTTGAAAAGAAAGCAAAGAGTTTAAGGACAAGGAGAGGAGAAAAAGTCAGAGGTATTAAGAGGTACAGACAGATAAAAACACCCCAGGTAAGAGTGCATAAAAAAGTCAACAGGAACTGAAAAAAGTCACCCAGGAACAGAAAAACAAACAAACAAACAAACAAAAAAAAACATGGATGAACTGATTTCTACTGAGTGTGTCTACCTGATCAGCGATGCCTCCAGGTAGGATGGTTTTTACGATAACACCTGTGGTTTTACCGCCAACAATCCCAAAGCCCAAACCAGTTCCATCATTCACCAGCTCAATTGTCTCCACGTGAGTCCAATGGGTCTATAAAGCACACAACAAGAGTTAAATGCACATGCAAGATGGTCAGTGACAAATAAGGCTGCCCATCATGATGATAAACAAATGTAGTTTAAAACATATGTTGCAAGTTCATTATTTTTGTATTCATATTGGTTTCATTTGTTTCCAAAAAATGTGAGATAAGAACGTTACAGTGATTCTATCATTGCCAGATGACCACCAGATGCCTCACATAACGGGGATCAAAATACAATACCAACAAAAGATATGTGATGCAGCCACCCCTACAAGAGAACCGAGTTCCCCCTCTTTGGAAAACTTTTCACAATAATGCATGTTGTTCAAGTGACCATAAACTGCCAGTCATTTCGTCAGTGTTGTATTTAGAACTCAAGTTCTAATTCCTGATTCCTGATTGATTATTCCAGTGGATGACCAATATTCAATAGTGTCACAAAGGCAACTCACCCACATCAAGGCAGATGACCACATTGCTGCTGCAAAGACGTCGGTGACAGAGACTCCTTTAGGAGTGGCTCATGACTTAGTTACAGTACACTCCTGATGGAATGACACACCAGCGGACATGATTGAGGACTATCAAGTATCACAAAGGCATCAGAGATCACCTCTGTCACTCGATGTGTCAATGTTTTCCAAGGAGTGATCCCCGTGCTCCACACTAGTTGATGGTGCTATTTAATGTATTGTGAACTGCAAAATTTCCATAGACCCTAAAGTAGTAAATTACCAAAGTTTAGCCACTGTCAATTTCTTACTAAAATTTTCAGAATGAGTGTAATCGATAGTAAAACATGAAGAATTTGTGCTACCACATCCAGGCCAAGAACATTCACATTTACCCAGGAAACCCCCAGGTGACATTAAGTTAATTCATTCAAAACAAACAGAACAGATCCATCAATACAAGATCAGATCTCACACTCTAAAACAAAACTTCAGAGTGTTGTTGACTCCAGAGAAAATCAGCAGCTATACCTTTAGTCAGGTTAGACGCCACATCGAATTTTAACAAAGCTGTGTAGGACAGACTTACGCTGCATTCACATGGGGCGTCAGCGTCAACGCTTGATGGGGGGTGTGTCTGAAGCTTGTGTTTTGACCGACAGTTATAGTGATAACAGCCAATCACATTACTTTCCGGTGTTGCATGAACAAAATTGGCTTGCGACTGCTCTTGGGTGTTTGCATAAAGCGATCTGACTGGCTGACGCCTGCGTTGGTGCTTGAAAAGTTGAGAAATCTTCAACTTCTGCCGCACGCAACGCAAGTGAAGTGACGCGACGGAACCCACAATTCAGTTTGGCAATGCATGACGTCACCCATTCAAAGTAAATGAGAAGCATTACCCTGATTAAGGTCTATAGAACAGAATCTGGTTAGCCAATATTTGGCCTGGAATGGAACAAGGGATGGGGTGAAAGTGCATCAGTACTAGCATTACTGCTCTCAATCCTGACAAACTATGTGCTGTGCAATGCCCTGTGTTGCCGGATTACACCAACCCTAAAAGGAAATATCAGTTGTGATGACCTCTCTGCGTCATTACACCAATCCTACAGGAATTCCAGATTCAATCCTGAAAGCCAACATGCACACCTGATCTATGGGCCCTGTTATCATCATGTGAAGTCCCAGACAGCATCTGTTTGCCAAATTTGTAAGGGTTAAGCTCTAGCAAACCTAGAGGCAAGCAGCAGAGCAGCAGCAGTACGTATTCTTTGGAGGTGGACAAGCACAATGCTAATGATTTAGTCCTCTCAAACTTAGTCCCTGTCTTCCTCTGAACACCTACTGGAAAATACAGCAAAAACCTGCATGAATTCCATGTTGGACCAAGCTGGTTTACGTTGGTTAGAGCTGGTATTGTGCTGGTATAGCTGGTCCACCAGCGCTCCTGCTTCCCATGCTGGTGACCAGCAAACTGAATAGAACACCTTGATCAATTCTGAACATTGCTCTTCTTCCATAGTACCTTTATTAAAAATTGAACAAATTTCTCACATCAATGCTGTCTGATGAACTTGCTTCCAGCTGGTATTTTGAATACAGTCCAGAAAAGGGCTTGCGTTTAAGGAGGGTGGTTGGTGTCAGGTGGCAATGCATGAGTTTGAAGGTGGTCTTCTCACTCTACACATGCGAATGGGAGCATGAAATTAATGGAGCATCATCCGTGGGTACTGTGACCTTGTCTTGAAAAAACACCATGGAGAACTCCTTGTGCTACAGTTTAAAGTGTATTACAAACACTTCTATAAACATTCACACCTAGGAACACAAGTAGACAAGGACTTACAGCCAGTGCATACCCTAGCATGCTAAGTCCAAAGTCCCTTTTCAAGGATAGTCAGTTCACTCACTTGCCATATTTGAAACACCTCCAGAAAGCTATTTCAGGCATGCAAGACCAACTCTTATCTCCAGATTTGAAATACTCAAATCTCAAAAACTGCTTGGCAAACTAACAATTTAAAAAAAAAATCAGCAACAAAATCTGACATGAACATTAAAATTGTATATTTTAGATTGGTCCAGCCAATGTTCTTGTGCAGGACACTGACTGTTTCTATAGGAACCTGAACTTCTAATGGCAGGTGCAATGATGCAATGACATTACCAATTTATGATTGTCTCTTTTATTTGGAAGTCAGGACTTATTCCGCCATATTTCATGTTGCACTAACTCCCAATCATATTGGTATATATACAGTCTAACTGTGCCAGGACTGAACCAATAATGTGGCTGCTGAAATGATGTAGCTACTGAAAGATCATGGACACTTTTGATCAGTAAGGCTGTTGAGCGAGTGTTGGAACTCTTCATTGAGTGTTGGAACTCCGACCAAACGGCTGTGGTGCAAGACACCAAGAAACTAGCACTTTACTGGGGGAAGAGCATGCTGCCCTTGCGTTGGAGCAGGGCGAGTGTGAGCAACTGTTCACAGTGAAGATGCTGCGCGCTCGTCTTGGAGGTGTTCATGGCTAAGAGAATGACAATGACATTGAGGGATCCTCAATGTCCTTAAAGGGGCAATTTATTTTACCTTATCTACCTCTAAAAGGTGCATATTAGTACCTTCGAAGAGTAATATGTCCTCGTAAGGTACTACTACATATACAGTAGTATTTATTCATTTAGCAGATGCGTTTATCCAAAGAAACCTACAAAAGAGGAATACAACTGCGATTATTCTTAAGGAGGCAATAAAACTGAAAGTCACCACATACCTCAACTCGATATAGCATATTTTTATGCCAACTTTTTTTTTTTTTTTTTTTTTTTTTTGAGTGCACAACTTTGTCCAGCTCACAGATGTTAGGAAAGATAACTTGAAGCTCAAACAAACTGCACAATCTGAAATCCCAAAAGAAAAGCAGCAGGGGTTCGTATCCTTTTAAAAAGGGTCTGTGTTACATCTCTATTATGTTTCACTCCCCACTATGCACAGCAGGAATATTCAGAGGCTTAGCCATCCCTTGGCAGTTGGAAGACATGAAATAGAACTTTAATATCAGTTTAAACTTTTTTTTTTTCTCCATTCTAGTGGTGTAACCTTCTAAAAAAGTAGCATATTTCCTGTTGAATAGAATAATACTCTTAAATACATTTCCTATTATAAATTATGATACAGCTTGGTTTGTTTGTCCATTGGGTCAGATTGCTTTCTCACCACAAGCAAACCTCTCCATAGTTCATTTTCAATCTTGCCGAGACCACCTTGTTCGGGCGATCTAGGACCGATTATTTTGGCATGGATTTAAACTTTATATATGTTCATATATTCCTAAATGAACCAAACTAAGGGGAAAAATGCATCAGGTTCCGAAACTAACTCCAATAAACCAGGTCTGAAAACAACCCCAAGTCTGTATGTGTGTGTGTTTGTCTCACCGCACTGGAGTGTGCTGAAAGTGTGCTAGCAGCACTGGGGGTTCTGGAGACGACCGGGCTGGAAAGCTGTGGTACGGGCCCACGGGCGACAGTGAGGCTCACACAGTCCGATGCTCGCTGAAGAAGCACAATAGCCTGCTGGTGACTGACGCTCTGATCCAGTGGCTGACCATTGATTGCCAATATTTGATCTCCCTCCTTTAGTTTTCCATCGCTAGGGTAAAGTAGAGAACATATGCTTAACAGCAGTTTTGAGATCAGCACCATCACTACAGAGCAAAGAATGTGAAAGTCTCAAGCTAAAATAAGGACATGACGCTAGTGTGAAAGTAAAGAAATCTGATGACTTTGTAACATCAAACCTCACTGGTGGTTCTTGTGTGTCATTTGACAACAAGTCTTGGAATAAATCACAGAAGCTGTAAGGATTACTTTTACACTATTTTATCTCCTTTTTGGAGCTTGAAACTTTTGCAACCCATTGACTGTTACTGTATGGACAAAAACAGCTAAAACATTCTTTAAAAATCATGAAAGGTACATAAGGTACATAAGGTACATGATGATAGGATTTTGGGGGGAACTATCTCTTTAAATCCAGCTTTCCTGTAAGAAAACTATTCCCTTGTGAAAAATAAGTACACTTACTTTTACTGAATGTACACTTGTACAGAGCAAACATATTTCAGGTTTTTATGGACATATTTCATATACTTTAGTGCTCCAAACATGAACCAGCACCATGTATGCATACACATTTCATCATGTCTTCTTCAAATGAAATACATATGTGCAAATATGTGCGGTACGTCTGATCATGAACGCAATGACACACAGAAGACAATGATGCAGACCAAAAATTCCAAAAAAAGAATGGACAAAAAAAGTTAACTATGCCTTTATTCTTTCTGTGTTAAACTGATGTATCAATTGTTCAGAGATTGTAGTGCTTGTAAATGTAATGTAAAATATTATTATAGACCTACTTTCTCATTTTCCATATAGATAAAAAGCTCTGCAAAGTTATAATGCTAATTTGTTGATATTTCTAAGAATAATTTATCAGAATGTATTTGATTTGTTCATGATAGTTGTAAGTAGTCTATAATTATAAGATATTTATGAGTTTCATGATTTATATTTTTTATATTGTCATGAGGTTATTTTTAATAATATTTTTATTTTTAATATTTTTAATACATCAAGGTGCTCCCAACTATGTTGTTTGTCTTTTTTTTCTCCGCTCATGTTTTAATATTCATTTGTCTGTATAATGAGTGTGTTGCAGGTATGTGTTTTATTTGTTGTTGTCTCCCCAGTTCCCACCCTCTACACTCCCACCTTTCCACAGCTTTACACACTCAATTCTTGAGTCTTTTTCAGATCTCAGGTGAGAACGACCAGCGCTAAAAAAAGGGGTTTCATGGCACTTTAAATATGTGTTGCAGATAATATAATAATAATGAATAAAAGGCCACAAGTGTACTTAAAAGTTTATTAACACACTTAAGTACACTTCGTAATAATGTCTAATTAAAAAAATTTACTTTAAAGTAAAACTTATTGTTTTAATAGTATTTTGCTGTGCTTTATATGCTTTAGGCTTACTTAAACTGTTACACAGTGTTCAGCCATACACTGATTACTTGCACACTGCGGCACCACCCCCACTGTCATTTTGCTTTTTCATAGAAATAAAAACCATTTAGTCGTGTGGACAATGAATGCTACAATTATAAACTCTTCTCCATACAACACGAGCTGCAGTGTCCCAGCACAGTGCAGCATAAGTCAGATTTCAATTATCATGTGACGAGAGTAAGGAAAGATGACTGACAAGATGATGGCAGAGAAGTTGGAGTAAAAGTACAACAGATCCTGTGCATTGACAAATATCTTTTCTTGTAAAATGTGTGTAAAGTGAGCATGCAGTTAAAAGCAATTTCAATACCCCGCATATTGATAGTGGTCTCTGGCGCCCACAAATTATATACAATATACTGTAACACCACCACTCCCCATGTAATTGATAGCTAATACCAGTGTTGTCACAAGTTTACTATCCATTGGGAAAATTTCCTCACCATGACATCCCTAGTACACTTATTTTGATGTGAAAACATTACATTCAGTTTGTACTTAAGTACATTCTTTTAAAGTGGACATTTAAAGGGACATTTTTTAAGTTTAAATAAAATGAAAACTAAAAGACTTTCAAATCACATGAGCCAATATTTTATTCACTATAGAACATAGATAACAAATGTTTAAACTGAGAAATTTTACAATTTTATGCAAAAAATGAGCTCATTTCAAATTTGATGCCTGCTATCAGGTCTCAAAATAGTTGGGAGGGGAGCATGTTTACCATGGTTTAGCGTCTCCTCTTCTTTTCAAAACAGTTTGAAGACGTCTGGGCATCAAAGTTATGAGTTTCTGGAGTTTTGGTGTTGAAATTTGGTCCCATTCTTGCCTGATATAGGTTTCCAGCTGCTGAAGAGTTTGTGGTCATCTTTCATTTAATGATGCACCGAATGTTCTCTATAGGTAAAAGATCTGCCAAATCAAGCCAATTCAGCACCCGGACTCTTCTATGACGAAGCCAATCTGTTGTAATAGCTGCAGTATGTGGTTTTGCATTGTTCTGCTGAAATACAAAAGGCCTTCCCTGAAATAGAAGTCGTCCGGAGGGGAGCATATGTTGCTCTAAAACCTTTATATACCTTTCAGCATTCATAGTGCCTTCCAAAACATGCAAGCTGCCCATACCGTATGCACTTAATATGCACCCCATACCATCAGAGATGCTGTCTTTTGAACTGAACGCTGATAACACGCTGGAAGGTCTCCCTCTTCTTCAGACCGGAGGAATGTCAAGAATGTCAAATTTGGACTCGTCTGACCATAGAACACTTTTCCACTTTGAAACAGTCCATTTTAAATGAGCCTTGGCCCACAAGACACGCTTCTGGACCATGTTCACATATGGCTTCCTTTTTGCATGACAGAGGTTTAGTTGGCATCTGCAGATGGCACGGCGGATTGCGTTTACCGACAGTGGTTTCCTGGGCCTGTTTAGTAATGTCATTGACACAATCATGCCGATGAGTGATGCAGTGTCGTCTGAGGACCCGAAAACCACGGGCATCCAATAAAGGTCTTCAGCCTTGTCCCTTACGCACAGAGATTCCTCCAGTTTCTCTGAATCGTTTGATGATGTTATGCACTGCAGATAATGAGATTTGGAAAGCCTTTGCAATTTGACGTTGAGGAACATTGTTTTTAAAGTATTTCACAATCTTTTTGCGCACTCTTTCACAGCTCTGCCCATCTTTACTTCTGAGAGACTCTGCCTCTCTAAGACATCCCTTTAATACGTAGCTAATCATGTTACAGACCTGATATCAATTAAATAAATTAGTGGCTAGATGTTCTCCCAGCTGAATCTTTTCAAAATGTCTTGCATTTTCAGCCATTTGTTGCCCCCGTGCCAACTTTTTTGATACCTGTAGTGTAAAGTGTACTTCTTTTTCACAAGGGGTGGACAAAATGACAATGAATAGTGATGAATGAATAAATGGTGAACAATTGGCTGACCTAAGAACAATTATCCAACACTGTTTTTGTAGAACAATGTGGGGTATATCTACTTTTCTATCAGACACATATTGAGTAGGCAGAAATTTCCTCTCACAAAGACACACCAAATTGCTAAAAAGTACTAACATGTCAGCAAACTAGCTTTTGCAGTGACTTTTAGCTGAAAAATGCTGACATGACATGAACTGGTGACACATTTGTGATTAGGAGGGAAAAAATGAGAATTGCAGCAGATCTTTAAAATATGAGTAATCTTTATTTTTAAAATGTGAACGAACAAGAAGAGTTATGTGCAGAAATCACTGATCATCTGACAGGATGTGAGTGTGTGTGTGTGTGTGTGTGTGTGTGTGTGTGTGTGTGTGTGTGTACTATATGTATTCTGACCTGTATGCCACACTTCCAGCCTGAATCTCCTGAATGAAGATGCCGAGTTCTCCGCGGTTCTCACTACACAATCCAACAACACTGAAGCCCAAACCACCCGATACCGGCTTCTGTAGGTCGATGTGGGTCACGTACCGACCCTACACACACAACATCACAGCCACATAATCACACAGTTTGTATGCTCTCAGAAAGTAAATGACTAAATGTGTGGTCTCTTATTGTTTTATTTACTGAGGACAATATATTTGGCTGGCATATCTTACATCTCTTATATATCTCAATGAGATTGAGAGTTTACTGGTTAAATGTTGAAAAGTAAAGATTTAATGATCTATAGAAATAAATACCAATGTATGTTACCTGAGCCATGGAACGGATGATGTGTTTGTACTCTTCAGATGAAGGCTGTCCATTGAGCTGTGCTGAAAAACCTTCATTGCTGCCCTTGAGATCTGAGTTAATATATGGAGTCTATGAGAGAAAGATCGACAAAAAAACATAGTGGAAGTGTAAATTACTCCTCATTTGTGTGTTCCAAGTATTTAGCTTTACTTTTTCACTGAGCATCTAAAAATATAAATGGCTCTGAAAGAGCATGGAAAACTCATTTGTTTTGATAATTTCTGGTGATAATTTGTCCTCCCAGCCATCTGCGCACACATGTTTTTCATTACATTCAGGAGCTGCTTAATTAACTTTTTATTTCCCTCCTCGACTCGAGCGCACATTCCTGATGAAGTACAAACCATTTCACATCAATTACCCAGACAAAATGTGCCCCAAAAAAGCTTCTCTCTGTGAGAAAAATAACATGCACTTCACATCGCAATGTGTGAAGTCATTTCCTTAAAACATTTGTTGTTTGTTTGAATTTAATTGCTTATTAAACCATTGTCTTTCCAGCTCGGTTTCACAGATCTGCACTCGAGTGATTTATAACTCTGTCCTTGCTGTTATATCAGTGTCTGTGTGTATTTTCCACATCTTGTGATTCTCATTTATTCAAGAAATTGTTCACCCAAAAATGAATGCCTTTGTGTTTATGTAATACAATGAAAGTCAATCCCTTGTGAAAAAGAAATACATTTTAGCATACTTTTAATAATTGTATTATATTATGGAAATACTTTAAAAGAATATGCTTAAGCGGAACTGAATGTAATTGCATGTTAATTGCAATTACAATTTATTTTTAGTTTAAATTGTACATTAAATGCGCAATTAGCTGATTTTTAGAATGCTTTTTGACACTTAAGTAGGACTCTTTACATCTTTATATGTAATTTCATAATCACTTGAAGTATGGTTAAAGTGTTCTGCTGAATGTACTGACAAGCATTTTTGGTCAAATAAAACATACTTTAATGTCATTTTTATTGAACCTGTATTAAGTTTAAATGTAATTTAGAACAACACACTTAAGTACACTTTTAAAAAGTGCACTTTTTAATAATATAAAAGTATTGCTTAAAAGCTTACATTAAAAGCTACATTTTAACGCAAAACTTTTAATTTGATATTATAAAAAAGTGCACTTTTTAAAAGTGTACTTAAGTGTTTTAAGAACTCTCTTCAAGTATACTTAAATGGCCTTTTATTTTATTAATATTATATTATCTGCAAAAAAAATGTACTTTTAAGATTTTAATTACACTACAAGTGCATTCAAAACAATTAAACAACCTCGTTTTTCACAAGGAAATAGGGTTTAATGGTTTTTTTTGTTTTTTTTTTGGATTCCAATGATATCTTCTATTGTGTTTCGCAGAAGAAAGAAAGTCAAAGAAAAAATAATGACAGAAATTTAATTATTAGGTGCCAATAATGGTCCCAAACTATGTCGGGAGAGTCAGGGTGACATTTTTTGCAGATTTTATACAGCTCTTCTGTGCATAAATGGGCCCACTTCAGTCTGCTGCAGTAAACATTAATGTTCATAAACGTCTCCCAGAGGCCCTTCAGATTAAGCGCTGTAGACTCTCGGCTCGGTTGCTGATCGTGCACAAGCTTTGAACGCACACTAAACTATGCCAGCTCTGAGAGAGCGTGTATTTGTTAGTCTTCCCGTGTAAGAGGATTAGGCCTCCAGTTTGGCTCGTCCACATTTCAGAAATTACTTCTGCTCCACTTCACACATGAACTCATGTCTCTCTCAGTCCTTCCTATGTTGTGGTAACCATAGCAACACAGACAAAGCCAGACCCACCAGTTGGCATAAACAACCTTGCAGTTTAGTGTGGAGAGACATCAACAGACCAAAATAAATTCTTCTAAGGTTATTAAAGGTGCTTGCTTTAAAGCAATCATGATGTTTACTTTTGCCTAAGTAACAAATTTCCCCGCAGAACACCATAGCCACTGAATAGCAACACCCTGGCTACCACTTTTCTTTTGAAAATGTAAAAATCATATTCTTGTGTGTGTATACCTTGTGAAAAATTTGTACACTTTAGCATACTTACTTAGAAGAGTACTTGTTAAGTAAACAATACACTTTAAAATAATATACTTAAGTGTGTATTGAAAGTAATGTTTTCAGATACTTAAAGGGATAGTTCACTAAAAAATTAAAATTCTGTCATCGTTCACTCAACTTCCCTCAAGTTGTTCCAAACCTGTATGACTTTCCTTCTTCTGTTGAACACAAAAGAGGATATTTTGAAGAATATGGGTAACCAAACAGTTGACTGTAACCATTGACTTCCATGGTAGAAAAAAAATTGTATGGAAGTCAATGACTTACGTCAACTATCTGGTTACCTATATTCTTCAAAATATCTTCTTTTGTGCTCAACAGAAGAAAGAAACTCAGGTTTGGAACAACTTAAGGGTGAGTAAATGATAACAGAATTTTCATTTTTTTAAACCACTTTAAGTAGGACTTAAGTATATCTTTATATGCAATTTCATAATTTTGTTTTTTTGAAATATGGTTAAAGTGTATTGCCAAATACTGACAATTAACTTTAAGGGCCCTATTTTAACGATCTAAACGCAAAGTGTAAAGCGCACGGCGCAGGTGCACTCAGGGCGTGTCCAAATCTACTTTTGCTATTTTAACGACGGAAAAACTGTTTTGAAATGGGTTGTCCCTATTCTCTTAATGAGTAATGGGCGTAACGTTCAATAAACCAATCAGAGTGTCATCTCCCATTCCCTTTAAGAGCGAGATGCGCTCGCGCCATGGCGGATTGCTATTTACATGGCGGAATTTGTTGGCGGAAAAGCTGAACGCTTTTCAAGCGAAGAAACCGATCTGCTCTTGCGCAAAGTTAAAGTCAGTTAATATATATGTGTGTGTATTGGCACGATTTCGTTCATCATTATAAGTAGTAATAGGCTAAATTGAAAATAGGTAGCCTAATTCTAATACACGCAATGACTATTCATCATTACATTTTTATATTTATGTAGCCTACACAATAATATTCTTTTACACTGTAATCCTTTTGTTTTTAATATTTGGCGTGTTTGTGTGATGCGCATCCCTGTGTGTAATAAGCAAAGTCAACGCGCACTGTGGACGCGCCCAGAGGCGCAGTTTCTACCAACGCGCTCTAACAAAAAAATATTGCGCCATTGACTTTAGACTTTAGACCAGGTTTGAGTTGGTCTATGGCGCAGTCTATTTTCAGCTCCTTAAAATAGCAATGCGCCTGAACACACCTCTTTTTTAGACCAGCACGCCCATGGGCGCACTAACTGGCGCAAATGCATTTACTAATTTAAGGACGTGGCGCTGAACGGGAAAACGCGAACGGCGCCGGACGCAAACTAGCAAACACACTTGCGCTGCGCCTTGCGTCGCATTGCGCCGGGTGTATTATAGGGCCCAAAATGTGCTTAAGTATATGTTAGTCAACACATCAAAATAAGTACTTCTTTAAAGCACAACAAAAGATTGTTAAAACAATGAATTAAATTTTACCTTAAGAAACGCAGTCATGAAAGTGTACTTTCTTTAAGTACACTTAATTGACCTTTATTTTACTAATATTATATTAATGCAAGTACAGGTTTTTTTTGTTTTTTTTTTAAATATACTTTTAAGATTTGAAGTACACTGCAAGGGCACATTTAATACAATTAAGCAAACTTCTTTTTCACAAGGGTTTGATTTTTTAGGTTTCCTTTTTCCTCACAGGCTGTTAACAATGTTACGCTCTGCGGTTCATAAGTATGTGACTGAACTGAGCGAGAGGGAATGCCGGTGGGGATTTGATAATCTCCATTCCTCTGTTCCAGCCTCCCCAGCATAACTCGCATACTTTAGACAGAACGGCTGCCAGTGCAAAACTCTCCATGTCCACACAGAGCTTGAAAACCTCGAAATCTGCCCAATTAATAAAGCTTCTTCCCCCCGACTAATTAAGCCGTATCTTACTTATGAATATTTTCAAGTGTTTGCATTGTTTGTGATTTGAATAATCATGTAATCTCAGTCATCTTAGATCAGGGCAGCAAAGATTCAAAGCAGACTATGTCAAAACATATCATTGCATAATTAACTTAACACAAATCCTAGGATTAACTGTGACAGCATGTCTGAAACTACCTCAGACATAACGCAGTATACTGCTTATTGCATACTTTGCTATATACAGTTCACAAAAATATTTGTTTTAAGATATTTATATTTTATATATTTTGCTTTCGCACGCCATTAGGAAATATTAGTTTTACATTTCCAAATAAGTATTGTATACTACCGTTGTAAGGTTTGGGTAAGGTAGGATTTTTTTATGTTTTTGACATTGTTTTGAATGTTTTGAAGTCTGTTACGCTGACCAAGGCTACATTTATATGATCAAAAATAAAGTAAAAACATTAATATTGCGAAATATTATGTAATATGTTTTAAACTGTAACTTATTCCAGTGATGCAAAGCTGAATTTTTAGCATCATTACTCCAGATTTTTAGTGTCACATGATCCTTCAGAAATTATTCTAATATGCTGATTTGAAGAAACATTTCTTATTATTAATGTTGTAAACAGTTGTGCTGCTTTACATTTTAGTGGAAAAGTTTTTACTGTCACTTTTGATCAATTTAATGCATTCTTGTTGAATAAAAAATATTAAATTTAATAATTACATAAATGACAGCAAACTTTTGAATGATAGTGTATGTGAAGTACTAAACAATACAAACAGTAGTATGCTACATTTTTGTCACATAACCTCATATATGTTGAATGTTTTCACCACACTGATTTCAATGCAAGTGTGTTGGACTCCAAATCACAAATGAATCTGTCTGATTTGTTAATAAATAATTCAATTCAATTCAATTTGTGAACAAATTATTTGATCAAATTTATAAACAGGAATGAACCAGTTGAAAAGAAAAAAATAGGTAAAAAAAACCAAAACATTCCATCAATGAACAGTTCTTAAAAAAAAAAAAAAAGCTCTCACTTCTGAATGAACATTTCCTGATAATTTACTCACCCCCATGTCATCCAAGATGTTTATGTCTTTCTTCAGTCAAAAAAAAAAAAAAAGGTTTTTGAGGAAAACATTCCAGGATTTTTGTCCATATAGTGGACTTCAACAGGGTTTAATGGGTTGAAGGTCCATATTACAGTTTCAGTGCAGCTTCAAAGGGCTCTATACGATCCCAGGCAAGGAATAAGGGTCTTGTCTAGCGAAACGATCGGTCACTTTTAAAAAAAAAATAAATAAAAAAAATTATTTAACCACATTTTTTTATTTTTTATTAAATGCTTGAAAAAAAAACAGTAAAACAATATGCCAGAGTCTTTCAGTCCAGATTAAGTGCCAAGTCCTTTTTAAAAAAGACATAAAGAAACGCACACCGTCCGAGGTGCAGGTCAAGAGAGATAAATCTAAATATATATGAGATTTGACTGCACACTCACTTGCAGAAAGTTTTTATTAACCAATGTTTCATCACAAAGCCTTTGTCAAGTCCTTTTTAACCACAATTGCTTGTCTTGCACTGCTCTGCGATGTGTCACACATTATGTTGAAAGGTCACGCGTGACGTAGGCGGAAGTACTGCGGTAGGGTGAAAAACTTCATCTAATTTTGTCCTCCAACTTCAAAATCGTCTGATATCGTTGTTTTACCTTTTTTTGTAAATGCAGTTTGGCTTAATCTTTGCACGTTCACTTTGTAGACACTGGATCGGTACTTCCGCCTACATCACTCATGACCTTTGTAACGTGATTACGTCATGTGTGCGGATCGCAGAGCTAGTGCAAGATGAGCATGTCACGGTTCGCAGATCCACTGTGTCATTCTGTTGTCTGTGTGTGGGTTGTGGGGTGTGTCACCTGATTGTTCTGTGTGGGCGTCGCCGCTGATTACTGATCAGCGGCAGCTGTGGGTTATTAGATCTTGCCTATTTAACGCCTTGTCTTTCGTCTCATGTTTGTCAGATCGTTGTTTTGGAGTCCTGGTGTTGTCTTGTGTTACCGTGTTTCTTGTTTCCTGGAGTTGGAGTTCTCGTTGCTGTTTCCTGTCTGTTCCCCTGGATACTCGTTCTGGATTTACCTTGCTCATCTCATCTCACGGATTCTCACCACGGAGCACCACTCACCACGGACACCATCGCCCATCCAGTCCCTGTGTTACCATCTCTCCTGCTGTCTGTGTTGTGACTACACTGTGTGTATATATCTGACTACCTGGCGTGAAGCACTATTAAAGTGATTAACTTGCTATTGCATCCAGTCTTCTTTTCACGTGACAGAACGATCTGACCATCTACCATGGATGCAGCGAGTTCAGCAGCTTTCACGGAGTTCATCAGTCACGCTGTTAATCGTATGGACCAGCAGCAGGAGAGTCTTTGGCGCTGTCCAGGCGCTGGTAACACAGGTGTCCGAGCTCTCCCAGCAGCTACAACAACTTCGCGCTCCCACTGCGCCAGCCCCACCGTCCGTTCCCCCACCATCACCCGCACAAGGAGACCTGTCGGAGCCCCGCCTTCCCGTTCCTCAGAACTATGCCGGTGAGCCAGAATTTTGTTGAGCGTTTTTGAATAAATGTTCTCTCCATTTCACCCTGCAGCCACGCACCTTTGAGAGGGAGGAGTCCAAAGTGGCGTTTGTACTCACCCTGCTCACCGGGAAGGCGGCGCTATGGGGAACGGCGGTTTGGGAAAACCAGGACCCGTGCTGCTCCTCGTTCACGGCACTTGCCGCCGAGATGAGGAGGGTGTTCGACCGTGCGGTTGCGGGGAAGGAGGCCGCCCGCAAACTCACCGCTCTCAAGCAGGGCAACCGCACGGTCGCTGACTATGCCATCGAGTTCCGCACCCTCGCGGCAGAGTGTCGGTGGAACGAGGAGGCGCAGTGGGACGTGTTCCTGCATGGGCTGGCTGATCGTATCCACCGGGAGATATACACGTTGGACCTTCCAGAGACATTCAACGGGCTTGTTGAGCTGGCGCTTCGAGTTGATTCTCGCCTCCGACGAGTGGAGTCACTAGTGGAATCCGGAGAGAGGCACAGCGGTCTTCCTGTCAGCCCGGTGGATGCGGTTAGCCCAGCACCCGATCCTGCGCCCACGCAGGTAGGGAGAGCTCGGCTTTCTCGGGAGGAGCGGGAGCGGCGGAGGTCCCTTGGTCTTTGCTTATACTGCGGGACATCGGGACACATCATCAGAAACTGCCCGGTAAAAGACCAAGCCCGATAGTAAACTCGAGGCTACTATCGGGCGGGATCTCCGCCGAGAAGTCCTCGCCATCAACCCTCCTCCCGGTTAGACTGAGATGGGCTACACACGACATCACCTGTAGCGCACTTTTGGATTCTGGGGCGGAGGGCAGTTTCATGGACATCACGTTTGCACTACAACACGGAATTCCTACATCATCCCTTGAGCACTCCATTTCAGTCAACGCTCTCAATGGACAGTCTCTTTCCAGTCTCTCCCACACTACGGATTACATCACCCTCGTCACTTCCGGTAACCATTCAGAAGAAGCTCAGTTCCTCCTCATGGACACCCCTCACGCACCTGTCGTTCTGGGACACCCCTGGCTCCCACACAACCCTCGCATCGACTGGCAACTCGGAACAATCACTGAATGGAGCACCCAGTGTCACAAGTCTTGTCTATTGTCTGCTTGTCCCACGGTGTCTGTTTCTGTTTTGCAGGATGAGGCGGTGGATCTGTCTAACGTGCCCAAGGAGTACCTTGACCTGAAGGAGGTGTTCAGTAAGTCCCGAGCTGCTTCTCTCCCTCCGCATCGTCCCTACGATTGTGCAATAGACTTAGTTCCGGGTAAGTCTCCGCCTAAGGGCAAGTTGTACTCTCTATCTGTTCCCGAGAGGGAGGCCATGGAGAAATATATTTCTGATTCTCTGGCAGCCAAGTTCATCCGCCCTTCCTCATCTCCAGCGGGGGCGGGGTTCTTTTACACAACCCTCGCATCGACTGGCAACTCGGAACAATCACTGAATGGAGCACCCAGTGTCACAAGTCTTGTCTATTGTCTGCTTGTCCCACGGTGTCTGTTTCTGTTTTGCAGGATGAGGCGGTGGATCTGTCTAACGTGCCCAAGGAGTACCTTGACCTGAAGGAGGTGTTCAGTAAGTCCCGAGCTGCTTCTCTCCCTCCGCATCGTCCCTACGATTGTGCAATAGACTTAGTTCCGGGTAAGTCTCCGCCTAAGGGCAAGTTGTACTCTCTATCTGTTCCCGAGAGGGAGGCCATGGAGAAATATATTTCTGATTCTCTGGCAGCCAAGTTCATCCGCCCTTCCTCATCTCCAGCGGGGGCGGGGTTCTTTTTTGTGGGGAAGAAGGACGGGTCTTTGCGACCTTGTATTGATTACCGGGAGCTGAACAACATCACGGTAAAGAATACTTATCCTTTGCCGTTGATGTCTTCAGCCTTCGAGAGGTTGCAAGGAGCGTCCATTTTCACTAAATTGGACTTAAGAAATGCATATCATTTGGTCCGCATCAGGGAGGGGGATGAGTGGAAGACCGCTTTTAACACCCCTAGAGGGCACTTTGAATACTTGGTCATGCCCTTCGGGCTGTCCAACTCGCCCGCGGTCTTCCAGGCACTCGTCAATGACGTGTTGAGAGACATGGTTGACCAGTTCATATATGTCTACCTGGACGACATATTGATTTTTTTCATCGTCTCTCCAGGAGCATGTTCAACACGTCAGACGAGTGCTTCAGCGGCTGCTAGAGAATGGGCTTTTTGTCAAGGCGGAGAAATGCGAATTTCATGCACAATCTGTTTCTTTCCTAGGGTACATCGTCTCGTCTGAGGGAATTCGCATGGATCCTGACAAGGTTAAGGCTGTGGTGGATTGGCCAAGTCCAGATTCCCGTAAGGCCCTACAGCGGTTTCTGGGGTTCGCCAATTTTTACCGGCGTTTTATTCGCAATTTCAGCCAACTAGCCGCACCTCTGACCGCTTTGACCTCCTCCAGAACGACCTTCAGGTGAAAGGGCCTGAAGGGCCAAACTGAAGGGCCGCTTCGTTTCGGCCCCCATTCTGATAGCCCCTGATCCTTCGCGTCAGTTCGTGGTGGAGGTTGACGCGTCAGAGGTGGGGGTAGGTGCAGTTCTCTCCCAGCGTTCTCCCTCAGATAACAAGATGCACCCTTGCGCGTACTATTCTCATCGTTTGTCTCCCGCTGAACGCAATTATGATATTGGTAACAGAGAGTTGTTGGCAGTCAAATTAGCGTTGGAAGAGTGGCGTCACTGGTTAGAGGGTTCAGGGGTACCCTTTATTGTTTGGACTGATCATAAGAATTTAGAGTATATACGATCGGCTAAAAGACTCAATTCCAGGCAGGCTCGGTGGGCACTTTTTTTCGGTCGTTTTGATTTTACTCTATCGTACCGCCCGGGCTCCAAGAACATCAAGCCCGATTCTCTTTCTCGCATTTTTGATCCCTCCGAACGCCCGTCTACTCCCGAGTGTATTCTTCCCGAGACATTAGTGGTCTCCACTCTTACATGGGAGATCGAATCGAAGGTCCTGGCGGCCTTAGAAGGGGTAACGCCTCCGCCCGCATGCCCACCGAACCGTTTGTTTGTGCCGGATGAGTTAAGGTCCTGCGTCATCAAGTGGGGTCATTGTTCTAACGTGGCTTGCCATCCAGGGGTTAATCGAACCAGATTTTTGGTCAAGCAACGATTCTGGTGGCCAGGTATGGCTCGCGACATTCGCGATTTTGTTTTGGCTTGCTCGGTCTGTGCTACTGGTAAGACTTCCAACCGCCCTCCAGATGGGTTACTCCAACCGCTGCCTGTCCCTTCGAGACCCTGGTCCCATATCGCGCTAGATTTTGTGACCGCCCTCCCACCCTCCCAAGGGTATACGGTTGTTTTGACCGTTGTGGACCGGTTCTCGAAGGTGACCCATTTTATACCCTTAGCCAAATTACCCTCTGCTAAGGAGACAGCGGTTACTGTCATTGATCATGTCTTCCGGCTTCATGGCCTCCCGGTGGATGTGGTTTCTGACAGGGGTCCCCAATTTGTGTCCAAATTCTGGCAAGAGTTTTGTAGGTTACTGGGGGCGACGGTTAGTCTTTCCTCTGGGTTCCATCCCCAGACCAATGGTCAGACCGAGAGAGCCAACCAGGATTTAGAGCGAATGTTGCGATGTTTGGCGTCCAAGAATCCTTCCTCCTGGAGCCAACAACTCTCTATGATTGAGTACGCTCACAACTCGTTACCAGTGTCTTCTACGGGCCTTTCTCCGTTTGAATGTAGCCTAGGTTACCAGCCACCTGTGTTTCCCAGTCTGGAGTCCGAAGTTGCGGTCCCCTCTGCCCACGCCTTTGTCCAGAGGTGCCATCGCACTTGGAACAGAGCCCGCGAGACTCTGTTGCAAGTGAGGGCGCGCACCAAGGCTAAGACCGATCGCCACCGGTCAAAGCCACCCGTATATGTCGTTGGTCAAAAAGTGTGGCTTTCTACTAAGAACATTCCGCTCCGCTCCGTGGCTAATAAGCTTGCTCCCAAATTCATTGGCCCGTTTACTGTCACTAAGATCATTAGTCCAGTGGCAGTCCGCCTCAAATTGCCTCCGGCGTACAGGAGGATTCATCCCGCCTTCCATGTGTCCAAGATCAAACCAGTTTTTCATTCACCACTTAATCCGCCTGCTCCGGTTCCTCCACCGCCGCGTCTCGTAGACGGGGAACCAACTTATTCGGTTAATCGTATTCTGGACTCGAGGCGGAGGGGACGCGGATTCCAGTACTTGGTGGACTGGGAAGGTTACGGTCCGGAGGAGAGAAGTTGGGTACCTGCGAGGGACATTCTGGATCACTCCCTTATTGATGATTACAATCAACAGGTAAGGAGTGGTGGGAACGCCGAGAGGCGTTCCTAGGAGGAGGGGTACTGTCACGGTTCGCAGATCCACTGTGTCATTCTGTTGTCTGTGTGTGGGTTGTGGGGTGTGTCACCTGATTGTTCTGTGTGGGCGTCGCCGCTGATTACTGATCAGCGGCAGCTGTGGGTTATTAGATCTTGCCTATTTAACGCCTTGTCTTTCGTCTCATGTTTGTCAGATCGTTGTTTTGGAGTCCTGGTGTTGTCTTGTGTTACCGTGTTTCTTGTTTCCTGGAGTTGGAGTTCTCGTTGCTGTTTCCTGTCTGTTCCCCTGGATACTCGTTCTGGATTTACCTTGCTCATCTCATCTCACGGATTCTCACCACGGAGCACCACTCACCACGGACACCATCGCCCATCCAGTCCCTGTGTTACCATCTCTCCTGCTGTCTGTGTTGTGACTACACTGTGTGTATATCTGACTACCTGGCGTGAAGCACTATTAAAGTGATTAACTTGCTATTGCATCCAGTCTTCTTTTCACGTGACAGAGCATTTGTGGTTAAAAAGTATATAAATGTTTTTTTTTGTTTTTTTGTTTTTTTTTTAGAAAATGACTGATCGTTTCACTAAGACCCTTACTCATCATCTGGGATCGCGTAGAGCCCTTTGAAGTTGCACTGAAACTGCAATTTGGACCTTCAACCCAGTGAACCCCACTATATGGAGAAGAATCGTAGAATGTTTTCCTCAGAAACCCTAATTTATTTTTGACTGAAGAAAGCAAGATATGAACATCTTGGATGATATGGGGGTGAGTAAATATTCTTGTATATAAAATAACCATCTGAATGTTGTCCAAAATTTAAAATTTTCTAAAAAAAGAAGGTCTTGGGGCCCTCTCATACACTTGGCGCAATGCAACGCCAGGCTTGAAGCAAGTGTTTTTTTGCTAGTTTCAGCCAGACGCAGTTATCATTTTCACGTCCTGCGCCATGATGTTTAAATAGCGAATGCATTTGCGCATTTGTGCTGGTCTGAAAACGAGGTGTGTTCAGGCTATTTTGAGGCTACTGAAAACGACTGCACCGTTGACCAACTGAAACCTGGTCTAAAGTCAATGGCGCAATATTTGTTTTGTTATTTAAAGAGCATGTGTTATTTTAAGTGCGTGGATACACTCTGCTTATTACACACACAGGGACGTGCAGCAGCACACAAACATGCCAAATATTAAAAATAAAAGGATTACAATGTAAAAGATTATTATTGTGTGCATAAAGATAAAAATGCTTTGGTGGAATCCGGCTTGTCCTGGCGTTTAACCTCACGCACGAGCAGATCCGTTTCCTCACTAGAGAAGCGTTTAGTTTTTCTGCTTGCACCATGTAAATAGCGAATCCGCCATGGTGCGAGCACAACTGGCTTTTAAAAGGAATGGGAGATGAGACTCTGATTGGTTTATTGCACGTTACGCCCAAAAGTGTTTTACAAAAAAAAAAAAAAGTGTTTTGCACGTTTTACTAGCAAAAGTGGATTCGGACACGCCCTAAGTGCACTTGCGCCGTGCGCTTCAGACCATGCGCTTAGATTATTAAAACAGGTAAACACCATTAGGGTTTGGAACAAGGCTAAATAAATAATGTCAAAATTTTCATTTTTGGACAATCTATCCTTTTACTAATGTAAATTCACTATGTTTGCAGTGTTTTGGTGTTTGTCGAAAAATAAGGGGGATTTTTCCAGTGTTGTGTTTTTTCTTACATGCTCCTTCAGGTGTTGCACTGATTTCTGGAGGGCGAGGATCTGGTGAAATAGAGGACTCTGCAAGACCGCTTTCAGAAGGTTCAGCTTCTCCTCAGCAGGAACATCTGCTCCCTTTTCTTTCAATCGAGACTGTAACCTCTCCACCGCCTGCAGACAACGCTGGGTATCTGCCATACACACACACACATACACACACACACATTTATAAGCTCTTCCAGGTTTGACAGCCTTTCATTTTTGTTTATTCACTAAGGCTTGAATATTGTGTCAGAAATGGTGACAGATTGGTCAGTCTCCGGCTATGATGAGCTGCGGTAGAAATGTTTTATATAATTCACTTTCTTTCTCTCACAGGTACATTATATTTAAATAATTGAGAGGAGAGCGTCTTTGAATACATTCATCTTTAGAGTGACGTGGAGTGTTTTCTGTGGAGGGTTTGATTGCCGCGAGGAGGTGAATTGTCTTCTAATCGCACAGACTGCCTCATGGGTACAAACGCATAGTACACATTCCTCTCACAGAACAAGGGAAACAGAGAAGTCAATAATTCACAGAAGATATTCACAGTGAAAAAGCTGGAAAAAACACTTTTACACTGCTGCCTTAAAGGGGTCATGAATTGAGAAATCTAATTTTCCTTGAGATTTTGACCTATAAGAGGTATGTCATGTTTATGATGAGGATGAGGAGGCTAGAGGCATAGCAGATGTATTTGTAGCTAAAAACATCATTAAATCAAACAAAAGAATAAATCCAAAACAAAAAAAATAAATGAAACAGTGTGAGCAAACACAAATAACACAAGACAAGGAACTGAGAGAACTGAAGGCCTTATATACAATAAGGCCTTCAATTTATTACCATGACAACCAAATGAAAACAGGAAATAATAATGATAACAAACTAAAAGGTCCTTGAAAAACAGCAACATAAAATGTAACAAGGTCATTGTATTATACCAACATCCTGTAAGTTTCAGAACTCAAATCTTCCTCGTTAGTACAAAAACAGCTTTTATTGAAACTAAGTTCCCAAAGTGACTCGTTACGGATTTTGTCTCAGTGTGGCCAAAAAGTATTGAACCCAAGAAGCGACACTTTGATACTTTTTTGCTAACAGCCACTAGATGCCGCTCCGGTAGCGCGGCCACCATTATGGGGTGAAAATACTAACTAGACCATAGAATCCTTCACATCTTACACACCCAAAATCTGCGAATTTCACTGCCAAATCAGAAGCGCAAAAGAACAGTTTTTGATAATGATCTTATAATACATGACGCAATGCTGTGTCCGTTATCACATAATTCACACTTTTGCTTTAACGGACATTAGACAACACTGCAAAATCAAGCTGTTATATTCATACTGTCCAACATTCCCAATTTTTCTGATGCATGTCCTTAATTTAATTTCATATGTTGGTAATAATTCAGTGTTTATAAACCTTTTAAAGAATTTTAACCAAAACTGACATGGGTTTCTAGAGAACAAAAGTTTTGTGGAGAAAAAAAGTGGAAGAAATAAACTAAGTCTGTATAATAAAGCGTAAAAAAAAATAAATGATCACTAGTCTAGTGTTTGTATGTTATTCTGTGTTGTCATCATTCAGGTTTTCAGCTAATTTCAGCTTTAATGTACTTTTTTTTTTTAACAAAGCAGCTGATAGTCCCATTGAAATCTATTGGACTGCCGCATGGTTTTCACCCCAAAATGGCGGAAACGCAGGGCTGCTGCTGGGCGCTGGTATTTCAATGGAACGTTCTATTGACTGTCGCTTCTTGTCAGTGTATATTCTATGGTGTGGCTGGCATCACAGTGCGATGAAAGACCATCTCTGCTAAAGAAGATTCAATGCCTACTTCTACATTATTGCCTCTTTAGCCCCGCCCACCATTTCACACTGACCTCTGAGAATTACAAGACATTTTAAAGTGCCATGTTGTGGAAAACACAGTCTTTGCGTTGTCTTCCAACGCTTTCCTAACATTAGGAAAGCGTTGATGAACTTTATTTTTAACAAAGTTACAGTTCGCGTCAATAAGACACTTCTTTGTTTGCTTCATTTTGCGGTGGATTCGTTTTTAACCAAGACAAAGTTCGGCACTGGCTTTTTAGAAAGAATGAAAATGAAGTATGATGATGTGTCAACTATATTGGATACGACAGTAATGTCGCAGCACACAAGTGTGAGTAACAATGTTTGTACCATGTGTCATATTACTTTGTCTGTTACAGATCATTTGATATGTTGTTGTGAAGAATAATGCTACCTATCAAAAAATGCTACCAACACTATTTGCATTGTTTTAAGGGTAGGTTTAGGGTAGGGGTAGATGTGTATGTTAATAAAGTCTCAAACCAAATGAATATAAAGCTGGTGGCACAATCTGATAGGTAGCATTTTTCGCTATCGAATTGTGCTACCTACTGTTTTAATGGGAGGTAGCACAGTATGAGCGGGTAGCACAAATCATTAAAACAATGTACTCACTCTATTTTTACTTTACTGAAAATGATGAACACTGAATATAAGAGTAGCAGTGCGACAAATGAGGGTACATTCGTTCATTTACATGAAACACCGCAAGTTATCCTGTCAACTATACAGTGGGCTCCACAAATATTGTCTGTGAACTGTGATCTGACTGTGAACATTTATTTTTACCATTTCTCTAAATCTATCTATCTATCTATCTATCTATCTATCTATCTATCTATCTATCTATCTATCTATCTATCTATCTATCTATCTATCATAGCAACCACCCAGATCACCCAAGCAACTACATTGAACACCATGACAACAGCACAGCAACCACACAGAGCACCCTAGCAACCGCATAGCAACCACCCAGAACAGCATAGCAACCTCTTAGAATATCCTAACAACCTCATAGCAATACCGTAGCAACCACCCAAAATACCTTAGCAACCATATAGCAACACCTTAGTAACCACCGCGAGTACCCTAGCAACCGCATAGTGACACCCTAGCAACCACCCAGGATACCTTAGCAACCGCATAGCAACATCTTAGCAACCACCCAGAGTACACTAGTAACCGCATATCAACACCTTAGCAACCACCCCGAGTACCCTAGCAACTGCATAGCAACACCCTAGCAACCACCCCGAGTACCCTAGCAACAGCATAGCAACACCTTAGCAACCACCCCGAGTACCCCAGCAACCGCATAGCAACACCTTAGCAACCACCGTGAATACCCTAGCAACCACTCAGATTACCCTAGCAACTGCATAGCAACTCCTTAGCAACCACCCAGTGTACCCTAGCAACTGCATAGCAACATCTTAGCAACCACCCCAAGTACCCTAGCAACCACATAACACCCTAGCAACCACCTTGAGTATCTATCTATCTATCTATCTATCTATCTATCTATCTATCTATCTATCTATCTATCTATCTATCTATCAAAACTACTAACCTAAAACTTAAACTTTCAAACTGAAAACTCTCAAACTTTAAACTTTTAAAACTACTTCAAACTTTCTGGACTGGCTTTTTCAAGCCAACTTAAAGTTTGTCTTCAAACTTTTTTTTATCTAGTTTGATATGTTGTTGTGAAGAATAATGCTACCTATCAAATAATGCTACCAACACTATTTGCATTTGTTTTAAGGGTAGGTTTAGGGTAGGTGTGTATGTTAATAAAGCCTCAAACCAAATGAATATAAAGCTGGTGGCACAATCTGATAGGTACCATTTTTCGCTATTGAATTGTGCTACCTACTGTTTTAATGGGAGGTAGCACAGTATGAGCGGGTAGCACAAATCATCAAAACAATGTACTCACTCTATTTTTACTTTACTGAAAATGATAAACACTGAATATAAGAGTAACAGTGCGAAAATTGAGGGTACATTCATTCATTTACATGAAACACCGCAAGTTATCCTGTCAACTATACAGTGGGCTCCACAAATATTGTCTGTGAACTGTGATCTGACTGTGAACATTTATTTTTACCATTTCTCCTCTTACTATTTCAGTAAGAAAATATAAATGTGGAATAAATCAAACAAATATGTTTTTCTCCAAAATATGTGTGCCAAAATTATTGGCACCCCAAAAAATGATAATGAATGAAAACCTAACTGAAGTTTGGATAATTCAGACAATGAGGCAACAAATCTATCTAGCATCACCCATAGACTGTAAAAAAAGATGGACGCCGTGACGCCGCTTCCTTCCATTGTATTGAACTGAAGCCAAAACGGACGCCGATGGGCGCTGACACGTTACGCAAAAACGTCAAAAAAATGTTTGGAGCCTGGGCATGCGCAGAAGGAATCGTCAGTGGAGCCCGGAGACGGAGTCGCGGTATCAAACTTCCGCCCAGACGACTGCATCATCATTGATGTATTTTAAATAGGCTATATAAATTATACACAATTTAAAATTCTACCCATAAAATAATAGGCTATTCTGTTTCTAGAGCAATAATATTTTTGAAACAGCAAATTCAGTAGATAAACTCAATATAATATGCCACTAGAAACAACTCTAAAATGTCAAAAACGGTCCTGCCATTTTAAATAAAGGGTTAAACTAACGTTACAGGAGATCGATTGCTGTAGACAGTGCTCTATAATTAATCAGAGTAGGCTATCATTAGTTTTGTCCTGCTAATTATTATTTTATACCCATAAAAATAATTAGTAACTGCCAGATAACGATCACTTGCTTTTTTTCCCGTCATGGCTAACGTTAGGTTTGTTATCTTAACTAATAACGTTTATTAATTAGCTTATGAAGCCCACATTTAACGTTACCGAGAAAAGCTCAGATAAAGCCGTCAGATCCTGTAGGTCAGTTAGTACAGTTTACAGCTCATTTTGTCGGTGTGAAATAACACAGAAATTGAAAATTAATTGTTAGTTATATATCTTGAATCTCCCCTCGAAGCTCCGACAGTCCTCAGAGAAGCTGTCAATCAACTGTGAATCATGATGACACGCCCCGTTTCTACAGCACCAAATTGCTAGCTAAAATCAAACTTATCACAAAAACGAACAATTGAATATAGATCAGCGTGATAACAACTACCTTAAATGACCAAAACCATCTCTCGGAAAAATTAATTTGAAGCATAATTTATTTTTATGTTTTAACTTAAGTCTCATTCGTCTGCATTGAGAGGGCGGGGTTTATGACCTGTACTGCATCCAGCCTCCAGGGGGCGATCAAAGAGCCCGCAGCTTCACTTTTCAGGACGTATGAGGCACACCCGGCATCACCACATGCATACTTCGAGGTGCTCTCGTGAATGCGCGTCGGAGACTGATTTGGAAGAGAAGAAATTGTTGAATAAAGTCATTATTTTATTTATTTTGTGTTTCTTGGCGCACAAAAAGTATTCTCGTCGCTTCATAAAATTAAGGTTAAACCACTGTAGTCACATGAACTGTCTTAAATATGTCTTTACTATCTTTCTGGGCATTAAAAGTGTAGATTAACTTCCTGTCAAAGGAGGCCTCACTGAGCCATCGGATTTTATCAAAAATCTTATCAAAATGGTATATCTTCATTTGTGCTCCGAAGATGAACGAAGGTCTTACAGGTGTGGAAAGACATGAGGGTGAGTAATTAATGACAAAATTTTCATTTTTGTGTGAACTAACCCTTTAAGTGATCAGGAACACTTAAGTGATAAGTCATCATGACTTCCTGTTTCACTGGGCTACAAATATGAAGTGTCACACAGGTCAAATTCCTATAGTCTCCATCACTATGGGAAAGACCTGAGTAATGATGTGTGATAAAAGGTTGTTGAGCTCCACAAATCATAAAATCATAAAAAAAAGATAATAGTTTAATTGTTGGAATACTCATTTCCACTATCTGGGCAATAATTAAGAAGTTTAAGGGCTTGTTTACACCTGGTCACTTAATGTGTTTTCACTGATCGGATAGCTATCTGATTTGTTAAAACGGGATCCATTTACACTTGGCCACATAAATGTGTCTCCTCAAAATGGATATAAATCTAATCTTTAATTCATGCACTATATGCAAATTTAACGGAGTTCACGCCAATGAAAGCAACAGAGCTGCAAAAAAACAATGAGAGCTGCATTTGATGTATTATCAGCTAATATCAAAATCAAAGACCGCAATAGGAGAGAGAGCGGCATCAGCACTGGTAAGATCATTTAAGATCATTATTGTTGAGCGTCTGCGACTTACTTTCATTTTTATTTGTGGCAGTTCACGCGTTGGCTTGCTGAAGAGATACTCATCTACGGCGATGCGCGCTGTCATATCTGGTTATAACATGTCATATAGCCTATAACATGCTCTCACACATTTATTTTTTAACATTTTGGGAGGAGTAAAATTTACATATGTGGTCTCAACAACCAGATGCATTTACACTTGTCAAGTTTCAGTTGGAATGCATCTCAGGCCCTGTTTACACCTGAAGATGCGTTTTGGTCGGTCGGATCACAAGTATAGACAAGGGAGACAAATACCCATTTACACCTGGTGTTTTAATCTGTCTCTTTTGTCCATTTTCATCCACTTCTGTACTGATTTTTTCGAGGGGAGGTTCTATTAGATATTTTATTTTTAATTTAATACAGTTTTTGTTATTATTGGTCGCACCACATGATATGTGGTCGCTCCAAATGACACGAAGACCTTAAATTTAATTCAAATCTATTTAAAGAGATCAATAAACAATCAATTTTATACAATATAAAAGCCAATATATAAACCAGATTAGATTTAATTTTTACAGAATTTTCATGAACACAAATTTTATAAAGATTTTTTATATTTAAAAAAAAAAAAAAAAAAAAAAAAAAAAAAAATCACATCGCAAACATAAGTGCACCATTTCATCTAAATTGAAATTAATTAATTGCCACGCCAGCTGGTTTAGGGCCAACAGTTTTTGCTTGGCAGTGGCATCTGGTAAAATAGATTGAAATAGTTATAAATAAATAAACAATAAATGACAATTACCAAACTAGACAAACCATATTACATGCTCTAAACAATTTTGTTTTACATTCTCATATTGTACAATACAAACAAACTGTCTGAAATATTTTTTTATAAAATGACCCAAATTGCATAAAATTCTATTCCACATTATATTAAAATAAAGTACTTTATGTATATAAATCATCAATTGAATATAAAAGCACAAAAACTGCCAATCTAGGACATATATCTATCATGGAAAACACTCTGCAGTGGTCGCACCACATGATATTTTCAAATTCAGTCAAAATTTACAGGCACAGAATTGGCCACTGAAACAAAACAAGCTAGCTTCCCACAAAAGGTCACTATGAAATTTGTAATAAAATTATATATATGCAGAAATCTCAATATTAATAATTTTTTGAGGTCATCCCATATGATATCCAAATGTGGGAACTACATACCAGCTGTTAAAAAGGTAATTTTTTTCCAAATTTAAGACAGAGTTACAAACCTGTTCGCTGCTTCCATGGGTCCTTCGCAAATTGGTATATGATGCAATTTCCTGTCTTTGAATGGATTTCAACATGAAAGTCCCAAAGTGGTCGTTTTTTGTTGGTCACACCACATGATATTTCATAAAATGGAATGTTGGAAATCATGCCAATTAGGGCAGAAAATGAATTTGAATAATTTTCAAAGACATTTCCAAAACAGAAGTTATGGCCGGATGGTCACACCACGTGATATTTTGACACTTTAAATAACAGAAAATTACAAATAACTAATGTTTTTTGAAACGTTAAAGTGGGTAAATGCACAGGAGAGGTACTACATATATATGGTATCTTTTTATGCATTTAAACCAAAATTTTAACAGAAAACAATGCAACTAGACAGAAAATGTAGGCGTCACATCATTGACCCACATATGAACACACCCGGAGATGATGGAAAAACATACGAAGAGCAGCAGCTTTCCTTTCTGCTCTGACAGCCACAAGACCACCTCTTCGACTACGTCTGGAAGTGGTCAAAACTGGACAAGCTCAAAACGTTTTAGACCTGTATTTAGCATCATCCACTTGTGATCTGATCGACCAAAACGCATATTAATATCAGGTGTAAACAGGACCTCAGACCACCTCCTGAAGTGGTTTGAGTGATCTGATTTAAATCTGTTTTGAAAGCGTTTCAGAGGACATTTACACTTGGTCTTTTTGCCATCAGATAGCAATCCAATCAGAGAAAACGCATGAAGTGACAAGTTGTAAAAAGTCCCTTAAATCAACTGGAGATGGTAACACTCTACCTGGAAGAGGACGTGTGTCTACTGGCCCCACATGCACTGAGGAGGATGGTCTGAGTCACCAAACAGAATGTAAGGATCAAAGTTGTAGAATTACAATGCTAGTTGGGTCTTGGGGACAGAAAATCTCCAAAACTATGATCAGACATCACCTATATAACTACAACTTGTTTGGGAAGGTTGCAATGAAAAAAGCCTTTGGTGACATCAAACAGCAATCTCATGGACCTACAGTTTGCCGGTCATTACTGGAACTTTTCTGCGGGACTGGGTTTTATGACCAGAGATGAGACCAAAATAAAGCTATTTGGAAAAACACCAGAGATGGGTTTGGCATAGACAGAGGCCATGTAGAAAAGTACTTCATTCCCACTGTGAAGTATGGTGGTAGATATTTAATTCTGCAAGGCTAATTTTCTTCTAAAGACCCTGGACAACTTGTTAGGATACACGGTATCATAAACTCCATCAAGTACCAGCAAATATTAAATTTAACACCTGACTGACCCTGTCAGGAAGCTTAAATGCGGCACAGCTATCAGAATGAAGTGTTTTAAAGGGAGAATCAAAAACAGGATAGAAAATACCCTATTACTTCTAAATTATAACTCAACCTCAAAGAACATTGTCACGTAACGTGTAGTGGAAACAGCACGAAGACGAAGGAGAATAGGAATACTAGAATTTAATGATACAACTCAGGAGAACAGACAGATAACTCACACTAATACATCTAACATTGACGAGAACGGACAAGAAATGAGGGAGAACACAGGGTATAAATGAATGGAGCAAACAAAGGGAACTGATAAGGTAATAAACAGAACAGGTGAAGGTAATCAAACAATCAGACACACTGGGAAACTGGGTCACAGGGAAACACAATGAAACATGAGGACTCTGACAGTATGCCCCCCTCTGGAAAGGTGCGTCCTTGCGCCATGCAAGGTCCAAAAGCGGAGGGAGGGCAGGGGCTCTGGAGGATGATGAGGAAGAGGGACAAAAATAGTGAAAAAAAAAAAAAAAACTGAACAGTCCATGAGGGAGTGGAGGGTGGGAGGAGCCAAGGGGAGCCTGGAGCAGGAGGAGCCAGATGTTGGTCCAGAGACGAACCATGACGAGGCCCCAGGGTGGAGTCAAAGGTGGGAGGAGCCATGGTGGAGACTTGAGAGGCGCCACCCTGGGGACGGCCGATGGAGATGCCACATGACACTGAGACTGAGATGGAGCCGTGTCGACGAGCATCCAAGGTGGAACACAGGAACCTGAAGACTGAGGCGGAGGGACTGAGGATGAAGGCGGAGCCAGGGGGAAGGTGGAGCCAGGTGGAACCGAAGGTTCAGGTAGGATGATGTCTGACCAAGGCAAAGCCTGTGGGACGAGGGAGCCCGGTGGAGTCGTAAGGCTGAAGGTTTCTGGTGGAGCCAAGATGGAGACGATGCGTCGACAGGCCACGGTGGAGTGTTGGGTTCAGAGGCTGGAGGCGGAGCCAGGGGATCCTCTGGTTTAGGCGGAGCTGGTGGCCTGAAGCACAGAAGCAGATCCACACACCTGGGTGTAGGAGATGAAGAGGGACTGAAGGGTACTAGTCGAGGCAGGGACTGGCAGTAAGAGGAGGTGGGAGAGGGAGGTTGGGAGGGATCACAGGAGATACTGGGCTGAACAGAACAAGCAGGGAAACAGAGAGTTCAGGTCTGGACAGAGCCAACAGGGAAATGAAGAGTTCAGGGCTGGACAGAACCAGAGGGGAAACAGAAAATTCAGGGCTAGTTGGAACCAGTGGGGACAGGAGAAACAGGGGAATTACCTCCTCAAATGCAACAGTCCAAAAAATGTTCCAGTTGCCATAGCGACCCCATTCACCGCGGTGAGGTTGTGGACGGCGCCTTCCTCCCAGCCCTCGAACTCCACTAATGCTCCCTTGGCAGCACAAGATGTAATGGGCTCACGCACCTGGTCAGACATACCTTGTGGATCAAGCTCTGGGGCGACGATTCCGTCCGTCATCACTTCAGGTTCGGTCTCATCCATCGCGGCAGGTTGAAGTCCACGGTCTGCAGTGGGCTCTCGTCTCTCCATTGTGCACGTTGTCGGATGGCTAGTCTCTGGATGTGGAGTGGGACTGGTGTCATCCTCAGTTGGGCCGATGGTGAACAGGGAGTTGTTGTTCACCAGCACCCACTCCATGAATGCGCAGAGTAATGCGAAATACACCGCCCAGTGTAATGCGTGCCTTGGACCGCTTGCTCAGGCCGGTGTGATAAAATACACAGAGCGAGCGGGAGAAAGTCACTAGTGTGTTGTTCCAGCGAGCGGTCTCCCTGCTCCAGGCAGAGAAGCTTTACATCGGGTAGGTCCATGGGAAAAAAAGAAACAAAACTGAAGAAAAAATGCCGCAAACAAAATAATCTCAGTTAAGGTCCATTCTTCTGTCATGTAACGTGTAGTGGAAACAGCACGAAGACGAAGGAGAATAGGAATACTAGAATTTAATGATACAACTCAAGAGAACAGACAGATAACTCACACTAACACATCTAACATTGATGAGAACGGACGAGGAATCTCATTGAACACGGTATAAATGCATGGAGCAAACAAAGGGAACTGATAAGGTAATAAACAGAACAGGTGAAGGTAATCAAACAATCAGACACACTGGGAAACTGGGTCACAGGGACACACAATGAAACATGGGGACTCTGACATTTATACAATTTTTAAAAAATGCAGTTCACAACCCCTTTAAAAAGTGGTTGGGGAGAGCTTATCAATTAGGCTATATGCTCAAATAATGTAATATGATCTTTGACTGTAGTGATCCCTATTGTGTTGCAATTTTGTACATTTAAAATATATTAACATACAATGTAATATTGAATAACAAACTACAATTAAAATTATAATCAAGTACTTTACATGTGCTTTAGTTAATCAAAAGTCACCATGATGTAGAACCTGATTTCACCAAGTGCAACATGTTCCTGGATCAACATCTTTGGATGCAGTATGAGGGGATTGAGTTGTTGTGTGTGACTGGTTTGTGCAGCCATGCCTGGCTAACGCTTGGATAAGCCCCAGAATGCTGCTATTGGGACTCAGACGTTGTGCTCCTGCCGGGGGCATTAGAGAGCTGTTCTAGCCACCAGGTTTGTGTGAACCAGTCGAGGTCATTTCCATTCTCACAGAGTGTGACTAAACCAGTGTGTGTGGAGTATGTGGAGCTATGTACCTCTTCAGAAACCACTGACTGTAAACAATCCCACAACAACCAGCAGGTCCAAGAAAAATTTCACACTGAGTGAAACATTCTCTCTTTCTTTCAACTTTCTTTTTATTTCCACTAGGACCAGGCAGTATATTGAATTTGTATGATATATTTTTTATAATCAATATAAAATGAGGCAATTCCATTTATATTGATATACAGTATGCTTTATATGATTTATATTTTATACCATTCAACTGTTTGAGGTCGGTAGGGTTTTTAATTTTTTATGAAGAAGTTTCTTCTGCTCGCCAAGGCTGCATTTATTTGATCAAAAATATAGTAAAACAGTAAAATATTATTAGAATTTAAAATATTTTTTTCCTATTTTAATATATTTTAAAAATGTAATTTATTCCTGTGATTTGCTGATCAAGAAAAATTTCTTATGTTGAAAACAGTTGTGATGCTTCATATTTTTTAAGAAACCATGATACATTCATTTTCAGGATTCTTTGATAAATAGAAAGTTCAAAAGATCACCACTGATTTGACAGAATATTTTGAAACATTATCATTGTTTTTACTGTCAATTTTGACCAATTTAAAAGTATCAATTTCTTTAAAAAAATAATAAAATAAAATCTTACCTCAAACTTATGAATGGTAGTAATGGTATGAATTTTGATTAGAAAAAAGAAAAGAAAGAAAAAAAAACTATGGGAAATGCCTCGGCCGTGACCAATCCTAGAAGCACCAATTACACAGTATTTGTCAGTTGACAGACCAATCACAACAGTGATGTGGGAATCCCGCCTCCCTAATATTTATCGCTGCTAACAGTCCCCACTTCAATCTCAGCATATATCTTCTAAATGCAACTGCAAGGAGGGAAGTGTAGTGAGAGATACCTCACTTCTGTGATCAGAGAACTGGGGTTACGTAAGTAACCTAAATCTCTCTTTCAAACATTTGTTCGGTATCTCACTATGGGATATAGACAACTCATGTATTGCAGATATGCTGTCCGAAACAGGCATGTCAATCAACTCGATGTATAGTTGAGCTCAAAAGTTTACATACCCCTTGCAGAATATGCAAAAAATCATTTTAACAAAATAAGAAGGATCAAGAAAATTGCATGTTATTTTTTTTATTTAGTACTGTTCTGAATAAGCTATTTCACATAATAGATGTTTACATAAAGTCCACAAGACAAAATAATAGCTAAATTTATAAAAAGACCCAGTTCAAAAGCTTACATACCCTTAATACTGTGTTGTTACCTGGATGAATCATGACTATTCTTATGTTATTCTTATGTGATACACAATGCATTGAGAGTCGGGAGGTGAAAACTTTTGAACAAAAAGATGATGTGCAAGTTTTTCTATTTTTTCATTTAGTACTGCCCGTTGGAAGCTACAAAAGTTCTATACGTGTTTCCCAGAAGACAAAAAAAGTACAATTTATCCTGTTCATCCAATTCAAAAAGTTTAAATCCCCAGCTCTTAATGCATTGTGTTTTCTTCTGGACCATCAGTGAATTTTTGCAGCTTTTTTAATAGTTTAGAGTGTTGGACGTCAATGGATGAGAGGCTTCACTATGTTGATAAACAACTTTTGTGGGGAAATAGCTAATCATTAAATTAATCGATAGCCTGTTTGCTAACCTTCAGCATGTTTTACACTAAACAATACTTTCGTTGGGAACTATATATAGATTTTAGCTTGATAAAAATGTATTTTTTTAAGAGAAGGCAGACTAGGGAATGTTGCGACTGATGTCACTGCCATTACACGATAGGCTGAGAGGTGCCGCACATGATTAAGTTAGCCGTTACACTTTCTCCAATGGTAAGAGATACAGACACTCTCATCTCCCTATAATATACAATCTCTGCTCCAAGACCTGAAAAGGGCATGTCAGAGAAAGGAGACATGCAAAATGTGCAGTGTTGGGGTGCATCCAGGACCAGGACTGGGAACTACTCTAGAGCATCCACACCCATAGGTGTTTTCATGCGAGGCGTAGAGATCTATGGCAACTACAGCCGAACCTCTCCCACAACTGGCTCACTACCTGAGGGTGGAGAGTCCATTCTCTGTAGAGAGGAATTCCATCTGGATAGGATATCCGCCCCCATATTCATTATTCCCAGGACATGCGTTGCCCTAATGAATGAAAATGCTTTCTAGTTTTCTATTCTAGTTTATTTTTTAGCCTAAGTTTTATAAATGAGACACAAGTACTTTTGTGTCATTTTTTAGCACAGAGGAGCAGATCATCCAAATAAGCTGACACTCTGAGACCCGCTATACTCAGCGGTGTCAGAGCTGCTTCAACACATCTACTGAACACTCACGAGCTAATGAGAGCCCGAAAGGAACCGTCAAAAATTTGTAGGCTGTGCCTTAATAGGCAAACTTGAGGAATTTTGTGTTTTCTGTTTTCTTCAGATCGACTAACGTAAGCCAGTCTTTGGGACAAATAAAGTGAGATAACACCTTTAATGTCAGCATATTGATCTTGTACTTTCTGAGGTGATTTTTGAGGTCCGCAAATCCAGAATAGGATAGGACGGAGCTGCCACAAACTAAGTCTCACCTCTGGGCTGGGGCTGGTTTGGGTGAACCTCCGCCTGCATTGACTGCTGAGGTGGGGCAGAGGCTAGGGTTTCTGTACCCTGACTGTCCCCCTCTGCAGGACAGCAGTCGGCTTCTTGGGGATGCAAGTTTCAAAAGCCAGACGCAGCACCAAAAAAGGCTTTCAACACCACAGGGGCATCAAGGAACTCTGCCTTCTCCCTCTCTGACAAGCCTGACAGACCCAACCCCTGGACACCCCAAATCTTACATATTGCGAAAGTCCAGCCTGGAGAAACCTTTAACAGGCACCCTATCTGAGAATTGTATGTCCCAGAAATGTTGCATCTCTGTGCATGGGACGGCTGGAATCAGCTGCTTGACTGGGAAAGTGCATGAAGACAGGCTCTTCCCGTCATATAAATCCCTCTCTATGCCTTGGCCTTATTGCTGAGATGGCCAGTTGATAGAGAGTTTAGCAGCTGCTCTTTTCATTTTAATGAGGTCCAATTCCCCTGGCATAGGGACTCATCTATGGCACTGCCAGGTCTAGAAGAAAGCTTAGGATGGGAGATAGCATCCTCCTCAAAATGGTGTTTACACAACACCATTTTCAACTAAAAACAGAAAACTTTTTATGCATTTTGGCCGTTCATTTACACAACAAAGTGTTTTGGGGGATTGAAAACGGAAACTTTTGAAAACGTGTTTCAAAGTGGAAGTTTTTGAAAACAATACTGTTATCATCTCTGTGTAAACAACAAAAATGCAGATCTGTGAAAACAGTGATGGCATGCACATGCGTATTATGTGTTTGGGCCCGAGTGCTCTGTAAAAGAATGCGTATGTGCACACTTTCTTTACAAACTGACATTTCTAACTACTCACCTAGCATGGATAATACATCGTTTTTGCGGATATGTGTGAACGGGGATCGCTTTGACAGTGTTGTTATCTATACAAAGAAAACACTTCCATTTTTTTTTTTTTACATCGTTGACATGTAAACATACCCTAAATCCTCCTACAAGAGATGAACAATCACCTCATCATCTTCGTTCTTTTTGCCACCCACCAAGGGGTCTGATTCAAAGAGGTGGGTGAAGTTCAGGAGAGATCTCATCCACCAGCTCTCACCAGGGCTGAGAAGCAATCTCATCTATCTCCATGGGAAGTGCAAAAAAACTCGGGTCCCCTTTAAGGCCCCAGTATACTTCAAACAAAGTTCTTTTTCGTTCTTCGTTTAGGGGTAAAACGAAGTTCGAAATGCGTGACCAGCGATATACTGTAAACGAACATCTGACGCCGCCCACACTGTTGAGAGCGACGGTTATATGAATATGTAAAATATGTGCCGTGCACTTTCTTCTCAGTAACAAAATAAACACAACAAAAATGAGAAAACAGCAAGCATTTTTTATAGAAAGCATAAGAAAAGCTTTCTGAACATAACAACATGGGTATGTTAGCACGATCTCCGCAAATTAGCACTTCAGTCACGTCACGTCTTCATATAGCATTTTATTCAATAGATTGCTTAAAATCAAGCAGATTTACAGTATCAAACATTAAAAACAGTGTCAGTGCCTCATTTTTTTTTACAAGCACAACTTCATTTTGTACTATAAAGCTGCTATCCAGTGTGTTCATGTTTTCACCCACGGAGCTCTTACCTTGACAAACTCAAACACACGAAATGAGTCAAAGATGCGCTCCACGCGAGTGAAGGCGGAGCCTCGGCGCACACCTCCTATTACGTAATCGTCACTGACCAATGGTAGTACGAAGGTGTTTTGCTGCTGGAGCGAACTTTTCCTGAAATTTCGCATTGGCAAGCTGTTTCGAACTTCCAAAAAGAACACAAAACGAACTTCGTTTTGGCCTGATTTTGTTCGAAATGACGTCACATCAGTTCGTTCTTCGATTTCGTTTGAAATATACCAGGGCATTTAGTCGCGGCCGTGACTTGTCCCCGCCCCTCTAAAACCCTTAATGGGAAATGAGAGCAGTGCGGGCAGCACTCGGGATTAGCAAGCGCAACCTGTGTGTCTAACTTTAAAACATGCTATGCACAGAGGGTGAGTCTTTGAAGAAATCGTAGACCCACACACACATGGCAAAGAGGGATCTTTCACTCCAATGCTGGATGGGCTCACAGTCGCCATAGCAGATATGGGAACACCAAGAGATTTACAAGATCACCACAACGTGCCTCTCGATATCGGGTTCGCATTCGGCGACATACCTAAAATAACAGCTCGTCCTTGAACAGTTTAGCGGCCACCCCTTACAAGGATATGCTGAGCATAGCTTCCAAATTTGTAGGGAAGAGAACAAGAATGAAGTGGGGACCGTTAGCAACGATATATATCAAGGAGGCAGGACTCCAGAATCATTATTGTGATTGGTCTGTCAACAGACAGACGTGGGGTAATCGGTGCTTCCAGGATTAGTCACGCCCGAGGCATTTCCCATAGTGAGATACTGAACAAATGTTTGAAAGAGAACAAAAAGGTTTATCTTACAAAACTTTCCAGGTTACATTTCACTGCTAAATATAATTATTATTATTTAGTAATTACAATTATTTAAATTACATCTTGCATAAAGGGAATGCCTCCCAAATATAATTTATGTCTTTTGAATGTAATCCTATTCAACTTTTGTACCACAAATAAAAACGCAGCTGTAGTAACAAGGATTTTAAATGCAATACACCGTTTGAGTTTCAGAGACCCAGAGAGACTGTTGCTGTCCGTGTGTCACGCCGTCTCATTCCACAGAGGAACACAAACGCCCTACTGTTCACAACCAATTACCCAGAATCCTGCACAGTACCTTCAGACATCAGAGGCCATATTTCCACAGAAAGGTTATGACCAAAAATAAATGAACTTACCCATTGTTTCGATCATCTTGTGCTTCGTTCCTCTCTCTAATGTCTTCCCTCATAACCTGGGTTTCACGTTATGCCTGAAATCAACAAATTCACATTTACCTCCAAGTGCACTTGACTTACGACACTCATTTTTTGTCTGTGTCTCTAATAATTTATTTGCAAAAACAGTGAAACTGCAATTCATTCACACAATGATATCAATACACCTTTTTTATAATGAGCATGGGTCATTAACCCTATAAAGCCTACTGTATCATATTTGATACATGAATTTCTAAGGCATCTAAATCATCATCATAATCAAACTTTGCTGAAAAACCTGTTGCACACCATCTACTACATGCCTTATCTCGCCTGATTGATATTTCATACATTTTTAGCAAGTAAAAGGTATTTTAGTATAACTGTAAAACATCTTTTTGCTGTGAAATCTTTACTGATTTTTATTAAGTAAACATAGGAATAACTTTTATATTGTTAGTAATATTTCAAGATGAACATTTACTGGATTGAAGAACTTAGGTTTACTTGATTATCCATACACCATTTTTCAGAAAAAATAAAGTATCAAATATGATTCATCAGGCTTTTAAGAAACATTTTTTGTTCATCTATCAATTATCATTGTATACTGCATTGCATTATATCATATGTTTTAAAACTACAGGGCTTTGGTCATAAAACTAAGCATTTAAATGTCATCTTACTAAGACATATTATTAGCAGAGTGACAACTGATGTTTATATATATATGGGTAACACTTTAAAGTACACATGAAATCAAAACTGACCTCATTTATTTTGTTAGCTCAAATTGCTAGTTTTGTGGTGAACAATTCATCCGTGCAAGTCAATCCACACACAAAAATTGTTTGGCTTCGTTATATTTAATCAAAATCTGAAAATGCTCCTCCCCTCTGCAACGGTGTCCCTTCTCTAATGACATCAGTTTGACGGCTTGGATTAATTCGCGTAAACCACTCCCCCCCCAACGGTTAGTCTGCTATGAGCGAAAGATGGAGAGGAGGAGCGCTAAAGTAAAACTCTGCCCTCTATTCAATATACCGTTTCACTTGGAAATACGTCACAACACTGGAGAAAAGTCGTTTGCACCTTCCGGTTCACGCAGACTTTAATTTAGGGTGCATATTACTAGAATATTAGCTGTTTATTAGTAGTTATTAAACACATTTTAATTCCTTATTCTGCATGAACTTATTCTACATTCTTCATCCTACCCTACCCTCTAGATTTTTCTTATTATTGTTTCAAATGTCCGGCTGTACAGGATTGAGAAAATTTAATTCTCAAAAACAAAACCCTAATGCAGAATTAGTTCTCACTTTTGTTGTAAATGAATCTAGAGCACCAGTTCATTTAGAAACTGCATATTACAACACTAGTCTTAAATCTAAGACAGGTCAGGTGACTCGTGGGCAGACAAGCTTTCATCCGACCACCTCGTGGTAACGTGGTTCCCATGACGATGGGACACAGAGGCTGGGTCTGGTTTCCTTAGAGACGCCTGTAAGCGACAGGACTTGAGTGAATAGCTGCATTGTGGGTTTAAGCACACACTAATGTGAGTTTTTATCATTGCTGACTACAATGGGAGGTAGACAAGATATACAGAAGAACCAGTGCTGAGGTAAAGCAGTCCAGCATACGTTATTTCCCTTTGGCAGGCCCTAAGTGGTTGGCCAGAGAAGAAATACTTGCCCTATCAGCAGTCTGGACAGTGTCTGTAGCATTTTGTGTTGACAGGGCACTGCTATCTAAATGCTTGGCTGTGTCTGATATGGTAGAAGCAATCACAGCAAAGACTTTGACATTGTTACAAAACATTTCTATTTGAAATAAATGCTGTTCTTTTTAACTTCTATTCATTGAGGAATCCTGAAAAAAATACAAAGCAGCACAACTGTTTTCAACATTGATAATAATAAGAAATGTTTCTTGAGCAGCAAATCAGCATATGATGTTTTCTGAAGGATCATGTGACACAGAAGACTGGAGTAATGATGCTGAAATTTCAGCTTTGCATCAAAGGAATAAATGACATTTTGACAGTTAATTTAAATTGTAATAAAATGTCACTGTTTTTACTGCATTGTTCATCAAATGAATACAGCCTTGGTGAGCATAAGACACTACTTTCAAAAACATTTAAAAAATCTTACTGACTCCAAACTACAAGTGTGTAAATAAATAAAAAACAACACAGACTCTGTTAAATACATGTTAATTTTGCAACAATGTAAATAAACATGGTTTACTACCCTCTGAATTATTGGTTACCAAAAGCATAAAACCACCAAAATTCAATAGACATTTAGAAACCAAAACTGTGGATTTCCCTATGCAGTTCATTATTAATCATTTTACATAATGTTGCCCTATGCAGTTCATTCTGTTAATATTAAAGCAATAATTTCAATGTGATTGTAGAGAAAATTCTATCAACTTTTGCATTATAAACATTTTGGAACTGTGCTGGGTCACCATGTCCAAATCTATGTACTGAAACAAACCAGGTGAAAACAACTGCATTAACATAGCAGTAACACTCAGTGCAAACCAACATACTATCTGCCCTCTATACATTAGCCTCGCTGCTGTCTTTGTATGGACTAATGCTCTTACGTGAGGATTAACTTCCTCCTGTGACGCTTCTCAACAGTTTTAATTAACGGTGACGGCAACATCTACAACAAGAAGCTGAAGGAGATGAAGTCTTTTCCCTCCTACACATAGTTCCATGACAGTTTTACAAGAGTAAGACAACATACAGCCAGGACCAATACAAACAGCCATTTTAAACAGATGCATGAAAAAATATAAAAATAGATCAAAGTTAAATTTGTATATTTAAAGTAGTATTTAATACCCTGCATTTACAGAATGATAAAGTAATGAATGAGATATCACTATTCAAAGTTACACAGATGTAGTTGTCATGTTATTTGCATATTAAAGATACTATATTCCTACAGCAGCTGTTGGAAACATTTTGATTGCTGGCCTTGCAAATACAGACTGAAGCAAAGAAATGAGTCTGTCATTTTATTTTACAGTGTCCTTGTTACATGTTACATGTACTAACTGTAGTAATAAAAGTAAATTACATTTCCTCACAGCTAACAATAAACCAAACCCTAATCCTTAACCTATAGTAAGTACATGTTCTTAATTAATATTACTCAGTACTCAAATGTGTAATTACACTGTAAAAAGACACCTTAAAATAAAGTGTAACCCTCACTTTTTCACTAGTTCTGTTTTATCTACTACCAGTATCCAAGAATCATGCTGTTTTGTCTTTTTTTCTGAACCAACAATTGTCATTTTTACATCTAAAATGATTTATTTTGTTGTAAAATTACATTTTGGAAAGAAATTGAAATGAGATGGCTGGCTTTGTCTTACTGAAACAAATTTAATAGTATTTTAGTACTAATAGTACATATAGATAAATAATATTTTCTCTTTTTTTTTTTTTGCATAATTTGATACAATTTTAGCTTGATTGAAACTAAATGCTCACAAATGATTTCTTGATGTTTATATTTCATCTCATGTTTGTCACTGAAACAGTCTCTTTGGTAACCAAGTACACTAAATTTAGGAGCAAACATGTTGCTGGTGGTGGAAATAATGTCACAGTTTAGGGAGGGGTGAAGTTTGTGTAAAAATACATCTACAATAGTTGAATAATTGAAAAGCTATTTTAATATTGCTCGTTGTTTAGTCATTTTAGAAATGTAGGCTAATAATTATTTTATTATGAAATTATGAATGTCCATGTTTTAAGAATGCAGATCTGGATCTAGGACAAGGGTAAAACAACAAAATCCACACAAAAAAAAGTCATTTCAAAAGTAGCTTTTGAAAATAATAATGCACCTCTTATAGCATAAATCCAGCCCCTGTTACATAAAAGTGGCTGTTTTGGGACATGATTGCAGTATGTCCCGTTACTCGCAGATCGCGCTGATCTCTTTGTGTCCACAGGCCTGTCGGGTATAAAATCCGCTTTTCGTCCAGAGCACCGATGAAGCAACAGGCTGCTGGCGTGACGAACGACGAGAAAAGTTTACAAAAAAAAGAGCAAACGGAGTAAGGTAAACGGCATTAAGACAACGATACGCGGGCGGCATCTATAAAACAATAGATGATGTGCGCGCGACATTGTTTCATTCTAACAAAATGTAGGCTATACAATGTATCCCTAACATGATCATAAAGACAGCAGCGGCATTCACAAGCATTCACGGAGAATAATAAGTTTTGAAGAGCATAACTTACATGAGCAGCGGTATCTCGCTACGGGACGGAGTCTGTCCGGTTGTGTTGTGTTAAAGATGGGCGCTGTGTTTGAAACTGGAGCCGCCCCGCGCGCGCGCACGCACACGCACACACACTCATGCGCCGCTCCGTGGCTGCCAAGACCACTGAACCCCTGTAACCCTCACAAACATCTGAAGAAAACCGCACTGAAATAGATAACACTGAAGTTTGTTTCCGCCACAGAATAAAAATGGGTAATGCTGTTTTTTGTTTGTTTGTTTGTTTGTTTGTTTGTTTGTTTGTTTGTTTGTTTGTTTTTACTACGCAATTCGGACTTTTATCCCCACAATTGCGAGTTTCTGTCTCACATTTCGGAGTAGAACTCGCAATTTCGAGTTTATTTCTCGCAGTTATGAGAAAGTCATTGTGAGATATAAACTCGCAATTATGAGAAATAAAGTCCGAACTGCGAAAATGAACTCATTTTGCCATGACTCTGGTCATTTTCCATAGTGTGGAGAGCCTAACAGTTGGTTCATTAATATTTTTGTTACTATTAGTCAATAAACATATTAAAAATTGTGAAACAGGTGCTATCACATCACATGGGAAAGTTGTCATGCTAGCAGCTTGGCACTCAAGAACACTAGCAAGAAAAGATCAACCTACAATGCTTTCACATTCCACTGGACAAAAAAATTGCAGACCGCTCTCTCCTCTCCTTCTCTTCTTCAATTACACTCAGGTCAACAAAAGTTCACTTAACGTTTATATGTCATATATAATGAACGGTGTGAGCTCATGTTCATGTTTGGTATAATTGTCCTAGCGTGATCGGTACAATGGTCTAATTTTGGCTAAATTCCAGTGAATGATTTATTACATTTCTTTGTTTTGATATTGAAGAAGCTGGAAAACAGTCCCAGACTTTCAATCTTAAAGTTCTATTAAACTACATTAAAAACTATTAAACACATTTAAAAACTATAAACACAAACAAAAAATCATCTTTTTTTTAATCTTCAAACTTAAAAAAAAAAAAAAAAAAAACACTTTCAGACCAGGCTTTTTCAAGCAAAAACGTCTCAGGTTATGTATGTAATTTGGTTCCCTGAGAAGGAACAAAACTCTGCATCATGACATTGACACTATGGGAACACTTCTGTGTGAGCCGGAGTCTGAAGCATGTGTGGGAATGCGCCAATCCTTATTCGCCAACAGCCTGTTCAGATGACGTAGCGTAAGCACGTCACAGATACCATAAATAGACACTTGAAATGCACGTCACCAGATTCTAATTGTCAAGAAGGAAGATATTTTCAGGCATTGCATAAGTATGGCAAAGAGATGCAGCATCTCGTTCCCTCTCAGGGAACCTGGATACATACGTAACCTGAGACGCTCCCTTTCGAGTGGAACTTAACACTGCATCAAGACATTGATGCTATGGGAATGTCAAAACCCACGTCGCCATACTGAAAGAATTATATAGAAGAATAAAAGTTGTAAAGTTGTTGATCAAGCTCACACCTTGTGGTCTAAGAATGGTTACCCAAAGGAGACAAGCCTGGAATAAACAAAACTCAATAATAAATATACATGGATGTGTGTTGAAAGGGCTAGCCTGCCGCAAAACAAACATAAAGAGGCACAAAAATAAAAATACTTTTCCAAGAACGTAGTGTCGGAATCTCCCAAGGAGAACCTTCCAGAAGAGAAATTAGATCCGAGAACCACACTCGGACTGACCAAAAATGGAGCAACTATAGGTGAACTCCGTCCAGACAAACTCTGGCTAGGAGTCCAGGGAGCACAGCAATCGGGGGAAAGACGTACAGGTGTAGCTTTGGCCATGCCTGTACCATAGCGTCCAGCCCTAACAGAGGTGGAGGTATGAGGGAGAACCATAGGGGACAGTGGGTCGAGTACTCTGAGGCTAACAAGTCTACTTGCACTTTGCCAAACCTCTGCTAAATTTGCTCCTCTACTTCCGAGTAGAGTCTCCATTCCCCAGGCCTCAGGTCCTCCTTCAACAGGATATCTGTTCCCACATTCATAAGCCCTGGAATGTAGACTGCTCTCAGAGAAAGCAGTCTGCCTTGAGCCCAGAGCAAGATCTGCTGTACCAACCTGAACAGGGGGTACAAACCCAGACCGCCCTGCTGATTGACATGAGACTACTGACATGTTGTCTGTCTTCACCAACAGGTGGTAACCCCTCAGTTCCGAAGAAAGTACCTCAGAGCAAGAAATACAGCCTTCATCTCCAGGAAATTTATGTGCCAAAAGAGATGTTGGCCTACCCAGACTCCCTGGGCTGGGCGACCATCCAGGATCGCGAACTCCCTAACCCAAATTTAATACATCTGTTGTTACCAACCTTTGGGGACAACATGCCCCTAATGTGGGTCCCAAGGTGAGAAACCGGGAACTGCTCCACAAAATAAGAGTACGAAGCTCTCTGCACATAACCCTTATTTTTCTCAGTGGGTTGCACAATGGGTGGAACCCCCTGCTCTTTAGCCACATCTGAAATGGCCTCATGTGTAGGAGTCCCAGTATAAAGTTGGCAGCTTCTGCCATAAGACCCAGAAGCCTTTGGTACTGGCAGACAGAATTTTTTTGACCCAACCTGAATGCCTTCAGAGCTGTTAGAACCAATCATCAATATAATTAAGTACACGGAAGCCATGGAGTCACAGAGAAGCCAGAGCCGCATCCATACACTTAGTGAATTTGCCCAAGGGTGGCACACACTGAACCCCTGAGGCCACAACAGTCAGGCTGCTTCTTTCTAGCCATTCTAGCAGTGATGATCGTCTTAAGATCGTCCCTCACCCTAAATGGCTATGTGCAGAGCCTGGCTCCCTGATGTAGATGAAACCTGTCGACCACAGCATTGACTGCGTTGCCGAACAAGCCCAACGGCGAAACTATCATCCAGGAGAAAAGCTTTTTCTTTTTCTCTGATGCCAGACAAGTTGAACCACAGGTGCCTCTCAGTGGTAACCATAGCAGTCATAGCACGGCCAGTGGAGTGGGCTGTCTGCTTAGTGGCATGGAGGGCAAGGACTTTGACCAAAGACTATAGATATAGAAAGACGGTTCACACCTATTAGTTATGAATGGGAGAAACTGCAATGCACAATATGGCAGGATACGTCTCGCCTTCTAAGTAAAAGAGCCAATCGCTAATTGATAATGTCATTGCATCACTGCAGCTGCCGTTAGAGGCTCCAGTTCCCATAGAAACCTGAGATTTGTGCTTAGGACTACACATGCGCATTTGCCCTTCTAGCCTGAAAAATAAGTTTTTTTTTTTTTTTTTAAATGCTATTTGAGCATAAGAAACAACATTTATGGAACAGTTCATGTCAGATTTTGTTGCTGAGTTCGCCAAGCCGTTTTTGAGATTTCAGGATTTCCCCATTCAAATTGATAAGACTTGGTCTTGGATGCCCGAAATAGCTGCCCAGAGGCGTTGCAAATATGGCTGCTGAGTGAACAGACTTTCCTTGAAAGGGACTTTGCTTTGGCCCAGACTTTGCTTTCTTTGACTGACTCAGGGTCAATTCCCTGGTCAAGTCCAGGTCATTTCAGAAGGTCACGCCAGCAAAATAGTCATAGTGTGCAGGGATGTACCATTCTGACCCACCACTTCATAAGCTTTGCCTATGAGGCCAGTTGTAATTCGACAGGGTCTCAAAGCCTGCAAGCGTCTCTGCAACCTGCATCAATGCCGCATACTCATATTGCCCAAGCCCCATGACAGGGTAATGGACTCGAGCCTAGTATAGGTTGTCCCAAGACTTCGATACCTCAGTATGGAGGTCTGGAAAGAATGGCAGGTTTCTACAGCGCTGCTGACTGTAAGTGACTGTGCTGTTGAGGTACGAGGGGTGATTGAGGCATCAGGGTCACCACCCAGCTCCTCAGAACCAGAGGCGACCAAAAATATGTCCTTGTCTAGATTGGAAGAAATCAATAAGCAAGCTTCCGGATCCAAAACACGTTCCTCTGATTTAGGCGATTGAGCAAGAGAAAGGGCAGAGATCATCATGATTTAAACCGCCCCGAACCACAGGACGCAGACACCCGAATCCCATCGCTTATGAAGAGAGCTATATTTGAGCGGAGCTTAATCAAAGTGTGCTTCTCACAATGAAGGCAATCAGCTCTCTTGAGAGCCAATCGAGCATGTTCCACTCCTAAGCAGATGACAAAGATGATGGCATGGCACGGCTTGGCTCGGCTCGCTTTACTTTCGGTTTGCTTTTCCACTGCAGTTTAAAGTGGGTGGGAATATAGACTGATCATTATAGTTGTGCTGCCTCTACTGCCGTGGATCCACTCCTTGGCTACCAATGAAAGGAACGTCTGCTCCTCGTCTACTGTCCACGATAAAGCCATTTCTTTTTTAAAGTTGCATGCGACGGTCGTTTAATGCAAGACTTTACAAAAAATTGTGCGAACAAATGATACTGCGGTGGCTGTTACTGACTATTTAAATCTATCAGGTACCGAGCCGTACCATGCAGTGGAAAAGCTCCAATAGTACATACAAACACTCAATTCAATGCAAATCTGAAATAACTCCGTATTAAAACTAATTTTCCAACACGTCATGGATGTAATCTTACATGCATAAAGTTGTTTTTGCCTCTGGCCTGCTGTCCACTGCTGTGTTGTGATGTTAGTACAGTTTTTAGAAATCACACAGAACGGGGGAGTCACGTGACGTATTCATGAACCTAGTCACACTTGAGTAGAGCTCCATACATTTGGCCCTTTTTTGCAAATTTTTTTATTTTATTTTAAGTTTTATTAAATATTTGTACTTTACCAGATGGCACACAATCGAAAACAGCAGGATTTGTCGCCGTCTCTTCTCTGATTAAGAAGAGATCAAAGACACCGTCCCCAAGTGACACGGTTGACAAAATGGCTAACCTATGATGACATTCTAAAAACCTAGTTGATGGCGATGCGGAGTGAATTTGCTTCTCACATGTCAGTTGTGCAGTCGCTATGTTCGAAACTCAATCTTCTTACAGGTGAGATGCGAGAACAAAAGAAAGTAGTTGCAGATCACGATGTGTGATTAGCCGCGCTTGAACAACAGGTGGTGGATTTACAAGATCGCCACAGGCGCAGCAATCTGCGTCTTGTTGGATTGCCTGAAGGATCCGAAAAGGATGACCCTATGGGTTTTCTGAAAAGATCGCTGCCGACGTGGCTCCCTTCTCTGGTGGGTAGGAGGATTGAAGTGGAACGAGAGTGTACACTAAGGTCTCCTCAGATCACACTAAACCTAGGGTCTTTCTCTTTAAACTTTTGTGATACACAGACAGGGAGCTCATTCTGCGGGCTGCCAGACTTCATGCGCCGGTAAAAACAACCGAAGGAGCAACGCTGTCTTTCTTTCCAGACTTTTCTCCAATGACTGCAAAAAGAAGTGTGTTTGCACCAGTTTGGAGGGAAATGAGGGAAGCTGGCATCCAGAATTTCCTTCTTTATCCTGCAACACTGAAAGTCATTCTCAATCAGGGTGAACAAAAAATCCTGTACTCCCCAGAGGAAGCGAGACATTTTCTCAGTCATCATTCAGCTACTAACCCTCTGTGAACTTCAGCAGGACATTTTCTGTCTTTAATTGAAGAAGAGATGCTCTAATTTGTCAGGTGATTGTTCTTTTAAGTGTTTACCTCACTTTATTTTTATATCACAAATATTGAAACTCTCAGTTCACACTGTATTTCTTATTTTGTGTTGAGTTGTGTGCTATGGTCTCTACCAGGTTGTAATTTTTTCTCTTTTATCTTTTTTGAAATTTAGTTATGTTATTTTATGTATTTATTTTTACTTTATTTATTTATTTGTAATATTTTATTTATTTGACATACTTATTAGCCATTATGTCAGCAGGGGGCTAGTGTTGGTGCATCAGTAATGTGCAGGTTTCTGTTGACGCCACAGATCATATTAAGGGGGGCTGGCGGATCAAGGTTTGCTCTTGGTTTGAGCCACCATAGTTCATTGCAATATACAAGTTATGTTTCTCCAAATGGTGATGGGAAGGGTGGGGGGTGGTTTGATGGTGGACTCAAATTGCTTCATTTCCCAAGTTGTACTTTGTTTTGTCAATTAGCATTTCTATTTGATACCTATGACTGAGCTTAATATTCTGAGTTGGCCTAAACTGCCCTCACAAACGCACAAGTTTTTTGGATTTTTTGAGAAGAAGAAAGATTGATATAGCTTTAGTTCAAGAATCCCATTTGAAAGAGGAGGATGTATGCAGGTGCAATAATATGTTTTATGAAGTGGTATCTCATTCATCTACGGATACTAAAGTCAAGTCAAGTCAAGTCACCCTTATTTATATAGCGCTTTTTACAATGCAGATTGTGTCAAAGCAGCTTTACATTGATAATTGGTATATGATTTTCCTTTTAAAGAATAGTGTCAATGCAGGCAGATCAAAAGCACTGTTGAATAAATGTCAAGAATACTGTTGAATATCAAATGTCAAGTCAAATTAAATTAAATTAGGGCTGCACGATTAATCGTATTTTAATCACGATAACGATAAAACTAAAACTAAAGGTGTCTTAATATTGGTGCGGAGGACTTTAAATATCACTATTTTGGATAAAGGCTGTGACTCAGATGGTAGAGTAACACACATAAAAACAGCAGTGGAAAATAGGAATATTATATTTCTTTCAGTTTATGCTCCATGTACTTCTGAACCTACTTTCTTTTCTTTACTCTCAGCTTACCTCTTGAAATCTTCTGACTTTGAAATTGTAATGGGTGCAGATATGAATTCTGTAATATCCCATAGTTTAGATAGATGTGGGAATCACACTGTCAAGCTCTTTGTTCTGACAAACTTCGGCAATGTGTAACCTCATCTTCGTTGATGGATATTTGGCTATTATTAAACCCTTCTGCTAGGTCATTCACTTTTTTCTCCGCCACTCACAAAACCTATTCTCGAATCAACTATATTTTTTATTTCTACTTCTTCATCCCCAGCTGTTCAAGATGTGGATATTTGCTCCTTGTCTCTGTCTGATCATGATGGTAATTTGTGCAGATTGTCTTTGGTCTCCCAGCCATCTCGGGCCTCTAGATGGCGATTTAACCCTAAATTGTTACAGGACGAATGCTTTTGCAGTTTAGAAATAGGTTTGCTGAGTTTATTGAAATTAACCAAGGCTCAGAGGATGACCCGCGAACACTTTGGAATGCAGTTAAAGGCTTTATAAGGAATAACTCAATTTCATATGCCTCTTTCCTTCAGAAAAAAACGAAATAAAAAGATAGCTGAGCTGGAAGCGCAGCTTCAGAACTTGACAAGAGATAATCAACGTTGCTTCTCAGACAATACCCTCGGCAAAATTATGGCAGTTAGGACTGAACTCAATTCACTACTGAGATCCAGGGCAGAATTTTTGATTCAAAGGTGCAGGCAGAATTATTATTTTCAGGGGAGTAGACCAAGTCACCTTTTAGCTTTGAGATTGAAAAATTTTGCTAATATTCCTGCTGTAAAATCCCAATCTGGGGACATTATGATGGATCCTAAAGATACTTTATACTTCTTCTTCTGGTGGTGACCCTGACTCACTCGCATCCTTTTTATCCAACCTTGATTTACCTTGGCTGTCGGATTCAGATTCTAAATATCTAGATGAACCGTTTACTCTACAGGAGCTGGAGTCAGCAGCTTGGTCTATAAACAACGGGAAATCCCCAGGCATGGATGGGATACCAATAGAATTGTATACAACTTTTTGGTCTGACTTAGGTCCCCTAATGTTGGATATGATCAATTTTTCAGTTATTCAAGGTGCATTTCACTCATCTATTAATATGGCTATTATTTCTCTCTTCTTAAAGAAAGACAAAGATCCAACTTCCTGTTCTAGCTTTCTCTGATAGGGACGGATGTTAAATTGTATGCCAAAGTGTTGGCCTGGCTTTTAGAGAGATTTATGGGTAGGTTAGTACATTATGACCAGTCAGGTTTTATTAAATCTCATTCCGCCTCGGATAACTTGCGCAGGTTATGTCTTATTGTTAATTCAGCGAGTATGTTGACTTCCCCTTGTGCAGTTTTATCTCTGGATGCGATGAAAGCTTTCGACCAGCAAGAATGGAACTATTTATGGGTGGTTCTACAGCATCTGGGTTTAGGATCGAGTTTCAGTTTGTTCAAATCCATTCTTCATACATCGAGGTACTCATCAGGGTTGCCCGCTTTCTCCTTTGTTGTTTGCCTTATCCCTGGAACCCTTAGCACAAGCGGTCAGACAATCTGAAATTATCTCTCCAATAATTATAAGAAACACATACCATCATATTTCATTGTTTGCTGATGACATCTTATTGTTTTTGGAGAAACCATCACATTCTATCTCTCAGGTTTTTAATTTATTTGACCATTTTGGATCCTGCTCTGGGTTTAAAATTAATTGGAGCAAGTCATGTTTACTCCCCCTCAATTCTGAAATTGACCCCATGCCCCTATCCATATCTATTCCAGTGGTTCTGTCATTTAAATACCTGGGGATAGATGTCTTTCCATCCCTGCAGGAAATTGTCACAAAAAACTTGAATGGTATTTTGTGTCCTTGGAAAATTGGTCTCATCTCCCAACTTCTTTTCATGCTTGTATATCGGTGATTAAAATGAATGTTCGCCCATGCATTAATTTCTTTTCATCTATGATTCCTCTTTCTCCACCTGCTGGCTACTGGAACAAACTTGATGCATGTGTCTCTTGTTATATACGGGATGGGAAAGGTCCTCGAATCAAGCTGACTACCTTACAGCGTTGCAGATTAAATGGTGGTCTGTCTTTCCCAAATTTTAGATTGTACGCTCAAGCCTTTACCCTCTGCCGTTTATCAGTCTGGTTTAATCCTGATGCTTCTGTGTCATGGAGAGCAATTGAGGAATCTATAGTTTATCCCTATGAACTGAAGCATCTTGTTTTTCAGGAGTTCCACTGAGGCAGTGTAAATCTCGGTTTGGTCCTATTGTAACTCATCTCCTCTCTATATGGAGGGAAGTCGAAAAGCAAACACAACAAGTTACAATCTGGCATAGGTATTCGCCTATTTTCCATAATATAATTTTTTTGTCAGCAAATGCCCCATTTCTCTGTCCGCAATGGACTCACAACAAAATAAACACTTTGGGAGATATCTATGATGGTATGGGTCTAAAATCATTTCAGAACATTAAACCCCAATATAATTGACAAGGTACCTTTTTTTTTAAATGTATTTACATATTAGATCGGCCCTGCGGGCATATGGAGTGCCTTGGGACTCTAATTTACCTACTCCCCATTTGCACAAACTAATCATTCCTTCTGAGAAAGAATCTCCCTCTTGTGTTTCAGTTATTTATCTGTCTCTTCTTGAGCATTCATACAAACCCTTATTTATTAAAACTGTTTGGGCCAAGGATCTTAATGAGGATGTGCATGTTTTATTTTCGAATAAGGTATGGGGGATGTTTAAACTGTCTTTAAAGAACCACGATCATCAAATGATACACTGGAAATTTCTACATAGGGTTTACTTGACTCCTAAGAAACATTTCTACATGAATCTATCCTCCTCTCCTAAGTGTAATCTCTGTTTTCAAGGATCTCTAGGCACAAACTTGCATTTCTTTTGGGATTGCCCCTCTATCTCACCTTTTTGGACACAGCTCTCACAGGACTTATCATATCTGTTGGGCACTGATATATGTTTGACTCCACGCCTCTTTTTTTTATTTTTTTTGAATGATTTTGGGAACCTTATATTATCCACTCAACGAAGATGTTTACTGTTAGCCGCTCTCACAGTGGCAAAAAAAAATGTTAGTCAACCGTTGGAATCCTTCTCACACAATGGACAGACGAACGTGGACAGTATCTTTGTTGGACATTATTTAATGGAATTCTCAACTTCTCGTATGCATGGATCCAATGTTAAGACTGAATTTATGGCACGCTGCTTTTGATATTGTTTCAACTTTCTTAACATCTTTGTAAACCTGTTTATTTTTATTTATTTTTTTTCTTATTTATTTATTTATATTTTTAAATTAATTTATTTTGTCTTCTTCTGTGTTTGTATTATATTTCTACTTTTCTCGAAGTCTACCAGGGGTGGGATGGTTTGGGGTGGGTTCTAGATTTGTATAATTGTATTCTTGAAATTCTTTACTTAAAAAAAAAAAAAAAACCTCAATAAAAAGTTGTTAACAAAAAAAAAAAAAAAGAAAAGAAATCACACAGAACAAATTCTGAGTAAAGGTGTTAAACGTGTTAATTCCAAACATAGCCAAGGAATCATTGGTGATCAGGATGAAGTCTTGTCTGAGAGCTTGTGATGCAATGTGGTCATTCATGCAGGTAGCGAACTCTGAAATGATTTTCAAGGTATTTTCTGGGAGAGAGAGAGACAGGGCACCTAATTAGTTATGATATTCTCTCTACATGCTAATTTGTCATCCTGACACTGAAATTAAAAACAGGAACATTATAAAGTCTTTGATGAATGGTCTTGCCAGTTTTCTTGAATTTTAGGTGCAGGTCACATCTGCTAACATGCTCATTGCAGGAATATACAGTGGGGTCAACAGTAAAAAAAAAAAAAAAGAAATCCTCTGTAAATCTGGGATTCAAAATCTACTTTAAACCTGTCACTAGTTGCATGAACTTATGCAATTTCTTTCTTTAAAGACACCATTAAATCAAAATTGATATTTTTTATATATGGAAGTATTTATTATAAATGATTTATCTGTGCATATCATTATTTATTTATTTTTAAATTAATGTGCCCTCCTAATCTTTAATCAAAATAAATTCCCCTATCTCTTGTAGTGAAATCACACTAGTTCTCAAGACATAGTCTTTATATAGTGACTGTGTTTATGCAACTGGCCACTGGAGTGAAATAATAGTGATTAAAGATTAAAAAAAATATATAAATAAATAAATGTTTTGTAAATAGAATAAATACAAAGATAGGTTTTGATGTAAAATTATAGTATTAAAAATTCTGCACTAATAAAAAATGCTCTTTGCTCACTTTTTGACTTAAAACTTGAAATCATGCTGGTATAACATGGATTATCTGGTATTTGTGGAAAACACACAATGCGTGGTGTATTGCATAAACTCAGAACTAAACATCAGAACCAACTGCCAACTAACTGTTATTTCAACTTGAGCTATTTTATTGCATTTCTATCTTTCTACTGATGATGGCTTTGTTTGAGAAATGTAAAAAATATTTTTTTTTTCACCTATTGTTTTGTTTTCTTTCATTAAGGAACAAAATGCATTTTGAAAAGAAATATATACAGAGTCAAATTTTAGCACTTTCAAAAACTGATTTAATATTTTAAACAGACTAAATATAAAAAAAAAAAAAAACATAAAAGTGTAAAACGGATTTTTTTTTTAAATTGATATATAAATAATAAATAAAACAAGATATAACCCTAACCAGAAAACGTTCTGCTTTGTTACAATAAAAAAAGAAGCTTCGTTTGCCTTTTTTTTTTCTTTTCATTTTTATACCATTTTTACAAGTGTGAATGTCCCCAAAAGGAGATTTTGTCAGATTTATCCCACTTCTGGGTCCTGGGACATCTGAAGAAGACAGTGAGAGATGGAAATGTCCCCTGCACTCATTGTTTAACAGGATTAGTGTCTCCTCTCTGTACCAGTTGTGACATTTTGATCAAATCAAATTAAGTGACAATGCCACTGATGGAACTCAAAGTTAAATGTATCACAGTCCTGAGGGTGACAGAAGTCTCCTTTATAAAAATATTATAAAAAGTATACTACTATAAAAAGGTTCAGTGTTTTGTATGTATAGGTAAGTTTTTGCATTGCAAGTCATGCATTTCCCATAAGGATAACAGAGTTTGTTAAAATAATTTGTTAAAAACATTTTCCCTGAAAGTTTACAAGAGTTAGATTATAAACACAAGGCTGTAAAAGCGAACTAGTGAGTAGATGAATTTACTTTTTTTCGGTGTGATGATGTTTAATATTCCCAATAACCTCTGTATTCCCATTTAAATACATCATCAAAAATACATCACTCCTGCAACACTCTATCGGCCAAGGTATAAACAGCTTTTTGGTGAGCTTACACTGGAAGGAACAGGTCAGCTCTGTATCCATGAACTGTTGGTGGTACCAAACACTAAAACAGAAACTGTATTGAGACTGGCTCATTTGCCTCCCATTGCAGGTCATCTGAGGATAAAAGCGACTGTAGATTGTTTTAGGGGCCATTTCCACTGGCTTGGCTTGCAGAGTGGTGTGAATCGTTTCTGCCAAAAATGCGATCTGTGGCAGCAAACATCCTTCATTGAGCTCCTGTCGACGACTTATATGAATCCCTGATGCTAAATGTAAATTCTTGGCCCAAGCAAAGTAATTTGGACTTTATCTAGAATTTTTTTTACTCCAACACCCAAGAAGTGCTGGTTGTCATATAGTAAGGATGTTTCAGATTAAACAGAAAAGCTCTTAAACTGGAGCTGTATTGGGATAGCAGGAGTTGGACCACACAATGGAAAATTCTGAGATGTTGTTACTGCAGGATGGCCATTCATTTCCATCAGAGACTTTCACATTCCCACTCATTGTTTCAGCTTTGGACCAGGAGGATTAGTGGCCTCTGTGGAAGAAGAAAAAGTCTTTCCATCCATCACTTGTAGAAAAGAAGTACACTTTAGCATACTTTAAAAAAGAGTACTTATTTCAGATATAATATACTTTAAAAGAATATACTTAAAGCTGCAGTAGGTAACTTTTGTAAAAATGTATTTTTTACATATTTGTTAAACCTGTCATTATGTCCTGACAGTAGAATATGAGACAGATAATCTGTGAAAAAATCAAGCTCCTCTGGCTCCTCCCAGTGGTCCTATTGCCATTTGCAGAAATACACCGCTCCCGGTAAGAAACAACCAATCAGAGCCAGGAGGAGTGTCTTAGCAGTGTCAATCAAGCTCGCATGCATGCTGAACTCACCCCTCTCATGCACAGCGCCAGCGCATACAGGAGTTCAAATTCAAGATTACCGGTGTGCCGCAGCTTTGCTTATGGCGGAAAAACAATCCAAACTGCCAATTCCTCGAGTGGCACCTGCTCACAAAATAAAGACGGGTAAACGGAAAAAGATAGATGACGATGATAAAAAAGCCAAAAAGAAAGAATTAGATAGAGCCCGAAATAAAACGAGGGTAAATATCGGAGCGGCTTTTCCGAGGTGGAGGGAGCTACGTGTCCTGAAAGGATTAAAAACCGATGCAGAGTCAGCCACATTTCTGCTTGACAAGTAAGTATCCCTGCTTGATTTGTTTAATTTTTTAAGAACTACACAACTAAGATCATTTTAAAACAGGCCTGCCCGTCCCCTGCCTGATGCTTCCTCTTCTCCCCGCCCGTTGACTCCTCGAAGTCGCTGTGGGTGTGAATTCCTCGTCGGAGCCCATTGACTCGGTGTCAAAACTCTAGCCGCATAACATACAGATAAAATGTCACGCGCTGTGCAAAGCAACTATTGAAACCTACTAATTACTGTACTAGCAAACCTTATTTAGCATTACATATCGATAGAATAATTACTTGCATACTGTAACGTTAGTTACCGTTAGCTATATTATCATACTAGCTATTTATTACTTATAGAAATAGTGCAACGTCATATAGTTACATTACATGTATTGCAAAATACGTAATGTTTTGAGGACCAAGTTTGTAGTCAAAGTACGGGCAGGCCATAGTCAGTGTAGCTAAATCATATTGATGATGTTTCGTCTGTACCAGTGAATGTGCCATAACTGTTTATCCGCCTTACTAGCCTGCGCGTTCACGGCAGGCTCCGTTGTGATGGGGGAGGAGCTGTGGAGGGAGGGCTGTAGCGCAGCAGAGAGCAAGGGGGAGTGACCTGTGAGTTGTGCTTGTTCAAATTTTCAGGCTAAGTCAAGGTTTTCTAAAAACTCCCTACAGCAGCTTTAAGTCAGAAATGAATGGACACTTAATTGGATGTTAACTGCAATTAAATGAAAATGTATTATAGTTTAAATTTATATTAAAGGGTTAGTTCACCCAAAAATGAAAATTCTGTAATTTATTCACCCTCATGTCATTCCAAACCCGTAAGACATTTGTTCATCATCGAAACACAAGTTAAGATATTTTTAATGAAATCTCAGAAATTTCTGTCCCTCCATTGACAGCTACGCAACTACCACTTTGACACTTCAAAAAGTTCATAAAGAGATCATAAAACTAATCCATACGAATTGAGTGCTTTAGTCCACATTTTCTGAAGAGACTCGGATGCTTTATATGATGAAGAGATTTAATTTAGGCATTTATTCACATATAAACATTGATCAGCGAACATAAACAGAAGCTCAACCAAACCTGCTTGACACGTGAGAACAAACCTCATTGGTTCTTACGGAAGCTCAAACATGCTGCATAACACACAAGAATGAACTTCATTGGTTCTCGCACGTCAAGCCAATATGACTGAGCTTCTGCTTTCCATAACTGATGTATGCGTTGATGAACGTTTATACCTCTAACAACTGCTTTAGACCTTCTTTTTGATCTAAAAGGTATGCGGAAAACACTTGAGGTTTGCCACAGACTTGTCCCACCGCCTAGAATGCAACTGAATGCTTCTTCAAGCGCTTTCACACTTGAAAAATCAGTGGAGAACTACTTTTAAACAGGAAATTATGGAATATTTACATACATATTTACAGTTGATATATTCACACAGGATTAGCATTACCTGAGGTGGTTTTTCCGGACCTTTGTACAGAAGGAAATGTCGCCATAATCTTTACTTACATTGTCCGTGATGATTACTTAGATGGCACATTCGAATGGATAAAATCATTGAGAAGCTCTGGTAATAATTACTTTACCTCACCTCTTCATGTAAATCTAATCCTGTCCGAATATGGCTTTAGTGACAAATCCTTTTCCTCTAACTCCATATAATGCCATTGACCTTCATATTGGCTCACAGTGTGGGTCACTTTCACCATTTGTTGTAGGTGAATAGAGTCAGACTCTCCTGCAGCTTGTCAGCAAAACTCAAATCCTGTTTGAAATCAGCCATTCTAAAACAGTTCTGCTGTTTACCAGTCTGGTTCTGACCCAGTGACAAACTGTTGTTGCCCTAAAGGTAAAATTTGAATTTCTTCACTTTTTCAAGACACACACACATACACACACACACACACACAGTTAGCCTGGTTTCTCCCAAGGTTTTTTTCTCCATTTTTGTCACCTGTTGGAGTTTGGGTTCCTTGCTGCTGTCGCGTTCGCCTTTGGCTTGCTTAGTTGGGGACACTTGATATTCAAAAATGTTTTTGATCTGCCTGCATTGACACTATTGTATGCAAACTGAACTGAGCTGGACGATGACTTCACTGTTTTCTCCAGTGCTGATATAAATGAACTTAATTAATAACTATTGATTTTTACAACAGAATGAATCAATAATGAATTTATTTAAGTTGGACAATGATACCATTTTCTTCATTTTTTTTCAGCCATAATTATTTGCCAGTTATCACTGCAAAGCTGCTTTGACACAATCTGCATTATGAAAAGCTCTATATAAATAAAGGTGATTTGATTTGACTTGACTTGACTTGAGTCAGCACAACAACAGTCTATGTGGGCTAAACCGTTGATCATGTTTCATTGCTTTGGCATAAAATGCATTCAATGACCAGTGATTCAGTGGTCTTCCAAAATCTATTAACTCTCTTGTTATTTATACCCCACTTGCAAATAACTATATATTCACAGCACATTTTTCAAATGCTAAAACACAGCTTTTAAACACATTCAAAACATGATGGAAAAACTGTGCATTTCTGCAGTAATTATATTAAAATAGAAAATCTCAGCAAAATGTTTACATTAAAATAAATAATAATCATTCCAATCACAGCCAATCACAGTTTTAGATGAAAGCCTACCTTCTGTTTAATGCTGCCTTAATTAATGTTGTAACAATGAGTATGTTCCATGCAAGTGTTTTGATGTTGGAAAAATGTAACCCAGGTTTATTGTAGCATAATTAAAATTCATGCATATTGTGCATTTTTACACAGGGATAATAGCAACTAATGGTCACAGATACATGCATGACTGAAATGACAAATGCTATAACAAATTAGTTGCATAAAAAATGAATAAAACCTACAATTTACTACAGAAACCATACTCTTCTTCACCAGGTTAAATATGTATGGTCCCAGCCAATATGGAAACTAAGGTATCAAAATTATCTCAGAGTTTCTTTGTTATATTATTGTTATCCTACTTGAATGTTGCACATGAATGCCCCCTGAAGTCATATTTACGATAATTCTGATAGCATGTGAAGGCAGCATTAGTCTCATTAATATGTTTTAGTAAGAGAGGACGAATTCAAAATGATTTTGTTTGGAAACATGCATCAAGGAAGACAGGTTGAAGGGCAAAAAAGAGTGCCTCAATAGAAAAAGGAGTTTCATCAATAGTACAAATTTTCCAGCAAAGCAACTGGTAAGATGTGCATCCTACAGTGATAATTGAAATATAATCACAAAGTGGAAAAACAGTATTTTACATTTTTACATTTACTGACATTTTGAAACATATTACAGCAATTGTTTTGTGTCTTAGGCCCTTACAGGAGAGAGAGGCTGAATCTTTTCAGATGTGAAGGAAATTGCCAATAATTCAATAAAACTGCAGGAAATTCGGGACAGAGTGCAGGTGAACAATATCACTTTTGAGAATGTGAATATAGTCAGTACAACAACAATTACCAGAGTCCTAGAAAAAAAAAATATAAGGATGAAGCTGTTGTACACTGTACCCTTTGAGAGAAACAGTGAATGTGTTTATAACAAACAAACAAACAAAAACTCATCAACATGTCAAGATATATCAACCAAACAGAGTGCATACACAGCTATGCATAATATTAATTATGGTAAGACTCTGTATTTTTTAGCATGTAAATGAAGATGGAATCCAGGAGAAATGCATATTCGTATTTGTGGAAAAAGCTGGATTCAATCTGGCAAAAACACCAGAGAACGTCTCAGGTTACGTATATAACCATAGTTCCCTGAGAACCAGGGAACAAGACTTTGATTAACGCTTTGGGGAACGTCATGTGACCCAGGTGTCTGAAAGCAACTATCCAATAACTCCAATCCCTTTTGGCCAGCGACAGCCTATGACGTAATATGGCATGACCCGGACGTATAAAAGGAGCGCCTGGAGAAACAGAAGACATCTATCGTCTTGAGGGACTGTTCTGCAGGCAGGCAACCCAAAGCATGGCAAGGAAACGCAGAGTCTCGTTCCCTGGTTCTCAGGGAACTATGGTTACATACGTAACCTGAGAATTTCCCTTTCGAAAGGGAACTCGCTCTGCGTTGATTAACGCTTTGGGGAACAATATACCCACGCTGCCATGCTTGAGGAGAGTGCATGCCAAAAAATATGGCTGACAAACATGGAGCAGTTTTGAAAGAAACGCTTAGCAACTCACCCTCGGGTCACACCAGGCTGTCAGTGACGGCATTCCCTACGGCCAACAGCCCAAGCTGAACCTGCAGAAGGCCTTCCTCTATAGAGAGAGAAGGCCTAATAAGGCCGCTAGAGCATCTGAGACCAACTTTTCCGCAGACAAAGTGGCCTCTTCTAGGGAATGAGGCCAGGGAACCTTAGGGAACCCCGACCAGTCACTATAGGGGAACGAAGTCACTCCAAATGCCACCAGGGAGGCCGACCTGGTCTAATGTAAGACAAGCTTAGTCTTGGCCAATCCCTGTCTGAACACAGAATCTCAAAGACGCATCCTTCACAGAAGGGAGCGAGTACAAGTGACTGCAAAAGGGCAGGAGCAACTCAAACCCACCCTTCCTGGAGAGCAGAACTCAGCTGAGTTCTATGAACCCTCATATTGAGGGGAGTATGATCCATTCATCCTAGGATCTACTCAGCGCTTAATAATGCACTGAGGAGGCTGTGCGCTAAACACCTGATGCTTCATGGGAGCACAAACCAGCCTACGGCTGAATCTTAGGAGGAGGCCTAATTAAGGCCTACCACCATGATCAGCTGAGGGAGCTAAGCACTATCCCGAAAGAGAAGTACTAAGCTCACCTAACAGGTAGACCATGCAATGGGCACATATTCATGGAGGCTAAGAGGGCCTACAACATGAAAGTAACTGAATATGATACAGAAGTATATTCAGAAAGTGGCCTGGAGGGGCCACCCTGAACACCTATCTTGCTGGCAGCAGACAGGCAACTTCAATGGCAGCATAAGAGGCTGCAAAGCGCCCGCATGATAATCTACCCAACACAATCCAACGAGCAGTGTACTCAGTAAAAGCACCTTTTTACTCTTTCAAGCAAGAGGAGTACAACATACGCTGACACATAGTCGAGGAAGGCCCATGCAGGCCTATCGCCTCAACAGACACGTGGCATCAGCTCGTGGCATATTTTCAAGCACCAGGAAAGGCAAATAACCAAACCATGAGGAGGTTAAAACATCACCTGTGGCTCTGGCCAACCAGAAATGTACTCAATAAAACACTTGTAACTCTCTCCTGGAGAGCAGAACTCAGCTGAATGCTCTAAACCCTCGTATCACCCCTACGCTCATCCTAGGATCTACTCAGTGCTTGATTATTTGCACTGAGGAGGCTGTGCGCTAGAAACCCTGATACAAGGGAGCACAAATTAGCCTAGGGCTGAACCTAAGGAGGAGGCCTCATGGAGGCCTACAAACCATGATCAGCTTAGGGAGCTAAGCACTAATACATAAACAACCCCAGCAGTACAAGGAAGTACAAAGCTCGACCTAACCGGTAGACCATACTGTGGGCATATAACCATGGAGGCCAGAAAGGGCCTACTCATGCTTGAACACCCATCTTGCTGGAAGCAAGAAACATGACTTCAGTATACAGCAAAATGAGACTGTGAAATGCCCATGTAACAGTCCACCTAACACAATCCAACAAGCAGTGTACTCGGTAAAAGGAACCCTTTTTACTCTTTAAAGCAAGAGGAGTACAACATACGCCATCACGCACTAAGGAAGGCCCCAAAGACGGGCTTATGACCTCAGCAGACACGAGGCGTCAGCTCGTGGCAGTGTTTTCAGCACCAGGAAGGACAACTAACCGTAACATAAGGAGGTTAAATTATCACCTGGGGCCCTAGCCAACCAGAAATGTACTCAGTAAAATACTTGAAACTCTCACCGCGAGAGGAGTACACTATTACATACACCAGCATGTTCAAAAGGTGGCCCAGAGGGCCTAATACCTGCAAACATATGGTGTTAGTCTAGTGACCACGTAAGGACTAGCATCCTGGAGAGCAGAACTCAGCTGAGTGCCATGAATCCTCGTATTGAGGGGAGTATAATCCGCTCATCCTAGGATCTACTCAGTGCTTGATTATTTGCACTGAGGAGGCTGTGCGCTAGAAACCCTGATACAGGGGAGCACACCCAGCCTAGGGCTGAACCTCAGGAGGAGGCCTTATGGAGGCCTACCACCCATGATCAGCTTAGGGAGCTAAGCACTATTACACAAACAACCCTAGCAGGGAAGTACAAAGCTCATCCTAACAGGTAGACCATACTGTGGGCACATAATCATGTACGAAAAACATTTTCGCCACATTAGAAGGACATTCAATGGTGCTGGGCAGGCGCAGGTTACATATGACTTAGTAACAGTAGTTAAACTGTAAAGTGCCCACATAACAATCTACCTAACACAATCCAATGAGCAGTGTACTTGGTAAAAGAACCTTTTTACTCTTTAAAGCAAGACGAGTACAACGTACGCCAACACGCACTAAGGAAGGCCTTTGACTGGCCTATGACCTCAGCAGACACGTGGCATCAGCTCGTGGCAGTGTTACTTTACTATTAGGGTTCTAGGAGCAAAAAATAGAACCAACCTAGATACTAGGTAGCTATTTAGCTCCCAGACTCAAGGAGGCTGATGTAGTTAAAACCAAACTTCAGTAAGGTTTTACCACAAAAACTCACCCTTGAGAGGTCAACCACTCAGAAGAGTACTCGGTAAAAGCACCTTTTTACTCTCAGGTGGGAGGAGTACATAACTGAACTCCAACATGCTGCAAAGGAGGCCCATAGGGCCTACCCTAGTAAACACGTGGCATCATCTAGTGGCGACCATAATCATACCAGCCATCAGGCCATGCATTCAAGATTTAGTTACTAAAGGGAAATGCATATTACGCCCCATACTCCAAGAGAGGCCTGCTTAAGGCCTACTCAACAGAGGTGGGGCGTGGCCGATGGTGGTATTGGATTCACAAGCATCCTGCCAGTATGTCAGCTAAAAAGGAGGCCTATAGGGCCTACAATCTCAGCAACAAGTGGCATTCAGCCCGTTTGTCCATATAGCACAAACTGTGCCGACATGTGAACTAGAAAGGAGGCCTGTTAGGGCCTACCATTCCAATGACACGTGGCTTCAGCTCGTATAAACTATGTGAGCAACCATGATCAGCTAACAGCACTTGTTAGAAATACAATTGCTAACTAGAAGGAGGCTAATTAACCATAAGAGCCTACACTCAAAGTTATATGCAGTATAGCTGTTAACAAGATCACAAAAAGGGAGCTAATAGAAACCATCTTTTCTCAAAAAGTGGTTCTGTACTACCCTGAGTACGCAATCTAACAGGTGATGCACCAATAAACACCAATAAACCTACAAATGGGAAATATTAGGTCACCGATGTCTCCAATAGCAGCTACAAGCCTGCTATTATGAGAACAGGTGCTAACCTGTGGCAGCATAAGAAAGCTCACATATAATGTAGGGCAAAGGTCCAGAACTTCAAAGCAAACACAACGCTTTGATGTATATGGTATTTTCAAAGCGGAAAATAATTTTCTCCCTACAGATTCTCAAATCTGTACTGAGCCATAGAGGATGGATGCTAAACATTAGCAACGTCAACTCAAACTTGATAAAAGAAACAAGTAGCTCAGAGGAAAAAACACATTTTTTCCATAGCATAAAAGTTCTAGAAAGTGGGGCCTAATACACACAGCATGAACTTATCTACACAAAGATAAGGGCCTACCACCTGAGATAACAGCATCAGGGAGTCTAAAAAACAGTCTACAACCTAGCTGTTAAACTCAACAATTGCACCTACATAGCAAGGGGATAATGGGCATATGGCCTAACAACTCCCTCAGGAGGAGGCCAGAACTAGGAACTATACAGCCTGACAAGGGATAGTATACATAGGGTTATAAGTAAATAACACACCTAACCTAGCTCTAACCTGGCCGCTAAGCTATGGGCCTTCTTACAGGGCCACAAGCCTAGTGAAACCTGGGTCTCACCTCCAAATCTCATGGATAAGAGAAAGAAAGTGAAGCTCACAAGCAAACAAAGTCAGGTAGCCGATTAGGGCTGACCTAAACATACATATTAACTGAAGTGATGAGTGCTAACTCAAACTACTCTAAAAAACAGCAGATGAGAAGCTATCTATCAACTGCCCAAAAAAACCTCTAATTTCTCTGACTACATGCTCAGAAAAACTATACAGGAAAATAAGGCCTTATTTCAAATATAGACCGTCCTGCGACTCAAAGACCGAAGACTCCCAATGCTCCTTTTTTTTTTTACATGAAAGGATGGAATCTAAGGTTCTTTTAAGCCTAAAAGATCCTCTTACTATCAGACAAAAATAGCGGGCCAACAGAAGTAATTACTATGGGCCCAGCCATCATATGCATGACATGTGTTTATATATACACAGATATATATATATATATATATATATATATATATATATATATATATATATATATATATATATATATATACAGGAGGTGGAAGAAGAAGAGGAGAGGGTAGATATAAATCGTCCCTATGTAGCTGGGGAATCGATTAAAAACGCAACGGTGTTTACAATCGATCACCCACCTCACTCTTGCTTCTTCCTCCTCCCGTCTGTCTGGGTTCAGATACAAATCTGAATGGCCAGGGGTTTTTCCATGCCCTCCCGATCTCAAACATGGAGATCAGAAAGGAATGGAAAGCCATGAAAGCTGGCGCATTAATGGACAGAAAGGAACCGCTCGTCGAGCCGTCTGTGCGCGGCCCCTTTCTTAACGCGCTCTCACGGCAGCTGCAGCCTGCCGAGAAGCATGTCCCAAACACACAGCAGCTCCACACACACACAACAGCCAGAGGAGCACTCACGCTGGACGCGATGACATCAAACGCAAACGCCATTGTCATCCACTCGTTCTCGCCAGCCCCGGGGAAGCCGAGAGAGAATACAATTCTCTCAAACCTCCCAACGAGCTCATCTGCGAGCCCTATAATTGCAGCCGCCATTATGCCTCAGAACAAACGGGGCCAGAATCACCAGGAACAGATGCAGACAGCTCTTCCCTCGAGAAGAGTGCCAAACGAGCACGGAGCGTCCCAATAGGGAGACGCTCACAGTAAACAATAGACAAACACACAGACAGCGCCCTCAAGCACTGTCTATGCACGCTCCTCTCCAGACAGAAAACGCCCAGAAAATGTGTATATCAAGTGTCAAACCCTGGGACATGGATGAACACACTCTCTTGAACGTTTGTAAGGCATATATAAAAATCCTACCGGAGTCGATATAGTCACTATCAGACAGAACAGGACCGAAAGACAATGAGATGTCTTATGTTTCTCCAGCCGCTCCTTTTATACGTCCAGGTCACGCCATATTACTTCATAGGCTGTTGCTGGCCAATAGGGATTGGAGTTATTGGATAGTTGCTTTCAGACACCTGGGTCATGTGATGTTCCCCAAAGCGTTAATCAACGCAGAGCGAGTTCCCTTTCGAAAGGGAACTTACATTTCTGAACTTGATAGTCCATGAACATAACTGAATGAAACAGGCTAACTCATATAGGGGAAAATTAACACAATGAAGAGAAAATGTAATGGTTAATGCTACAGAACATGTGTGTTATGTAGTTGGAGATTAATATTGTGAGGATATATGTGTGAATCCCAGTGTTGTAATTCCATTCTAAATCACTTCCAACTTCCAAATATAAAACACTAAACTGGACACTTAACATGTAATCTGAGATATGGTGTTTGTATACAATGACTATTGATTATGTAGGGAACACACCCTAGGAAGTAAAATTAGCTTAAATGAAATAATTAACTTATAGGGAATTATAAAGAGTTGTTTAGCTTACAACTGAGCAACTGAGTCCTCCAGCGTTTATTTGCTCGAGCCATAATAAGTTCTTGTAGAGGATATGAATATCCAACAATCGTGAAAACACTGATTAGAGCACGGTAACTTAAGATCGACAGTTTAAGACATTAAATTTTAGAAGCACATAATACAAGACACTTTCTTTTTTAAAAATCTACAAGGGACTTTATTTATTCTAACACAAACTAACCTAACACAAACACAAACACACACACATACACACCTTCATTCATACTCATTGCAGTAAGAAAGGAAATGAGAAAGAGTTTTAAGAGAGAGAAAGTGATATGATGAACATAATTCCTAGCAATGCACTTCAAAGACATGAACGAACCATGAATCATTAATTTAAATGCACCAGTTCAGTTTTAATCTGGGGTACTTGCTTTAGTCGACTTTAAATGTGAATTTCCCTCGTCGGCGTGCAGAGAAGGGTTTTTCAAGTCAATGATTTGTCTCTTCAGGTCCAGATGGTAGTTAGGTAAAAAACAATCATGTTTTAGCTTGCTGGAACAATGAAAGGAAGTCTCTTTGTCGTGGCTGGCGTTAATGTTGAAGCGGCAGAAGTCGTTGGTTGAACTTTGTGGAAAAACTTAGAAACACAAGACTTTCAGCGGAAAAGAAAATTTAGTAAAAGAAAAGTGAGTGAAAGTTGGAGGGCTTGAATGAGCTGCTTGTCTGTTCTTCTTGTTACTCCATGGTTCTTGGTACTTGTCTTGCGATATGACTATTTAAACTTAGTTGTTTGTCACACCTCAGAGGAGTTTTGGCCAATCAGATATCGTCCTGTTTCAAAAGGGCTTTTCTCTGCCCCCAATCATGATTAGGTGTTACTTCCCGTCTCTGCTTTAAAATTGTTTGGAACAATTTTGATGCAGTTTCAGTTGCAGAACAGTCTTCATTGGTTTTTCTGTAAAGTTTTAGTCCCTTATAGAAACAAACGGGGCCTGCATTGTTTTCTCTGTTTCTTTTTGATCTGGTGATCAAAGACTCTTTATCTTCTAGGTGACCATTTGCTGTCACAAATGGCTGAGTTTGTCACTTCTCCTTCTGCCAGGAAACATAGATGTCGTAAAAAATAATCAGCATTGGTTTTCTCTGTAGACGAGCTGGAGTCTGAACCTCGATTCTGAATTAGAATTGTGTTTTGAAAGAATCATCTGAATGATTTATTTGTCTGGTTCGTCCACGGTTCCTACAATTACTTGGTACGTAATTCAAGTTACAGACTAAGTCAATTTAGAAATGTGACATTCACCAGATTATCTTTAATTTAGTTTGAGCCAATACATTGGTGAGGGTACTACACCTATGTGAAATTACATGCTGACAAGCATAAATGTTAGTTAGAAGAACTGTGCGAAGAGTTTTGAAAAAAGTGACCTAAGTGTTGTGAAATGAGTCCTTTCCTTTGTAAAAATTTTGAAAGTGATGCACATTTTTGCATTTTTGCATCGTAGAGACAGGAACTAAACATATGACAGAGTTGGAAGAAGGGTGCTGCAATAATGTAAATTATGGGAAAAATATTGAATGTTCAAAAAAATGTTTTTTTGAACATTCAAGCATAAAAAAAATCCAATTCTATTAGACCCCAAAAACCAAATCAAGAAAGGGAATAATATGGCCTCTGAAAGTAATTAATACTGCCAAAAACTACACAAATTCCTACAATCCAAGATTTATCCTTTCAGAACCATTGACACCAACTAAAGTTAAAGCCAAAACATACACAACACAATTTACTACATTTTTCACAACACTGTCATGACTTCACTATGCATAAAAGGATCACCTCTGAAAACCCAGAGCAATGAAAATGAGGCCTCTAGAGAAAGAGCAAGAAGAATTATAGGACTAAGAAGAGGTGAAATGAGTGGAGGAAGTGAAGAAAGAGAGTGTGATAGGTGAGAAATAAGATAATAAATAAGTATGAGGAAGAGAAGAACGGAACAAGGAGGGCATAACCTGGAGAAACCTATGTATCAACATTCCCATTCATCAAAATAGCATCTTTTCTCTATACCTTTTGGACCAATAACCTGAGCTGTAGCCATGTGATTAATCATTCTGGAGCTGCAGGAAAATTATAGCATGACAAGCATGACAGCATACAACATGACAGCATACAACACTCTGATGTCACCACAAAAACACACACATGCAGTCCCAAACCTTTACTAGCAATTATCTCATCTGTGACATGAGCAGCAGCAGTCATTGAGACAAATAATGCTTACATTTACATTCATGCATTTTGCAAAAGATTCTATCCACAGCGAAATACACTGCATTCAGTTGCATTCATTCCCTGGGAGTTAAAAGTCCATTTCACAACTAAGAGCCTCTCACAAGTATCAGGCACTCATAGAACATACTATACGGAAATATTAGTGAGATACAATGGCCCTAACAAGTATTTGGACTTTTTTAAAGTCACACTTAAAAATGTTTAGATGCAGAAAATATTTTGACTAAAAGAAGACTTTTTTCTGAGAACTTCACTTTTCTGAGCCACACAAAATTATTTTTTAACTGTTCTTATGTTTTATGGATGTCTGAAGTCAGTTCTCTTCAAGTTTACAACAGGGTCATTATAGTTCACTAAAACAAAAAAAAATGTCTCAGGTTATGACTGTAACCATGGTTCCCTGAAAAGGGGAACAAGACACTCGTACAGTTGTAACCTGAGACATTCAATTTTGAAGTGGAACTTCACTGCATCTTGGATTGACTATGGGGAACAAATACCCTCTCTGCCATGATGGGGGAATGCCTGCCTCATTAGCTGTGCTTATGCACAACTATAATGTGCATAGCATAAATTTACTTTACAGACTTACTTAACCAAGGTCAGACATGTCAATCACACAGGGCGCATTCTAAGACTCATATAGGCTGTCAAGTGTTAATATTCCCTCGGCCATTATCCAAGCTTCTATGCTCTGTGACAAGGAAAGTCCCGGCTTTCACAACCTTCCTCCTTTCCTTGTGAGCCAGGCATTAGCCATATGTTGCCCAAGGGCAGAGCTTTAAGGTTTAGCTATGTCAATTTCTTTTGTTTGACACAGCCCATAGGGAATACTGGCCCAGGGGGATCATTTTAGACTGTTACCTTGGCCCACTACTACCTCTAGTGGGAGCAAAATAGAGGAACTGTATGAAAAATTACTTACTAACCTATTCATAAACACTCAAACCCCTAGTGAGCTACAGGAGAGCTTCAGCTCTACTACCCCAGAGCAATTGGGGGAAAGTGCTCACACCCTGCCTGGACTAGTCCAGGATACAAAGACTCCCAGCACTCCCAAAGGTGCCCAATATCAAGAAGGAATGCTATAAGGCAAATTACCACTGCTTAGATTCTACATTGGCAACAGGGAGTGGAGGACACTACTTTAAAACCCTTGACAGTGTGAGAGAGATACACTCTACATTTAACCCTGAAGAACAGGCAAAGGAACCTGCTAAGCCTGCTACAGCCTTCGATACTGCTGCTCATCTAAAAGGCCACTGACCACTGGGGAGCTATCCTAACTAAAGACCCCAGAGTCCTGGGGGAGGCAGCTCAACTTTCTCAACACACTTATTTTGGGTGTTATAGCCCGTACTTGATTAAATTAGCACTGGTCATAGTCAGTGACAAAAAACAAAGAGGGACATCCTGAACTCATTAGCTATGTCAACTAGATGGGTCTATTCATCTAAAAGAAAAGAAATATGCCTACTTAAAGCCCAACTGTGGTTGGGGAGGGAGGCAAACTAAGATGATGAAATAAATGCCCTAAAATCCAAGTTCACCATGCCTCTACCTTAAGCAAGTACTCTAAGGGGATAAGGGCCCCTTTTCATAATCCAACTATCTTTGGAGAGGGTGTTTCACTATTTTAGCTGACCTAGCTGAACCCTGAGTTGAATATGTCCCACCAAAGAAGAAAAATTCCAGCCCACCACAGTAACTGCTAAGGGTAACTCTGCTCTATCCTAAGGGTATTTTAGCAGAACTAGAAAGCGGAGCCAAGGCTACTTTAGGCTACCCTTATGGTCACTGCCTGGAAATATCAAGATCCATATACTAGAGATAAAAATGGAGCAACAAAAACTGTAGTCAGTCCAAATTCTTATTACCTGGTTCCCAACCCCAGGTGTTTCCCTACATAATCTCTATTGGGGAAGGAATTTAGCAGCTTTAGCCTCAAGCCCTGTGCCAGACCTGTCAGAAGCCAGATCATAAAATAATCGAGCACACTATTTATCAGTCCAGCCTCAGGGCCTGATGTAAGCATATGTTACAACCTCTTGTGCCCCCCCACACACCCTTACTCCTCCTCAGCCCACAAGCATATCTTTAACAGGAAGCATTCCAAATATCCCCAAATACTCACATTTGAACCATTCAAATATTGTAAAGGATAGATGCAAGCTGAATATAGTTTCCTCCATGACTTCTCCACCTCTATGTAGAGGTCTGGAAGAAACAGAAGGCTCATAGGAGAAGGACAATTATGACCTGCCAGGAATCACACTTTTTTTTTTTTATTTGAAAAAAACCTAATAATAATGACACAACAAAATTACTAAATCTTTATCTAAAATTAAAGTAAAAACTGAAAATACAAAAATAAAAACTAATGCAAAACATTAAAATTTTGAAAATATTTTGAATACTACATTTCCTTGAATATGTAGGATTTTTGGATTAAAATATCCAAAAACCACTAGAATAATGTTATATATTTTGTTGACGTGTGTACTTACAGTATCCCAAATGTTTCCAAGAATGTTTAAATCCAGAGAAATAAGCAATTTTAACCAGGACACAGGCTGTGCCTGTGCCTACCAATGACATCATACCCACATTACCCCCGGTTTCCAGTTTTATTTTGTAGAAACCATGGAAACACCAAAGACACTTTTGTATATTATGTTATGTTTTATTAGACAAGTGAGCAACTGTTTGGATGGATACATTCATTGACAAAAAACTAATCATGTTATATAGCTCAGCACAATAAGTCTTATTGTTTAAATCTTGTTTTCTTGGTTTACCACAGATAACGTATTTTACCATGCCTAATATCGATCTAGCTTACTAAAGTGCGCAACAAGTGTCTCATAGTAGTCGCAGAGCGAACACACAGAGTAGCATTTTAACAACTTTCAACACACAAATGTATCTAATATGATAAAACAGAGCTGCATTACCCCACATAAGCTTGACCGGAAGAAGCTGAAGCAGCGACTGTGGCATAATAAAAGCTCCACTGCTCTCGAGATGTTTGTTACTTGCTCTGTTTCATACAGTAATGTTAATAATCTCATCCATGAACATGACTTCTGCCCAAGTCCAATCCTGATTCTTTTCCACCGACTGTAGATGTGAAGACAACACATCCCGTGATTCCACGAAATCAAGGCATCATCAAGATATGTGTTTGTTTTAAATAAGTGACCTCTAGCGGCAAAAATTCACATATTGTGGCTTTAAAATAAATGCCACTATTTTTTATATTGTGATATTTACTTTTTAGGGCTACTGTATGTTTTGTTTATGTTTGCAAAAGAGGGAGAGAGAGAGAGAGAGAGAAAAAAAGCCTTTTAGGCCCTGATGGTGTAGTTGCTAATGGTGCTATAGTAATCAGCCAAACTGTGTTCCCTTACAATAAGAGGCATTGGACCAATGTTGTGTTAGTTAGGTAATAGTGCACCTGTTTAATCATTTCTCAGTAGAAGTAAATGCAAATTATAGTTATAACAAATGAGTCACCAGCACTTTTTACAAAATGTAATAAATTCTTAAAGGTTGTTAAAAATAAATCACGGTATGTTTTTGACTTTCTTCTTCAAAAATGTGTACCAGCATATAAAGTTTGTAGCAGGTTGCAGTAGGGAAAAACATTATCTAAAGAACAAAATGTTTTAGAAAATTGGTCAGCAAATTCAGCCGTCCATGCGGGTGGCCTGGCTCTGGCAAACATGAAAACACACAGGTAATCAAAATCTGAAATCATAAAGAACTAGTTATTATGGAACAGACTGTACTAAAAAATCAATTGGATCTACAAGAATCTTGTGTTTAACCAGGACACGTGAATTATTAATCTCATCAGTAGTGCAGCCAGAAACTTAGTATGCCAAGAGAGCAACTTTCTTTTACAGTGACACCCCCAGGTTCATCATAAGATCCTTGGTCAGTTTGATCAAAGTCATTGTTTGTATCATTCCTGCATGCACTACAACTATCCTTGAGACCATCGATCAAATGAATACTGCCCATGATGAAGAGATTGAGGGATTATAGCTCCTTTGTGGAAAAAACACTTGTCTTTGTTTGCATTAGCAGACTCAGCCTCAAGTTTAGTCTGACTGGAGCTAATCAGCAAATTAAGATAAGATTTTTTTTATATCTTCTCAAATAATGTCAAAATATTACTCTTAATGAAAGCTCCATTGTAAATTGCTGGCCATTTCCAAGTACTAGTTTCACTTGCTTTTGGATTTCCAGAAAGCTGTAATGCCTGTGAGATCCCACCATAAAGCTATAAATGTTGTTAAAATGTTTATTTATTTTATTTTATTATAATTATTTATTTTATTATTTTTTTTTTTTACCAAAAACCTAACAGCAGGTCATATGAAATGCAGTGAGCATATGCTTCCTGAAAGGTTTCTATCAGGATTGCATGAACTCCTCCTTCCGAGGCCATGCATAACTGATGTACCGTCAAAACTGTATCCACAGCACATCTCTAGGTCAAGCTTGAGTGCTTGCAAGACATCAGAAAACTTTTGTGAGAACCTTACCTCGGTCATGTCCTCTGTCTGCCTGAACACCATAGCAACTTTCAGCAGCTCATTCTGAATTTCAGGGTTAATGCACTTCCAGCTGTAGGTAATGCATTAAAATGAGTTTCTTTCCCAAAAACGTGTTGTAGCTACATCACAAATCACACATCCATCATTCGAATCATGTTGGTTTAACAATGTTGTTTATGATGTTATATAGGGGGAAGTAATAACTTCTGTGGAGATTAAGCAGATGACAAAGCCTTGAAATTTTGAAAGTAGCATTTAGAATTTTGAATGGGAAATTTGGAATTTTGAAAGGAGGCATTTGGAATTTCAAAGGAGGCATTTGGAATTTCAAAAGAGGCATTTGGAATTTTGAAAGGGGCATTTAGAACTTTGAAAAGGAAATTTGGAATTTTGAAAAGGGCATTACAGAGTTTGAAGGGGGCATTTGGAATTTCAAAGGGGGCCATTTTGAATTTTGAAGGAGTCATTTGGAATTTCAAAGTGAGGCCAGTGCTCGAAGTGGGGGAAAAACAAACAAACAAACAACAACAACAACCACAAAAATGGCCCACTTTGAGCACTGAGTTGGGGCATATGGAATTTTGAAGAGAGCACCCCCATTTAGCATGTAGCTCTCTTTTGAACACCTGCTTCTAATAAAAAATGACTCCTAATTATATTTCTTTTAATATGTTTCACACACACACACTGAGGAATCAAGATAACAGTGTACTGATCTGCAGGTGATTTCTTTAGTACAACTTTACCATACAAGTTCTACTAAAGAAACAAACATAACAAAATGTAAAAAATAATACAGAAACAACAATTTTCAAAGACTGAACTTAAAGTGTTTTTGGAGGAAGTAAAAAATCATAAACAACAGCTGGCCATGGATACATATAAAGCACTGAGGAGGTGGAGGGACTTTGCTAGTGTCACAAAACAGAAGGCTCCAGCTTGTGAAAGAGGGACAAATAAGGCAGCTTGTGGTGCCAGTGCTGTTCCTTCTCTGACTGCAGATGAAGAGAAAGCTTTGGCCGATCTCTTGTTCCTAGCCAAAGCATTAAACTATGAAAAAATTTGAAACCGCATGACAAAAGGCTATATTTCAATTAAAAACCTATTAAGAATCCAATTACAATATGAAAAACAATCCAGTTAAACTGTGCTTTATTACTGCCACAAGAAATTGATGAATCACTCATGTATAGCTGGTTAATTTTGATTCCTGATTATTAGACAGCAAAGTGTTTCCATTCATCACTCAGTTGCATCAGTAGCAGGTTTACTAATGACTTACCTATAAAAACACAGTCTGTGAGTTTCAAAGTGCTCAGCACTGGCAGATTTACACAGAGTCCTGCTTCTTGAGCACAGAAGGAGACCCAGAAGTCAGGTAGTGTACATCAATGACTGCTTGACTCTCGATCCCAGGGTTTCCCAAAAGGGGGTTCGCGGATGCCTGGTGGTCCGTGGGGTGATAAAAAGTTAATAATTATTTAAATCATAAAAATCTAAAACTGAAAGTTTAGTCTGCATTTTAGTTTTTTTGAATCATCAAATATTTATTTTCTTTGAACATGTGAATCTGTTTTTAAATTATTGCATCATTATCTTAAAAAATCAGAGGGTGCTTCAAGAAAATATTCAATGTCAAAGGAGTCGGCAAACAAAAAGTTTGGGAATCCCTGCTCTATCCAATGAGGATATTGTGACAAAATCCCAATAGACAAAGATCCTTCAAAATGTGCATCAACAGTGCAAGTCTTAGTTTTAAAATGTACATTTGGCAGACACTTGAACTGTATTCAAGGTATCCTTTCACTTCATGCATTCCATGGGAATCGAACCCATCACCTTGGCATTGCTTTTGGCATGCTCTAGGTCAGCGGTGTCCATACTCGGTCCTGGAGGGCCACTGTCCTGTAGAGTTTAGCTCCAACTTGCCTTAACACATTTGCCTGGAAGTTTCTAGTGTGCCTTGTAAGACTTTGATTAGCTGGATCACTTATGTTTAATTAGGGTTGGAGCTAAACTTTTCAGGACAGTGGTCCTACAGGAGCTGGATTGGACACCCCTGCTCTAGGCCTGATTGGGCTACATGAAAGCTACAGAACTGAACTTTACACATGAGTTGTGCTGCATTATTATGCTGTGATGTTTTCATATGGAGGTGTTTGGTAATGGTCTGGAGCTCAGCAAATCTTCAGTCAGCAAGGCTGGGACAACAGTATCACCTTTGCTGTTATGGCTTATGAATCTTAAGCTTTTCCCAAAATGCCTCAAGAAATCCAGTTGGCTGAATAACACTTCCAAAACACTGCCAACATTCCTAAGGTGACTGGCAATATTGATGGCACCCTGATCCTGGTGAGTTCTTGGGTGAATGAGCCATTGTACATTTGCAGTAACGACAATTCAGCAGAACTATATACATTTTTTTTGTTTGATTCAAGTCTAATCTGGTCTGACTTGAGCTGAATAATGACACTGCTTTTTAGCTAAATTGATTTTTTTTTTTTTTTTAAATTGATGTACACTGCATCATGGACAGTGATATTGAAGCTGAGCTGAATAATGAACGTTACTGGAAGAACATTTGTTCATGGTGAGAGAACCTTGTCAGAACGTTAGCTAAAGATCTGACAATGTTCCCTGTTAGCAGGGTTTATACCTGAAATTGAAGTAATTTGATAATTGTTGAATTTTGCAACACAGATTTTCCTGTCTATTTCTGTGAAGCTGCTTTGAAACAATATGTATTGTATAAAGTGCTATATAAATAAATGTGACTTGACTTCACTTGTCTTTCTCAGATGGCTAATGGTGAATTTGTTTGGTTCATGTTGTGTTGTTTTTTGCTTTGCTTTGCTGATCTTGGACTTCTTGTTTTTGTGTGTTTGTGTGTGAGTATTTTGAACATATTTTTATAATAAAAAGAGTAAAATGTGTAAAAAGTTTTTGCCTAAGTCATTTGTACAACCACGCTGACAGTCTTTTGGCATAGTGCAGACATTTACACTATGTTTTTAAATGATAGGGCTGGGACAATACACTGATTCTCAATTCACGATACCATGAATCTGGATCAGTACTGATATTTTCTTTCTCTAATCAATTCTGAGCTTAGTTTTAACAGCAGATGGCGTTCTAGGCTAGTTTTTAACCGCACACTCAAATGCTCACGAAGAAGACTTCTGGAGAGCGCTTGTGTGTTTGGTGTCATGTAAGTGGTTAAATTAGATTAATGTGCAAACCCGATTCCAAAAAAGTTGGGACACTGTACAAATTGTGAATAAAAAAGCAATGCAATAATTTACAAATCTCATAAACTTATATTTTATTCACAATAGAATATAGATAACATATCAAATGTTGAAAGTGAGACATTTTGAAATGTCAAATATTGGCTCATTTTGGATTTCATGAGAGCTACACATTCAACAACAACAAAAGTTGGGACAGGTAGCAATAAGAGGCTGGAAAAGTTAAATGTACATATAAGGAACAGCTGGAGGACCAATTTGCAACTTATTAGGTCAATTGGCAACATGATTGGGTATAAAAAGAGCCTCTCAGAGTGGCAGTGTCTAAAGAGGACAAGGACAACCCAAGTTGTTATCAGCGCTCAGTTCAGAAGCCTGCATCTCTGATGGTATGGGGTTGCATGAGTGCGTGTGGCATGGGCAGTTTACACATCTGGAAAGGCACCATCAATGCTGAAAGGTATATCCAAGTTCTAGAACAACATATGCTCCCATCCAGACGTCGTCTCTTTCAGGGAAGACCTTGCATTTTCCAACATGGCAATGCCAGACCACATACTGCATCAATTACAACATCATGGCTGCGTAGAAGAAGAATCCGGGTACTGAAATGGCCAGCCTGCAGTCCAGATCTTTCACCCATAGAAAACATTTGGCGCATTATAAAGAGGAAGATGCGGCAAAGAAGACCTAAGATAGTTGAGCAACTAGAAGCCTGTATTAGACAAGAATGGGACAAAATTCCTATTCCTAAACTTGAGCAACTTGTCTCCTCAATCCCCAGACGTTTACAGACTGTTATAAAAAGAAGAGGGGATGCCACACAGTGGTAAACATGGCCTTGTCCCAACTTTTTTGAGATCAAATCAACTTATTTTTAATAAGATAATAACTTATCTTATCTCACTGCAGAGAACCTTGAAATTCACTTCAATCTTTTTGAACTTTATAAGGGGTGTGTGTAAAGGAACCGGAAGCAAGCAGAGTAACATTACGTGTGTTTCTAAAGCATAGAAGCAGCCATCTGCTGTTATAAACTAAAGCTCAGAATCGTTTTGAGAGAGAATCGTGATACATTTAGAAAATATCAGAAATGTTCCAGATTTATTGTATCGCAAATTGATAATCGATGTATTGTCCCAGCCCTACTAAATGACATGGATCCACCGGACATTGCCTGCACTGTCTGAACAAATCCATCAGATTTCATCACTTCCAAAATGACAAATTAAAGACAGACCAAATCTGATTTGTGTGGTGTAAACAAAGACTTCTGACTTCTTAGTAGGACATAAATTGGAGCAGAAGTCTCCAGCAAGTTTGCTTTAATGATCCAGTTGCCTAAAGGCCATGATTACATTGCAGTTGCTTAAAGTTAATGCTCTGAATCAAAGACAAAAGAAGTTGAGCCATGCAAGTCTGCTAAGGTAATGAACTTGCTTTAGCAGGACTCCTGACAAGAACATTTTAGAATGAACATTTCTAAAATATTTTAGAACAGAAGTTTAATAAGCCAAAATCAGAAATACTTACAATACAAATACAAAAATACAATGTAATCATTGCTTTTGACCAATAAGTGGTACCGTCAACAAATTCATATGGTTTTCCAAAAATTTACAATGGCAGATGGACTTTACAGTAAAGGTCATATTTATTACTGGGAAACTTGGAGACAGTTTTGATACCAAAGTTTCCAAGTTGGCCGTGCCATAAACTTTAAACATGGTGGAGAGAATGACTGCTGATATGACTGCTATTCTTTATTAGTTTTTTCCATCTACATCGCCTTGTCTTGTCATTAAAGTAATGCATATTTACAAATATGAATACCAATTTGAAGCATATTGTGTTTTGAAAATGAATCTGACCGAAATTCCTATCTAGATTGCATGGTAAAACTGTACAGTAGCATGTATAGTTGACAGCTATTTAATTTTAAGTCAGGATCAGTAGGCAATCTTGTAAACATTTTGGGTTTGTTGTGAATTATGACTTCAGAAGTGGGAAGTAAAAATTTTAGCTGATTTAGATTTAGATAAATTTAGATAGCTGATGGCAGCATGTATCATATGGCCCATATGGCCCATATGTGCCAGAGAATTAGTAGTTATGATATACTTGCTAAATGCAGCAGCATTGTCATTGTAAGAAAGTGCATTGATGGTTTAATGTGACAAATACAACTTTTAACTTAATCCTTTGGTTCTGCTCGCATGGCAGTCAAAAAGACCTTTTTTTATTTTTTATATGTATATATTTCAATGAAATGTTTGATAATATTTTTTATTTAATATTTTGTATTTTTAGGGGATTTTATTGTACTAAATTATATTTATGGAATTTTTATGTTCCATTTATTAAATGTTACTCACTTGAGCATAGACCTGAAAATGAAATTTCCAACTTAAACTGCTGTAAATCTTGAATGCTTTGGAGCACAGACAGAAGTTTGGTCTTTTTTTTTTTTTTTTTTTTTTTTACACTTGGCAGATTAAAATAAATAAATAAATAAATAAATAAAGTGAAACTAAAAAAGTTATTTAAGTTTATTATTATGAAAAAATCATAAAAATATTATTTTAATATTTTATATGAAATATATTTTTTCCAAAACATGTTTTACTCTAAAACTGTGAGAAAGTCAAAGCCATTAATCTAAACAAGTTGTGTTCCAAATTTGAAGTTTATGGCCGGTTTCACAGACAGGGCTTAGCCTAAACCAGGATTAGGCCTTAGTTCAATTAGGGTATTTAAGTAGTTTTTATAAATGTACCCTAGCAAAAAAAAACATTGCTGGTGTGCATCTTGAGACAAAACAATGACACTGACATATCTTAAGATATGTCAGTCCAAGTTACTTTCAGTTAAGACAGCTCAAACATGCATTTTAGTCTAGGACTAACTTAAGCCTTGTCTGTGAAACCGGGGGTATATCTCAAAAAAAAAAAGAAAAAAAAAAAGAGCTTTCAATAATATTTTGTTTGGCCGCAGTACCAAACGTTTCCACGAGATGAAATCAGCTTCCCATTCTCTTTCAATGTGGTCATTTTTGACCGCAAACAGAACAATTGTTTTTTTTCTTCTTTTTTTTCAGGACCATTTAACATTTTTCAAATCATGTCCATGATTATTTATTTATTTATTTATTTATTGATTGTTCACATACAAGTGCCAAAACCTTTTTTACCAGTAAAAAATGTCATGTCTTATGCACATTTTATTTTTTAACGTTTCAGACCTTTCTAAAATTCCCTGCACAGTTTCTTAGCCTTTGAAACACTGGCAGTGTGTGATCCCTTTTCTCACTCCCATAACTTCAGTTGATTCATTCACTTCATTTATGTATTCAGCATCTTTATTTTCACTCACCTCGCACGCTTGTTTACCATCTGCATTCATATCGGGTCCTGCATCTCGGCTCAGTTTCTGACACTTTGGCCTTTCTTTATTTTCTACTGTTATTACTGTTGTGTATTCACCTTGCGGTCAGTAATCTGAATAGTGCTTATCCTTGTTTATGTGGAGAATCGTTTATATCCTTAACCTTTGCATTCAAAACACAGAGAAGCATAAATCATGAATGAGCTCTCACATGGTTAACAATTCAATACAAATGGGGCTTTTGCATTTTTCCATCCCAAGACATTAAATAACAACAAACCTCATCACAGTACTGTGACTTTATGGTTATGGAGAAAGAGAGATGAGGTGAGGATCTAATTGCAATTTTCATTTCAAAATAACAAGACTAGAAGAACAAGAATAATCCAAAGGTAGAAAACCAAAACAGCTTTGCATGAAGGTGCAAAGACAACATCAGACAAAGACTGAACTGAAGCACAGGACTACAGAAGAGGCTCTAAATTAGACAGTGGTGATCAAAAATGAGTAACCAAGGGAACAATAAGAACATACTTAGAGTAACCAATGTAAACAGGAAATAAATCAACAGGAAAGTGTGTATGCAAACTCAGGCTGTGTTCGAAATCACCCCCATAACCTTACTAGGGCATTATTTGAAGGGAAAGCCATTTGTAATGGTGTCCGAAACCATAGTGGACGTGATTGAGTGCACTCATTCAATCCTACAATGCACTGCAATAATGAGTGTACAACCGGTGTATGTTCAGCAGCTAGAGAATATCCATACATAATACATAATGTGAGAGTCGCGCCGAATGAATTCCCGCATCTGACCAGAAGATGGCGCCTAGAGCTAAATCATCCATCCATTTTCCAAACCGCTGGTCCAATGTGGCTACAGCGTAATGTCATCCAGGTATAAATTCCTTTTTAATTGATTATTATATTGTTAAATTAAGGTTTATACATAGTTTTCATGACAGAATTCAAGATCAACCTTTTTATCTTACTACTGGAACTGCCAGTTTCAAATAATAAACAGCAAGCACAAACTATATGCAAAAGCGGCAACCCTTCCGGCGCAATCATTGTCCAAATTTGCTCACTCGTTTTCATTCACTCCCTCAAGTGAACTATATTAGTGGACTAATGAAGAGGGGGGTATAGGGGCAATTTCTGATACAGCCCCAGAGTAGCTTAAAGAATATCAAAATAACAGTCTTTAAGAAGGCAACAGAACCTGACAATACATTTTGAGACAAAAAGTAAATTATTGTGAAGTCCTTTCAAGCATTTGAACTGAATGAATCTACAAAAGATTTCCAAAAATGAAAAAAAAAAAATTCTGTCATTAATTACTCACCCTCATGTCATTCCACACCTGTAAGACTTTTGTTCATCTGATAAAATCCGATGGCTCAGTGAGCCCTGCATTGCCAATTAACACTTACCCCAGAAAGGGCATTGAAATACTAAAGACGTATTTAAAACAGTTCATGTGACTACGGTGGTTCAACCTTAATGTTATGTAGCAACGAGAATACTTTTTGTGCACCAAAAAAAAAAGGTTTCAAAGCTTTATGAATCTTTTGTTTCGAATCAGTGGTTCGGAGTGCATATCAAACTGCCAAAGTCATGTGATTTCAGTAAACGAGGCTTCTTAACATCATAAGTATTTCAAAAATTCAATGGTTCACCACTGGGGGGCGTGACTTCGACAGTTTGATATGCGCTTTGAACCACTGATTCGAAACAAAAGATTCATAAAGCTTCAAAACTTTATAAAGCAGTGTTTTGAAATCGCCCATCACTAGATATTGTTGAATAAAGTCATTATTTTGGCGCACAAAAAATATTCTCGTCACTTTGTAACATTAAGGTTGAACCACTGTAGTGACATGAACTGTTTTAAATATATCTTTAGTAGCTTTCATGGGCATTGAAAGTGTTAATTGACTTGCTGCCAATGCAGGCCTCACTAAGCCATTGGATTTTATGAAAAATATCTTAATTTGTGTTCCGAAGATGAACGAAGGTCTTACCGGTGTGGCACAACATGAGTAAGTAATGACTGAATTTTAATTTTTGGGTGAACTAACCCTTTAATACTTCTTTATAATACAATGGGCAAAAATTTCAATACATCAAAACATGAATTTCCTTGAAAAAGGAAATCCAGAATGCTTAAAATTGATAACAAAACCTTTATACCAGTATAAAAGCACATTTTTGATTCACATTTGTGAATGTGGAAGGACACTTGCATGCTAAGCTCTTACAACTGTGCGAGGCAAATGTCTGTCTGCATAAACAATTGTGTACACCTGTGATGGCTAAGGCCACACTTATCAAATAGATTATTCCAATGGTTCTAGTTTTCTTATATTATCTTTTTTTGTAAGTAATTGGGTTTGTTTTGTTTGATGTATTGGTTTCCTGCTTGTTTATACATTTCTATGCATTTATTTTGTTTCTTTAATATTTACCCAAACCATTTTTTGTTAAAGGTACATGCTCTTTATGCGCACATAACAACATCAAAGAGCAATAATTCGTTGCTAGAGTGCACGCTAGTGATTGAATAAAACCAAGACAAAGATATGGGTTTAATATTGATTCTTTATTAAATTGTTTTTTAATTGTGTCTTACCCGGGGTTCTGCCTGGATTTGTGACTGCAGCATGGAACAAAGGCCTATTATTAAAAGAGCGCGGAATTTCCTCATGTCCTTTATATATACTTTGCTGGGAATTATGGGAAACATAGTTTTTTTGTTACCATATGGGTTTGGGATTGTTTGTTTATTTAAATGTATTTTTGTAAAGTTTATTTGTGTTTTTTCATTGTTTTATGGTAAATGTAATTTCATGTTTATGGAGTTTATTTGTATATATTGAATTGTTTTTTTCTTTGAGGTTTGATTTACTGAATTAAGACCCCCTGTAATTACAAAGTGGTTTAGTCTGCCCTGTTAAAAGGGTGGAATTTTCTATGGTTGAGTCAGTTCTGGTGAGGGATCCCTTGAGAAACATCTGAGGCCCAGAACTCTGTTGATTTGTAATTTATATATTTACTTACTTACTTTTTTTTTTTTTTTTCTCCCCTGTTTGCACCTGTGACTTGAGTGTGGCAATAAATAAGTGAAGCTTCTATGAGTGCTCCTGAATATTTTTGGAAGAACACTTACAACACCAATCACTCAGCATACAATGCACTCAATTAAAACATTCCCAGCATGCACCAGAGAAAGATGACTCTCATCTATCATAATAGTTTAGTGCTGAGAACTGGGACACATCAATGATGGCTTTGGGAATCCGAAGTTTGAGGTGTGAAACCTTATCTGGTGCTATTATTTTGGACTTCAAACTGTTGTCTGCTACTGTCCAGAAAACTGAACCTGGTCACCTCAAAACCAGATTAACTCACTTAAATCAGTCCATGTACCCACATATTTTGCACACACATGTTTTCAAAAAAAAAAAAAAGTAGGCCTACCTTGAACGTTTTGCTATACTTTCTAAGTGGAATGTCCAACAGGTTGCGCTAAAAGCGTGTTACATTTCCCCAAAAAAAGATGAGTCTGTCACCATTTTATCACATTGGTTGTTGTATGTATCACGGCAATGAAATGAAATGTCAGGTGAGTGGCTAAAAGGTTAATTCTGTATCGCGTTTATAAAGTATCATTTACAAGCCCTCGCTATCTTCCTCCAACACCACACTTTAGTGACATAATGGCACTTTGGCTGAATCCCAAATGGCACACTTCTATGCACTTTCGGTCTTGTGGACTTACAATGGTTGCCACGTGTGCATGTCCGTTAAAGGGATAGTTCACCCAAAAATGAAAATTTGATGTTTATCTGCTTACCCCCAGGGCATCCAAGATGTAGGTGACTTTGTTTCTTCAGTAGAACACAAATGATGATTTTTCATCAGAACGCGTTTTTTGACCTCACTAACCGGATGCTGAACGCAGTTGGACAAAGTGGTGTTTTAGAGGTAAAAAATGATATAAATACTGTTTGTTTTCTGGCACAAACTGATCGTTTCGTGTCTTAGGACATCAATGTGTCGTCACAAGCCACAGGGTTTAATTTGGATTTGTCTGTCATGTTTTTTTGACTCTTATAGATGGAGTTTCCATTGATACACATGACAGACCACAACGGTTGGAGTTAAAAATCATCATTTGTGTTCTACTGAAGAAACAAAGTCACCTACATCTTGGATGCCCTGGGGGTAAGCAGATAAACATCAAATTTTCATTTTTTGGGTAAACTAGCCCTTTAAGCCCACGAGACAGTAGTGTGTCCCATTCAACATTTTAGGTTTCAGAAGGAATGAGGGTATTATTACGCTGGAATGAGAGTATAGTTCCTAGCCATATCGGCCTACAAAATCACAACTTTTCCTTTTCCGTCGGTCTTAGTACACGATGTAACTACAGATGAGTCAAGTTTTAAATAGGAAAAATATTGAAACTCTTTGGTTATTTTTGAGCGAGATGCTAATGGTCTAATCAGATTCAGTGAACTATGCTAAGCTATGCTAAAAGTGGTACCGCCAGACCCGGAGATCAGCTGAATGGATTCGAAAATGGTAAAACTAAACTGTTTAACTCTAGGGGAGTTGGAAAATGAGCATATTTTCAAAAAAAGTGGAGTGTTCCTTTAAAGTTTTTATTTTTAGTTTTACATTTGTATCAATTAATAAACATGATTGGTGTCTTCTGCTAGCTAGTGAAGCATTAAAGATCTACCCAAACAGTTTGGAGATTAAAATAATATCAGATTTGTCTAGTTTTAACCCATTTAAGCCCGTTGGCAACTATAGTTGCCGCAGTGTATTTGTCATTCTCCTTTTGTAAGTATTTTTCTAGATGTTATCCATGTTTTATGTCTCAATGACATGCAAGAAAACAGCTAAATAAAGGATTTCAAGAACAAAAAAAGGGTATTAACTCCCTTCCTGTCACAGGAGGCTGTCAACTTCCTACCCCTACTTCCAGGAAGCATAGCGAAGGCAACCCACAAAAGAAAAGTAATTCATGTTACTAATAATAAGTAGTTTATGTTGATAAATATATCTACACAATCATGAAGGTCTCTAGAATCATCCAAACAAAACAAATCTTACAAGAGTTTTATAGTTTTTTGTGTATTTAGTCAAAAGTCCAAGCGGCAACTATAGTTGCCGGTGGGCAAATGACTTGTAAGTACATATATCATGGGGAAATGGGGTATACTGTGTAAATAAGTTAATAAATCAAGGTTATTAGTGTTTAGTGCTTTTTGCTTTCATAATATCCCACCTAAAACATAACTTATCCCTTTAACTGAAATCTCTACTGTACAGTAGACCTTAATTTCATAGTGATGGACACACTTCCTTTGTATGCGAGAAATGCGGTGTGGCCTTGCATGTTGAGTGCTTCAAGATATTTCATGCAAACCACTAAAACTCTACCCAAGAGAGATAGAAAATAGGAGCAGGGAGGAGACGTATGACACAAACTTCCCATTACAAATGTCTTTTGAAAGAAATTGTCTGTATGCACTGTTATTTTTGTCATTTTTTTAAAATTATTTATTTATTTTTTTGTTATATGTGCCAGTCATAAGGGTCAATTTTTTGAAATTGAGATTTATACATCATCTGAAAGCTGAATAAATAAGCTTTCCATTGTTGAATGGTTTGTTAGGATGGGACATTTGGCCGAGATACAACTATTAGAAAATCTGCAAGATTGGAGGGTGCAAAAATACCAAAATATTGAGAAAATCGCTTTTAAAATTGTGCAAATGAAGTCCTTAGCAATGCAAATCCACTCACAAAAATAATGTTTTGATATATTTACGGTATTTATATTTACAAAATATCTTCATGGAACATGATCTTTATTTAATATCCTAATGATTTTTGGCATAAAAGAAAAATCGATAATTTTGACTCATACAATGTATTGTTGGCTGTTGCTACAAATGTGACTTATGACTGGTTTTGTGGTTCAGGGTCAAATATATTTTTATTTATTTATTTTCATTTAACTTTTTGATTCACAATGCCCTATTTGGGCAACTAAATGGCTGCACTTTGTTCTGCACTGTTCCATCACTTTCCAAGACAAATGGATTTGTTGGTTGTTGTGTTTTCATATTCAAGAGATTATAAGCATGATGCAGCTTTTTTTGTTTTGCATCAAATGTTCTTAGACTTTTATACATAATACATTTGTTTATGAATAAAGATTAAGCCGTTGAAAGCAGTTATTTTGAGTTGGATGCCAAATGTTCTCCTCCTATTCAAATTTGACATTGAAGGGGTGCATACAAGATATTTTCCCACCAGCAGCTATAGTTGCCACACATTCAAATGCAATTAAAAAAAAAAAAAAGAAATAAAAAATAGGACACTATTAACACAACTATATGCATGAAACCATTCAGAAAAATATGGGCACAAATGGGTTAAATAAACACAAACATATAGATGAAAAATTATCTTAAGTAAGAAATGTAGGCTACTTTTGCTATTGTTAAATACATGTTCAGTGATATCTTCCAAAGATTTCTGAATTTTGGCGAAATTTTTTCTCGAATATATTGTGAATATGGCAACTAGTAAATGCACTAAGTTTTATGCTAGAATTTGCATCCTTCGAAGGCCACGAAGGTCGGACCCAGTGTTGTTAAATGGAAGAATGGAATGGAATGGAAATTAAATGGAATTTTTTGAAAGTTATATTAAACTGTCTTAAAACAAAACAGGGATCACAAACTGTCTAAATGTGTTTACCATGGTCCATTTCTCTATATAATATATAAACTACTAGGGGTGTAACGGTACACGCATTCGTACCGAACCGTTTCTGTACAGGGCTTTCGTTCGGTGCACGTGTGTACCGAAGCATTACATTGCAACATTGTAGCCTAACCACCAATAATCGCAATAAGCTCTGCGTTTTGTTACTTTCGATGAGAAACAAAGTGTCATCCCTCAAATTCTGTCCACGAAATCATGACATTCAAACAGAAAATGCCGTTTTGACGCTCTTTGATGCGGCGTGACAGATTGGGTAAAGTTGGTTTTATATTCGCACATTCGGACTTCTGATAAATTCAGACTTTCCAATAAATGTGTAATAGATTAATGTTTGCGAATTTTAAGCAGCTACATGATATTGACAACCAACGATTGTCAACTTACAACATTTTTCACAGTCGATCAAAATAGGCAAGTATTGTTTTAATGGCATATTTATGTGAACGTCCACTGAATGTTCAATGTAGTGTGATTAACAAAGCTATTGAATACGGATGTCCGAATGTGCGAATATAAAACCAACTTTACCCAAGTCAGTTGAATTGGCAGCGCGAGCGCGGAGCGCGATCATCTCTTCCTCTTTAATCCTAGTAGTTACAGAATGAAAGAACATCTGAAGGTATGTTGAAAGATACACTACAACTTACTGAAACGTTCATATCTCTTGTAATCGCTAAATCAGTGTTTCAACGGCGGAAAGACATCAATGAAAGCTTGTAAACAATATGTCATGTAGCATTTACCTCAGAAAAGCCATTCAGTGTCCTCCACAGCTTGTTAGTTCGCCAGAGAAATGAACTCTTTCTCTTAATATATGCACTGTCTTAGCCTATATATTCATTATATTTTACTTAACCTGTCAGTGATGTCTTGATTATTTAATGTAGCCTATGTTTCTATAAATCTGTCATGAAAATGACAACCACTGCGTAGGAATGATTATATTTCAACGAATTGGAGTAAAAACATTTAGAAGTTAATGCAAAAACTGCCTTATGTGCAGCTTACATATTCGCAGACAATTTGTTATTTGAGTGTTGATTATTATATCTAAAAATAAAAAGCAATTGAATTTAGGCTAATAGTTTGGGCTCAGTTGTTAAACTTTAATATTATAGTAGCATAATGTTCAAGTAAGGGCTCCCTACATAGTTTATAGCATTAGCAAATATATATATATATTTTTATCCTTAAACTTTTAGTTATAATTTAATTTAATATATTTAAAGACAAAGACACAATTTGTTCAGTAAACCACTGTTTAATTAAAAAACAAAAAGCAATTTTATGTGTAGTTTTCTCCCCACCTGCTGTACCAAAAAACGTACCAAACTATGACTTCAAAACCGAGGTACGTACTGAACCGTGAGTTTTGTGTACCGTTACACTATAAACTACATATAATCATATCTTAGTTAGATATGAATCAACATTTGAACTGCTTAAAAGTTTTTTTTATTATTATTTTAACATTTGTATCATTAGATATTTAAGTAAGCTGAAACCCAATACTTATGTTTGTCATTCAGCAATTTCTCTCAAAAAAATCCTGTCATCACTGGAGCACAATGAATTCTGGGGTTGGCAATTTCGTGGAAGGGTCCACGAAGGATGCATTTGGGGGCCGCATTTGAAGGACCCTTCGAATTGGGACAGCCTGTTATGCAATCTGCCTTTTAACGTAGCCTTTGATGTAGGCAGCCTCTGAATTTGGACGCAGCTGAAGTGTGCCATTTGGGACAGGGCCAAAGCGGCATTAGCTACATCACAAAAATGTGGCTACGGAGGAAGATTGCGAGGGGTTAGGGTTCCAAGTTTAGTGGTAGAGGTAGCTGAATTGAAAACAAAAGTTTCTAAGCAGTTGTACACACCAATTCAGAATAGGTCTAGACAGATTTCAGCCTAATAATGATACTTCACTGAATGGCCAATTTCACATATATTTTGTGTATTTTCAAAATACAAAATACTGTATTTGAATTTGAATGCATTTTTTCCCCCTGCACAGTATTGGTATTTTATTTTGATCCATTTCAACTGAGGTATTTTGTATTTTTAATGTATATTCATGTATTTATGCCAATCTCTGACCTCACACTCAACCTAACAAAAGCAAACGTGAGATAAAAAGACACCTCAACTATAACAAATAACGGCACAGCACTGTCAGAAAAAAGGTACGGTGCTTGTCACTGGGGCAGTACCCTAAGGTACAAAGGTAAAAAGGTACTAATATGTACTTTTAAAATAACTAACCTTTAAGGTACTAATATGCACCATTTAGGGGTAAGCAGATGTACCTTTTCACTTTTGTAACTTAGGGTACTGCCCCAGTGATAAGCACTGTACCTTTTTTTTTCTGACAGAGAGAGAAACAATATCATTCACTTTCAGAACAAAATTTTCCCCAGAAAATGAACGATAATAAAATTGACAGCCGATCAGAATCCAACCTGCTTTCATAGCTCGAGCAGCAGAGGACATAACTGAAGTGTGCACTTGGAATGTATCTATCGTTCTTGGTGTGAACTGGCTGTGTACCAGATGAGCCAAATTTACTATGTATGAAATGCCAAACATATGGAGCTGGTTTATGTGATGCAAACGTCAAAATGAATTGAGTAAAAAGAAGGAATGCTGCAACTGATTTCAGGAGACCTCAGAATTATGTTGAGACATTTGGCATTAAATGGTTAAAATCTCACTTTTAACATATCTGAGGCCTACATGCTGGATATTCAGATTTATTTTTCTTTAATAATATATATATATTTTCTTTAATAATATAATATATATTTTTTTCTTTAATAATAATAATAATAGGGTAATGTAGAAATATCTGAGCAAGCGTAAAGCTGTCTTTATACTGAATCTCACTTTCAAAATAGTCTACTGTAAAACGTCAACAAGGTCAAGCAGATTAAGCACCGGCTTCTTCAAGAAGAAGGAAGGAAGGAAGGAAAGAAAGAAAGAAAGAAAGAAAGAAAGAAAGAAAGAAAGAAAGAAAGAAAGAAAGAAAGAAAGAAAGAAAGAAAAAGAAAGAAAATATCTCAAAAATTTGATGTCACTTTTTGCTTTACCGAAAACACCATCTTTTGTTTATTACCATAATAAATGGATTTGTATGTGTTCTCATACTGTGACAGGTAGCACAATTCCCCTCTGTGTCTGAACAAAACACTGAATGCAACCCTGCAGGTAATCTCAGATCTCAGCTGGCTCTTTTATGAATGCGAGCCGTAATAATGAGGATTAAAGATTGAGGCATGTTTGCTGGTGTAAAAGCTCATTTGAGAGTCAGCGGGCCAGTAAGACGATGCTCTCTTTAAAATACTGTAAGCTAATAACACGTTCTGTTGTGTGAAAGGCTTTTCAGTGCGACGGAGAGAAGTTTATTGAGTATTTCTTTTGTACTGCTAGGGGGAGCTCTAGTCTTTTCATTGGAGTCTATCCACCGTGCTTCTCGACGCAGGGTTGCCAGATTTTCTTAGTAGTGAATGTAATCGTCATTTGAATCTTCTTGAAGAAGAGCGCAAGAGTACGAGTTTTTTTTTTTTTTTAATGATTTTTGATGATGGTCGTATTCTTATTTCATAACATTCGTTACCTTTTACAAATCATGAGCATGAATCAAGGGTTTAATTTGTTCATTCAGCTCAATAAAGCTGATAATTTGTCTATTTTTGAGTATGCTAAATGGTCTTTAAGTCTACCATGATCATATTTCCAATTAAAGCAATAGTCTAAAATATCTAAAAGCGATGTTAATGGATGAAATCGAGGAATCAAACAGAAATCCTGTATGAAACACATTATAATTAAATACTCATTTCAGTTTTATGGAACTTTTCTTAAGATTCTTGTTTGAGTCAATAAGGACCGATTCCAAACTCTAAATTCAGACACATTCTTAAACCGCCAGACACCACTAAACAAAAAATTACTTCGTTACATATCTATTATAGCTCTATTTACATTGGCACTTGGAATTAACTATTAAAAAGGAATTAACTTTGTCCGCTATTTACCGACGAGCGCTTTGTGTCATTTTGCAGGAATATCTGGCAACCCAGTTTCAACCCGCATTTCTCTTGGTGTGTGCGCTGAGATCGGACTGTCACCGCGCTCAGATCGGCGCATTATACCGGAGCTGCACCTGGACTTCACCAGCACACTGCTTTAACGTACAGCTGGAGAACTTTGGATGTACATACTTATTTACCGCTGCCCGACATTTGATTTGTTTTGGAGAAGGGCGATATGGGGACACGGTGTGCCGAGGTGGCACTCAGACTGATGATGGGGATCCAAACAAGGAGCCTTTTTATTCCTTTTCAGAAGCTCCTGTAAAAACAATTGGATATCAGGACATTGATGACCCTGAGAGCGTCAGTTTGGAGTTAACCTTACAGGATAGAAAGGAATCGAAGGTCTCTGCGTTGGAGAAACAGAGTATCACCATTTATTTCTGCGCGCAAGGACGATTTTCATCGCATAAAAGAGACTGATTGTGTCCGGAGACGCGTGTGCGGACTGTGCGCCCGGTGCGCAAAAAGACCCTCCATCACCAAGAAGCTTCGCGGAGACGCGGGTAAGTTCAGCCTGATTTCAGTGTGCCCTGAAAATCTGTCCTTTATCAACTTTGAATTTCACGAAGATATTGCTATCCTGTTGTTTTATATAAAAGTGTGTTGTTTGGATGGTCGTTGGCGGGCGCGCGCCCGCTGGTTAAGATGATTAACCTCTGCACGTGTTTCCAAGTCCCTGTCCTTTCCCAATTCCTAATATCATACTTATAAAATAGGCTATGACTATCATTAAGTAGCTCATGGATTGCACTCAAAAGGTTGGTTACCCAACATCTCAGTCTGTGTTTTTAATGTCCTATTAAACATCATGCCAGACTGAAGAGAGCTTTGGAGTGTTTTAAGTACTTTTACCGCAATGCTTCATTATATGTGCATGTGGCTCCGTTGCGCTCACCTTTATACTCTCCTGCGCTGTACGTTGCATCGGTGCTCAATTACTATTTTTATACATTGATTACGTAATAAAGACTCCAATTAACTTCCTTTAGAACTTATTGGATTAAGATAATTGAAATACTGACGCTTTCTCTGAAGCGCGCAGCTGCGCAAAGGCGACCCATGCAAATTGACGCAGTCTGTGGAGAAAATGTCGTTTAAAACTGATTCTGTTCCTATATGATCCATGGGTTCATTGCGCTGTATTAGTTTCAGTAGATTTTTCTGTTGTTGGAAGGAAACTGCATAAATGCCCATACTTCAGGAATAATGGAGCTGGCCTTTTCCAGGAGCCTCTGAAGGGACATTATGAGCTCTCTCTGTTAGTCTCACCTGAATGCTTGCTTTCCTTGGAGAGCTACTGCTTGACATTCTACTGGAAGACGAGGGAGATTGAATGGGCGAATGTGTTCTGCATTGATGCCTGAAGCATTCGTGTAGTAACTTTGCTCTCAGCTGAACGTTCTTGCTCTTCAGAGAACCAGGGTGAACAAACCTTCAAACTGTGTCCGATTTGGAACTGGCCCTCAAATGATGGAAAAAAAAAGCAGTATGGGGTATCAGATACTGGCTCGTCGCTTTGCCACAGAAACAGAGTTGCCAGGAAGAAGACATGCTCTAGGTATTTAGCTTTATTAAAAAAAAGTATAAAGACTCGTTCAAATAAAAGACGATTGGGCCTATGAGAAATATAAAGTTTAAATAAACTTTATAATTCTACGAGAATAGAATAGAGAACAGAAGTCCACACGATAACGATAACTACACAGGAACAATATCGTTGAAATAACCTTCTGAACGATAAAAAAAGACAGACAATCAGAATCCACGACTAGCACTCAAGCATTTAAAATGGCAGACCACATAAACAAAGCATTGACGCAAATATCGTAGTTATATTTAAAGAACGATAACTATTTTCATTCTAATTGTACGAGAATGGGGAAGTCTACACCACAGCTATAATGATAATGACACAGAGGAACGGTACTGTTGAAATCACTTTTAGAACGTTTTTTTTTTTTCCAGCTGATGAACCTAAAAAAAACTGTCAGCCAATCAGAATCTACCTGCTTTAAAGGGATAGTTCACCCAAAAATGAAAATTTGATGTTTATCTGCTTACCCCCAGGGCATCCAAGATGTAGGTGACTTTGTTTCTTCAGTAGAACACAAATGATGATTTTTAACTCCAACCGTTGTGGTCTGTCGGTCGTATAACGTATGTCGATGGGAACATTTAAAGTGGCAGATGACAAAACAGCAGCCGCTTTTATAGTAAACAAAACGTTTCTGTGCGTTGGTTTGGATGCTAATATAGTTATTGTTATAGTTATCTTTATAGTTCTCATCTAGCTAAGTAAACATGCGCTTGTGCGCTAACAGAGCCGTCTCTCTGTCTGGCATCCTGAATGTTGATGTCATCCCTGAAGAGCGGAGACATGTAATGCTTTGGGTCTCACTGCTTGTCAACCTGAGCTTTGCTTACAGCATAACCTGTCTTCATGGATTTTTCGCTTTGTTGTGTATTAGTGTGTGAGTGTGCTGTTTGACTGCGTTGAGCATCCGTTGACCTCATCTCTGCAGCGAATAGATGTCTGCTCCAGTATCTGCCGTTTACGGCCTTCACACTGACCGCATTAGTCACTTTAATACAACCCAGCAGTACTTTACTAAACTGAAAACACATTTTCTCATTAAGTCTGAGAATCAGAGCACGGGCGGTCAACATACCGACTGGATTCACCCGATACGGGCTGAGGGCTTTGGAAACGCACTCCTGAGTGGCTTCCTGTGTGCTCGCTCTTATTCGCTTGGTCTAAATAAGATTAGTTCAGCCACCCCGTTCATGTCTCCCTCACCTCGCTGATGAACCCCCGCATGAAACCTTCCACTTCATTTTTCCTGCATTCCCGGCAGCTCCTCAGAGGGTTGATTGATTACAGAGGATCCTTTGACCCCAACTGGTCTCAAATTAAATCAACGAAACACATTAATCAATAACTATTGGGTCATGGGGTTGAATTGCAATGTGTGATCTGCCATTAGTGTGACCTATGGGCTGAGCGATATATCAAATATTCATGATCCATTCACGATGATGATTTTGCTGATGATGTAGAATTAAATAACATTATGAATAGCACGATCCTTGTATCACGTTTGAGGGCTTTTATAAAAAACAATAAACATCAGTAGCAAAATTGCATTAGACTTGGTAAGATATCAATGAATTGGACTGTCACTATCGAATATTAAAATTTACAATAAAAAAAAGTGAACAATAACATAGCATGATTAGCATTTCAAATGTGCAAAAAATGTTTTAAAAAGCTTACTAGGCTTTTTAATATAAAGACATAAAGGTAACGCTTTACAATCAGGTCCAATTAGTTAACGTTAACTAACATTAATTAACAGTGAGCAATTTTGTTACAGTATTTGTTAACGTTAGTTAATAAAAATACAGTTCATTGTTAGTTCATGTTAGCTCAGGTCCATTAAATAATATTAAAAGATTATACATACACTTATGTATTAGTAAAGGTTGAAATGATAATTTACTAAGATTAATAAATGCTTTAGTAGTATTTTTCATTGTTAGTTTATGTTAACTAATGTAGCTAAAGGGATAATTCACCCAAAAATGAAAATTCTGTCATCATTTACTCGCCCTCAAGTTGTTTCAAACCTGTATGAATTATTTTCTTCTGATAAATACAAAAGTAGATATTTTGAAGAATGTTGGTAACCAAACCGTTAATGGGCCCTATTGATTTCTATAGTATTTTTTCCCCATGCTATGGAAGTCAATGGGGGCCCATCAACTGTTTGGCTACCAACATTCTCTTTAAAATATCTTCTTTTGTGTTCATACGGGTTTGGAAAAACTTAAGGGTGAATTTTCACCATTTTTGGGTGAACTGTTATGGAAATTATGCAAAATACCCTTGGTTTGGTTACATGTAATAGTACCACAAAGTGGAACAAAGTGGTATTGTAAATAAATCTTGAGAGTCTGGTCTGAATTACGAATGTTAATAACTGAACGTATTGATTCATTGTAATGTGATTGTAAGTAAAGAATTCAAAGTACCATAGTGAATGTGATACAGAAACATTATGAACTGTTCACATCACTTTCAAATGAGGCTTCTCTCTTTTCATTTGACTAAGAAGTGTTTTATTTGATTCCGATTCACAGTCTCCACAGTTTTTAATCACATTGCTGCTTAATTTAACAAATGAATAAAAGAAAAACGGCAGATAAAAATGCTTTGCAATGTCACACTTCATTTAAGCCCATGTAAGAATAACCGATCAATTTTTACCACTTAATGAGCACATTTTACTAAAACTCACAAAACTTCAAATTTGCTCTGCTCGTGTTTCATGAATGAGACCCAGAATGTGAATTATTTGTAACTGGAGTTTTAATGCTTTTACTTTTTTAATTAAAATACCTTCAACATTTTTGGCAAGAAAGGTCAAAATGGTAGTTTCTCTGAAATATATATATTATCAAAAGGCAATGTGATCCAGTTCTAGTTTAGATGTGTCATCCTGTGCCAAAAAAATACGACCGATTGAGAGATCCCAGACATGATGCAATCTTTTTGTGTCGTTGTGGTTATGTGTACATTTGTGCTGGTGCAGGTGCGGGTTGAGATGTTGAAAGCGGTTTATTATAGTGATCCAATAGCTCTGTTAGATTGTCACTTCAGATGCAATGGGAGTTGAGGGTTTCCTTTGTAAGAGCTATCTGCTATTTACTCCTCTGAAGAGCAGGTGAGATATTGCTTTTCTCGTTTTGTCTTCCTGTCAGCTGAACTGGTGCCCTGAAAATGCTCGCTGGATCTTGCTTTTTCTCTCTCTATGTGTTGTGATTTTCTGCCAGATTTCTCTGAGCATCTGAAATGAATTTGTGCGTCTCCATCGGGCCCCTTAGGGGCTTCGTCTTCCCATTGGCCGCCGTGTGCTTTGTGCCCTAATGAAGGAAATTTATAACCAGGTGGTTAATTCACAGCCTGGGTGACACTGAGGCCTGCTATTCGTTAAAGTATTGTTGACTGTTTCCATATGAAGCAATTTCATTGGCCGCTAATTTGCCGCTGCTTCTATTTCAGGCTGCCGTTTTTCGATCATTTTTTCAGTTGGAAATATGTGTCTACCTAGATTTTTGCAAAACTCTAAAAACATACCTATACATACAATTTACTGCAGTTTTGCAGCTGAAATGAAGATTGGTGGCAGTAAAACGATAAGGACTATTATTTCTTTTCACACAATTTATGATTACGGATCAGATTAGTTATTAATAAAGACTTATTTTCACAGTTCCTTGCACAATATCTTTTGACCTCAAAACACTTTTACCATAGTGCATGATTTGTAAACTAATACATTAAAAAACCAGCTCCATATGTCATTTTCTGATATAGTAAACTTGCTCTGTAGCTCACCTTGTACAGCATTGCGCTTGTGATGTGAAGCGCTTGAGTATGAGTCCTGAGTCATTATAAAATAACTCAAAAATTCTTAAAAACAAGCTAAAATTGCTTCAGCAAATGTGTTCTCACGTTGGGTTTTGTTAACACTATCGTTTAGGATTAGTGTAGGGTTTAGTGTAGGTGGTATGTTAATTTCAAAAGTGATGTAGCATTAACCTTTTAGTGCCACTCACCTGATATTTAATTTCTGAACTGAAGTGATACGTACAACAACTAAACATTACAACAATTAAAATGTTGCCAAAATCACGTTTAACTGTTTCAGAGAAAAAAATAATATCACTGAAAGTGCCTGATCATTTTAAAAAAGTGACGCTCTGAGTGCTGTTGAGCGGATGTGTAAACACCTCTGATTGGCCATTGTGTTCACGCACTCAACATGTCTGTGATTGGCTACAATGATCAATGCTTCATAAACATGTTGTAAATAGACATAAGTGATGCTGATAGACACCTGTTTTCAAACGCTCCTGCTTTCAAATTCAAACATTTCCGTGTGCTTTCAAACGCTCCCGTGTGTTGATCATTGTAGCCAAATTACAGACATATATGTTGAGCATGTGAACACAGTGGTCAATCAGAGGTGTTTACAAATCCGCTCAGCACTCATAGCTTCACATTTTTAAAATTTCAGTATCGACTTGGTATCGAAGTTGGTACTTTTGACAATACTACTTTGCAGAAATGTAGGCAGGGTCTCGTATTTCCAGTCGGTCTGGGTTGGATAGTTTGCCTATATTCCTGCCAGTCTTAACCATGTTTTTGATTTGATTTTCACAGCTATTACAGAGTTTGACATCATTTGAAAATGATAATGATAAAAAAAGTCTGGCTATCTCAGCCAATTAACACTTTGGCCAGTTAAAGTGAAACTTAGTAGGCATCATCGTTCCCGTTTTATTTTTTGCCTAAATAAGGGCTCTTTAATTCTCAGCCCTGCTGAAAATATAGACTGATCTCATTGGCTTATTTGTCTGTACACTTTGAGGCTTCACTTTTAGACTGGAGTTGTTGGCTCATTTGCGTCTCCATTGCTTGATTTGATTCTGCCATATGGACGCTATAACACAATGGACTGAATAGGTCTTGCTGTTGTATAATGGAAGGAGACATGGGCTCTTCAATTAACTTTCGTAGATGGCCCTAACTTCATGCAAGTGAACTGTTGCCTGCGGGAAATACATTATTTTGTTTTCCCTTCAAGTGGACTTGCTCTTGATATACCAAACCAACAGGCTGGAGGGTGGGAATCTCACTCATTTTTCCTCATGACAGATACTGTTGAATGAGAAAGTCTTTATCTCTTTTAAATAATGGCTCTGCATTGCGGTGATGTGAACTGCAGAATGACTCGCTTCACAGGGCCGCTTTTTTGTGTTTCTTGCAGGCCTGGAATCATTTGTGAGGGCGTTTGGGCAGGTTTAGGAGTGATAAGATGTAGTTTGCATTCAGATGAAGGTCACTGCGCTAGCTGAGACTCCCTTTTCCACTGGCTGATAAAGCAACATATCTCTGAGATTTATAAACATAGACGGCCTTTGTTTCTCTAGGCTGTGGATTTCTAAGAGAACTTGGTGTGAAGTTTTGTCTATCTTATATTGTTTCCTTTATTTTGGCCAAGACTAACTCGAAGAGTTGAGAATGTTAAGTTATTGCCTTTATAAGAGAATATTATAAAACACAAAATATGGAGACACAAGGTTTCTGCCTGACAGCGACAATATACTTTTTTTTTTTTTTTTTTTTTTTTGCATTGTGAATTTTGAACTGATTTTTTGTTTTTAAAAATTAAACAGTTTTGCTGCTTCATATTTTTGTTTACTGTGATTTTGATCAAAAAATGCAGCCTTGGTGAGCATAAGAGACTTCTTTCAAAAACATTAAAAAAATATGAATTATTCCAAACTTTTGAATGGTAGTGTATATCCTCACTTAAAGGATTAGTCCACTTTCAAATAAAATTTTCCTGATAATTGACTCACCCCCATGTCATCCAAGATGTTCATGTCTTTCTTTCTTCAGTCGAAAAGAAATAAGGTTAAGTTATTGCCTTTATAAGAGAATATTATTGTTAAACAAATGTAGCCATGAAATTTTAAATGACCAAAGTCCAAATTTATACATGCATTTTAGTACCCAATACCCAATGAATTAGACATTCATAACCGCTAATTTTTTTGTTCATATACATATGTTTGTTTTGACACTTAATTTTTTTAGAGTTAGCTATTTATTCATGTTCAGTGGTTTGCTTTGTGATCATGTGATTTTTGGCCACCATGTGATCTATGTAAGCATGTGACCTCTTGTATAAAGAGATTGTTGCCATTCTGGACGACTGTATGGGCTTTTTTTTTTTTTTTTTTTTTTTTTTAAAGATGCGACGAGCCTTTGTGCTAATTTTCTACTTTATGGCTACATCTCATGACATTTATCTTGAAAATTGTATGAAAGTTTTTTTCTAAAATTTTCTTTGTCTTGGACACTCTTATTAGTCTCTCTTGCAGTTTGCTCTTGCACCACTGGAACTACAATTTGTTGAATTCACGAATGACAAGTATGAAATGTTGCTTAGCCCAGGGTTAAAAAGCATGAAGTTACAGGAATTATGTAAAGTGGTAAAGAATTGTAGCTAGTAGGTGTATGTGCTTGATTAACTCAGTGTGTTTCTTGTGTCCAGTGTGGGGAATTTGGACATTGTCAGCTGCTCGGTGTTTAGCATAACCATTTGTTAGCAGGGACAGCAGCTAAATGTCTCCACATACATTCTGTTTAATTAACTAAATCAATCTCTTGCCCAAGCCAGAAATACAATTACTGCACTGGGCGTTGCCAAAACACCTGCCGTCTCTGTGTGTGTGTCATTATTCCTTCCAAGTCTCCATTTGTCTATTAAAATTGCACTTGTTCACAAAATTGTGTTGCAGTAAATGAGAGCAGGTCATCACAGCGTGTTTATCTTTGTTTCGGTGGTGTGAACATTGAACTACTGTGTCCCTGAGAGTAACGTCAACCAGAATATTGTCACTGTCGGGCGGAAACTTCTCCATGAATGCTACTTTTCAGGAAATTGAAAAAAAACCCCACTCTATTTTTATTTAATAATTAAAGACCACGTTGTGTGATTGTGGCTTTATATGTGGTCATACACTTGCACATGTCATTATATTATGAACATTTAACCAAAATCAAGCTCAAATGGAGTCACAAGCCAGTGGATTTCTGAGAATTTCAGACTCAGCCTACGTGTTTTGTGCATCATTAGAACATCCACATCTGAGGCAGTAAGTGCATTGCATTATGTTTTCATCAACTCGCAGGTGATAAAATTTACTGTAGCTATGTGGGCAGTGGGCACTCAGTTTTTTCTGTCATTTGGTCAACATCTCATGTTATTAAGGAAAAAGTGTTACGCACACGCTATTTTATAGGCTATGACTTCCGTAAGTTGAATAGGGAAGGCGTAGGACATACAGCATAGGCTTTTTGAAGAATACAGAAAGCAGAAGCACGTGCAAGGTGATCATGTGTTTATAAAGCATATACAGTTGGATTTTTTTTTTCAAATGACCGATCGTTTCACTAGATAAGACCCTTATTCCTTGTCTGGTATCATTTAAAGCCCCTTGAAGCTGCACTGAAACTGTAATTTTGACTTTCAACCGTTTGGAGGCCGTGGAAGTCCACTATAAGGAGAATAATCCTGGAATGTTTTCATCAAAAAACTTAATTTCTTTTCGACTGAAGAAAGAAAGACATGAACATCTTGGATGACATGGGGGTGAGTAAATTATCAGGAAAATTTTATTTGAAAGTGGACTAATACTTTAAGTTAAGTAAATATGTGTGTTTGGTACAGCTGTTCTGGCTCTTCACTGAGGATGAGTCTTTGTCCATTCACGCTTAAAGTAGTGCTGACAGAAACCACCTGGCTGTTCCAGCACAACAATTCATCTCTGTCTCTCTTTCACTCTCTCTCTCTCTCTCTCTCTCTCTCTCTTTCTCTCTCTCTCTCCCTCTCCCTCTCTCTCCTCGTGTTTCTCTATCCGCAGTGTCAGATTTGAGCCCTGTGGGGTTTGTGCGTCGGATCCGTCTGTTAGGTGACATTGGTCAGTCCGTAGGGGCCAGTGTATGTGTGAGAGGGCAAAGCCACTGCAGTGCTGCTCCAGTAGATCTGTGTCCTGCTTCATGCACTGCCAGAGAAGAGAGAAACACAGATGTTGGGAAACAGAGATGTAGCAGAAAAATATGTATCTTTTTAGACTTGTGTCTCATTGACACAATATATATATATATATATATATATATATATATATATATATATATATATATATATATATATATACAGTATACACACTATGGGGCCAGCTGAATGCTTGATTCTGATTGGCTGACCAATGTTCTAGGGTGTGCAATTATTTTCCTACAAACTCTGTGTGCACCTCAATCAGCTCCCTAGTTCAGTTCACGGCACCGATCAGGGAGTCGGACATTTTAAGGGCTGTCTCAGTCGCAAAATTCTTTCAGTGCACTGAAATCTTCACTCACTAATAAGTCCCACAATGCACAATAAAAACCAGGGAGCATCGATGCTCACTATGTTCCCTTAATGGAACTTCTAAAGATAGAAACATAAATCACTCAAGCCAATTCACCACACATGATGACACATGATAGATGTTTTGAAAAAACAAACAAACTATTATTTAAATGTATTTCAGCATAAGCATACATCGCTAGACAGGTAATGAACATAATCTAGCTAACATTTATCATTTATTTACGGCTGAAATGTTGCAGGTATATGTAACAAGCAAAGTATTTATCATAATGTACTTTAAATAACATTTAAAAAAATAATGTCAGAAAGATTCTGCTGTTGTTCATAAATACCAGTAGTGATGTTCTACAATGAGGATGTTGCCATGTTGCCAGAAATAGAGTCTTCAGTGTCCCAATGTGTAGTGAGCCAGGGTCCTTACTTGTGCCCGAATTTGTGTACACTATATACTGATTCACAACCTCGGGGTGCATTATTTTTCTAATAATTCAAAGGCCCGTCATCCATTATTTCTTACATATAAAACCATTTTAGCCCATTTGCGTCCCAAGTACAGCCTCTATAATTGTTTTTGCTTGGCCCATTTGTCCCTACAATTAAACTAATGTAAGTGGGTAAAGTTTATGCATTAAAATTATGTGTTTTGAGCACAATGAATTCAGTTAATGCTTTTTTTATGGGGTTCATTAGATAGATGCGCTTATTAGAAACAATAGGGGTCAATAGAGTAAGCCCACTTGACTAAAACATTATATATAGACTATAAATATAAACAGAGCATGCGTTTTTGTGCAAGAAGCTTCTAAATATATTTTGTAATGCAATGTGTAATGTAGTTTATTGTTTATTACTGTAACTAATGTATGTTTGTGAGCACCACTCAAACGTGTCCTAGATGGCATCAAATTTTCACAGATTTTTCTTTGAAACAAATAATTTATGTCATGCATGCTTTAGATTTCAGCCTTATAGGGTATCTTCCCCTGTATTCAAGGTACATTGTTTGAATTAACTTAGATTTGTTTTTTTCCTAGTTCTAATACCAATAAACATACTAGTGTCACATTTCTGGATGGAAATATCCATAGGCCCATGTATGGTTATTTTGAGGAGATGACATGGTATGAAGCTTGTGCATTTACACATAACTTTAGACTAACTGGTAAATTATAGCATAAGTACATATAGCATATAGCATAAATTATAGTTTATGCAAATCTGAAAACGTTTGTGTGCACTCACTGTTAGGATGAAAACAATGTTTTAAGGCATCTGTATTAAGAAAGCACCTGGGGTCAGTTTTAATGTCATTGACACGCTCGCTGTTCAGAAAGGTTGGAGGAACCATTAAGATTCCTTTCAAAATGAAAATGGTATTTTGTGCTTTGAATGGCTCCAGTCCACTCTAAACTCTTGTGTAAATTAGGTTTGAGTTAAGATCTGTGCGTCATCATGGAGTCAAGGGTGGGTGTTTTCAGGGCGGCTGCAGTTGCATTATTCTGCAGTCACACTGTCACATGAGATCAGGAAGAAGATTTCGGATGCCTTTTATTCGGGTTTAAGTGAAGCGTTAGAGACATCAACTGTTCCTCTCTGCATGCTACGCTGAATGCTGAATAAAACCCAGAGAAAGAAAGAGTGACAGTTTGAGCCTTTAAGAGCTTCAGACAAAACGAGAGAACTTAAAGAAAAGAGGAAAGCTGCAAAAACTTGTCTGAGTCACACCCTTGTCATTAGTTTCTTTCTGTTTTCCTCAGAATGGAGGGATGAGGTTGTGCAATCAGGGGCGTGTCCAGGTGGGTAGTCTGGGGTGGTTCTAGCCACACCCCTGAAATGTGATTGGACACCTGAATTGCAATCCCAAAAATCTCCAAAGTCAGAAGCGGGAACTTCAATAAAACAAGATATAACTTATGCCTGGTTTCGCAAACAAGGCTTAAAAGGTTAGTTCACCCAAAAATGAAAATTCTGTCATTTATTACTTACCCTCATGCTGTTCCACACTCGTAAGACCTTCGTTAATCTTCGGAACACAAATTAAGATATTTTAGTTGAAATCCGATGGCTCCGTGAGGCCTTCATAGGGAGCAATGACATTTCCTCTCTCAAGATCCATAAAGGTACTAAAAACATATTTAAATCAGTTCATGTGAGTACAGTGGTTCAATATTAATATTATAAAGCAACGAGAATATTTTTGGTGCACCAAAAAAAAAACAAAATAATGACTTATTTAGTGATGGCTGATTTCAAAACAATGCTTTAGGAAGCTTCGGAGCACAAATGAATCAGCGTATCGAATCATGATTCAGATCGCGTGTCAAACCGCCAAACTGCTGAAATCACGTGACTTTGGCGCTCCGAACAGCTGATTTGACACGCTGATTCATTATGCTCCAATGCTTCCTGAAGCAGTGTTTTAAAATCGGCCATCACTATATAAGTCGTTATTTTGTTTTTTTTTGGCGCACCAAAAATATTCTCGTCCCTTTATGGATCTTGAGAGAGAAAATGTCATTGCTCCCTATGCAGGCCTCATGGAGCCATCGGATTTAAACAAAAATATCTTAATTTGTGTTCCGAAGATTAACGAAGAACGGCATGAGGGTGAGTAATAAATGACAGAATTTTCATTTTTGGGTGAACTAACCCTTTAAGCGTAGTTCTGTACTAAAAGCAACTTGCACTGACATACAGTATTTTAAATTATGTCAGTACCATTGTTTTATCTCAAGATGCACATCAGTAATGTATTTTATTTCTAAGGCACATTTATAAAAGCTACTTAAATGTCCTAATTGAACTAAGGTGTATTCTTGGCTTGATCTAAGCCCTGTCTGTGAAACCAGGCCTTAAGGTTTAATGGAAAATTATTTTTTTAATAATAATAATAAAAGTGTTATTATTAACTTTCTATTATTTATTATATTTTATTTATTAATCAATTATTTTTAATAATAATAATAATAATAATAATAATAAGTATTTGTATTATTAACCTTTTTATTATTTATTTTATTGTATTTTTATTTATTTATTTTAATATTAATAATAATAATAATAATAATAATAATAATAATAAATGTATTAATACAATACCTATAATAATAATAATAATAATAATAATAATAATAATAATAATATTATTATTATTATTATTATTATTATTATTATTATTAATAATAACCTTTTTATTATTATTTATTTTATTGTATTATTTTATTTTATTATTTATTATAATGTATTTATTTGTTTGAATAAAAATAGTAATAATAATAATAATGTTAATAATAATAATAATAATAATAATAATAATAATAATATATTATTATTAATACCTATAATATTATTAATAATAATCTTATTAACCCTTTATTTATTTATTTATTTTAATAATAATAATAAAATGTATTATTGATACAATACCTATAATATTAATACTACTACTACTAATAATAATTATTATAAGTAGATGTTACATTTTCACAACATTTTTAGATTTTAGATAGATAATTTATTATTAATATGGATGCAGGGTTGTGCTTCATTATACCCTTGAATGAATTTTCGTCTTTTGGCCTCTATAACCCCTCCTTTGTTCCTGATGGTAAGACGTCTCTTTCTCAGTCTGTAATGAAGAGGATTATCAAATCAAAAATCAAGCAGGGCCACTGCCCGCTGGGATCCTTCAGCTGGACCGCCATATGGAGGATTTACTGATAATCCTTAGTGTCAAAGGACTTCAGAAAGAGATGCAGAAAAGGCTTGATGTCATGGAAGTATTTCTGCTTTTGTGTGTGAAATCATGACAACACAAGCATGTCATTGCTGATTAATTCTGATCAGATGTGGTGTGTTGCTGAGAAAGATGTAAAAAATCAGGTGTTTCTCAAGGTCATTGCTGTAATTATGTGTGAATTTATTTATGCAGCCAGTTTGATGAAAAGCCTGATGTGAATCTGAGAGATATGAATGAATGAGTATCCTTTTCAATCATTCAAATTGTTATTATGATTTTATGGCCTGAGGGTCAATCAACTGCATAACACACATGAACACGCATACACACATGCACACACACACACACACACGCACACACAAACAGGCACTGATTTATGTTTCTACCGGTGGGTGACCAATGCCCACCCCCTGCGCACTACGTCTTTCATTTGTTTTATTGGAAACTTGCAAGCGCAAATACTACATTGCCAACCACATCTTTAGTCACCTCTGTTTTCATGAGCAAATGATAACTGGGCTAAGCAAGGTGACACATATGCAACAAATGGCCCTTACAATATTTTAACATGCTCATTTCTCAGTAATTAATTATACTTGGTGTTATTTTTTTCAAGAGTAGCCTACTGTTTTTTTCTCTGTGCGATGGTGCACTTCGTTATTCATGTCTCACAAAGAGAAACACAGACTGCAAATACATTTACCAACCAAAAACACATCTTTATTCACATTCTTTCCGCAAGTGTCCCTCTCTCGCTGATATACCTGATGATTTTGGAGTTAATTACTTACTATGCAATTAATCATCGTGCAAAAAAACAGACCGCACAAGCTTTTGTGTCAGGTTATGTTGTAAAGCTAAATGTAAGGATAGAAATTGTGTATATTACAACCAGCCGGGACCCGATGTGAGATCATCCACCAATCAGAGAGGTGCCCGAATATCCAATGATATTTTTTTTTTTGATTGGTTAAAATGAATTAAGAGTAAATCTAGTATGATTTATAAGCTGTTTTCCTCATGGGGACCAAACAATGTCCACATAAGGACAAGAATTTTGGATATTGCCATCTTTGTGGGGACATTTTGTCCCCATGCACGTAAGGTATACCTGAATACCCCCCCCCCCCAATACACATGCACACACACACACACACACACACACTTGCATATCCTTAATGACAGATGCATTATAAATTGTTCTGCATTCAAGGTTTTTTCTGTGCCAAAGTCGACTCTGACTTCCTCACTGGATTCTTTAAAACAAAAAGGCATTTTTTTGTAAAGCTACAATGTGTATTGTGAAAACTGCTATACAAATATAATGACCTTGTCATAGCATTCTTTTCTTGATAGTCCTATTGATATTTAATTAATGCTGCATTGTGCACGAGAAACTCTTCTTTTGAGATAAGAGCGCGTTATGACGTCATGCATTCGAATCGTGGGTGTCATTCACTAATTTGTGCATGAAATCTGCATATGAACATTTTCACAAACAAATCTTGATTCACCAATAACGTTCATGCTAAAATCTCTTCCAAATTTATGAAAAAATGTAGAGACTACTGAAACCACTTGCACTGAATAATTGCATACTCTGTGTGGTCTTTTAAATGTGTTGAGATAAAATTTTATACATACATACATATTTAACCTTGAATCTATTTCATTGCATGGAAGCTTGTTTCTGCCATGGAATAAAAACATTTAAAAGGTAATTACAATGTTTTATCTCACAGTTTTGACTTTTTTTCTCATAATTGCGTGATATAAAGTCACAATTGTGAGTAATTGCGAGTCCCAGACTAAAATGCATGTTTGAGCTGTTTTGACTGAAAGCAGCTTCTCATGACATATCTCAAAATATGTCAGTGCCATAAGATGCACACCAGTAATGTTTTTTTCTAGTGAAAGTTTATAAAAGCTACTTAAACGCCCTAATTGAACTAAGGCCTAATCCTGGCTTAGGCTAAGCCCTGTCTGTGAAACAGGGTCATAATGTCAGAATTGCGAGATACAGTGGTGTGAAAAAGTGCTTGCCCCCTTCCTGTTTTTTTTTTTTTTTTTTTTTTTTTTTTTGCATGTTTGTCACACTGTAATGTTTCAGATCATCAAACAAATGTAAATATGAATCAAAGATAACACAAGTAAACACAACATGCAGTTTTTAAATGAAGGTTTTTATTATGAAGGGAAAACAAAATCCAAATCCACATGGCCCTGTGTGAAAAACTGCTTGCCCCCTAAACCTAATAACTGGTTGGGCAACCCTTAGCAGCAACAACTGCAATCAAGCGTTTGCGATAACTTGCAGTGAGTCTGTCACAGCACTGTGGAGGAATTTTGGCCCACTCATCTTTGCATAATTGTTGTAATTCAGCCACATTGGAGGGTTCTCGAGCATGAACCGCCTTTTTAAGGTCATGCCACAGCATCTCAATAGGATTGAGGTCAGGACTTTGACTAGGCCACTCCAAAGTCTTCATTTTATTTTTCTTCAGCCATTCAGAGGTGGACTTGCAGGTGTGTTTTGGATCATTGTCCTGCTGCAGAACCCAAGTTCACTTCAGCTTGGGGTCACGAACAGATGGGCGGACATTGTCCTTCAGGATTTTTTGGTAGACAGCAGAATTCATGGTTCCATTTATCACAGCAAGTCTTCCAGGTCCTGAAGCAGCAAAATAGCCCCAGACCATCACACTACCACCACCATATTTTACTGCTGGTATGATGTTCTTTTTCTGAAATGCTGTGTTACTTTTATGCCAGACGTAATGGGACACACACCTTCCAAAAAGTTCAACTTTTGTCTCGTCAGTCCACAGAGTATTTTCCCAAAAGTCTTCATCAAGATGTTTTCTGGCAAAACTGAGACGAGCCTTAATGTTCTTTTTGCTCAGCAGCGGTTTTCGACTTGGAACTCTGCCATGCAGGCCATTTTTGCCCAGTCTCTTTCTTATGGTGGAGTCATGAACACTGACCTTAACTGAGGCAAGTGAGGCCTGTAGTTCTTTGGATGCTGTTGTGGGGTCTTTTGTGACCTCTTGGATGAGTCGTAGCTGAGCTCTTGGGGTAATTTTGGTCGGCCGGCCACTCCTGGGAAGGTTCACCACTGTTCCATGTTTTCACCATTTGTGGATAATGGCTCTCACTGTGGTTCACTGGAGTCCCAAAGCTTTAGAAATGGCTTTATAACCTTTTCTAGACTGATAGATCTCAATTACTTTCTTTCTCATTTGTTCCTGAATTTCTTTGGATCTCAACATGATGTGTAGCTTTTGAGGATCTTTTGGTCCACTTCACTTTGTCTGGCAGGTCCTATTTAAGTGATTTCTTGATTGCGAAGTGGCAGTAATCAGGCCTGGGTGTGGCTAGAGAAACTGAACTCAGGTGTGATAAACCACAGTTAAGTTATGTTTTAACAGCGGGGGGCAAGCACTTTTTCACACAGGGCCATGTGGATTTGGATTTTGTTTTCCCTTCATAATAAAAACCTTTACTTAAAAACTACATGTTGTGTTTACTTGTGTTATCTTTGATTCATATTTAAATTTGTTTGATGATCTGAAACATTAAAGTGTGACAAACATGCAAAAAAATAAAAAAAATCAGGAAGGGGGCAAGCACTTTTTCACACCACTGTATACTTGCAGTTGCAAGAAATAAAGTCTGATATATAAACTCAGAATTCTGACTTTTTTTCTCACAACTGTGAGATATAAACTGACAAATGTGAGTTATAAAGTCCAATTCTGAGGAAAAAAGACTGACTTTTTTTATAACTCAGAACTGCGACTTAATATCAAGCAATTCTGAGAAAAAAATAAGAACTGTGAGATGTGAACTCGCAATTGCAAGGAAAAAGAATTTCTCAGAATTGCGAGTTTATATCCACAATTCTGACTATAACATACAATTGCGACTTTATATCACGCAATTCTGACCTTATAACTCGCAATTGTGATTTTAGATTAAGCAATTCTGAGAAAAAAGTAAGAATTGTGAGATGTGAACTCACAATTGCAAGAAAAAAATCCCTTTTTTTTTTAATTACATGGCGGAAACAAGCTTCCATATGTTTCCGCCATGGAATAAAATAATATAAAAGATAATTGCGACTTTTTATCTCACAATTCTGACTTTTTTCGACTGCTCCATCTGCGAGATGCTGTAGTCTGTTTGCCGTGTGACTGCTGATCTTCTTCTGTTGAGAATCTAATGCACATTGACCTCCAAGACATTATGTTCAGTAAATCAAAGTGCATCTATCAGTGAGTCAGTGCATTTATTGACAGATGCATCTTGCGGCTGTGCTAAATTGTCTAAGTTCTCCATCGTTATCCTCCAGAAACTCTTGTTTAATGTCTCTGTAATTTCTGCCTGGACAGATGCGGCTATGGTCAGGGTTTTTATGTAGTTTTTCTTTGCATTCTGTATTGCTGTTTTTCTCGAGTTTGGAGAGGTTAGCACTGGTAACGAGACCGCACATGTAAGTCGCATGTCTCTGAGAACTTAATTTATGGTGCATTTGGAATGCTTGTTCTGCCCTGAATACGTAATATAAGAACACAACCTCAGTGGAATACTGATGCATGTGTGTTTGCGCACACACACACGCAAGCATATCCTCATCACTGTAATTGCTGGCCAGATCCAGTAAAGCAATGGCTTTAATATGAAAGTATTTCTCTTTCACAGATGCCAAGCATACATTCTAACGTAATTTTATGCATGTAAAGAATGTACAGATAAAAGCCACAGTTTAAAATACCACACAAATATATTTATGTTGCCAGTAAAATTCATGCACAGATGCCTTGAAAGTAAGCACAAGCAGAATCCTGTCTATAGTTAAATTTTTTTTGGCTGAAAAACATGTTTTCAGATGTTATTTGCCATTAATACAGTAAATACAGCAGAACACTGGCCGGTTTGAGTTTTTCTTGGTATGGTGTAATGTACTCTGGTTCTAAATGATCAACATAATCCATCATATTTCAGCTCTGGGAACAGTTCACTCAATATATATTGATATTGCCTTCACTTCAGTCTCATAGTTAGTCCGCAGTATGCCATATATTGGGCCTTTGCTTTACTGGAGGTGGTAAACAATCCAATTAGACTGAACATACTTATTTTACTTGTAATGAAATCTGCAAGTCATCTTATTTTAGACAATTAACTGCCAAAAAAATATGATTCAGATTTTTTTAGTGCAACAAACCACACAACTTTTAGGCATGCTTATCTTTTTAAGAATACCAGAAAGCTAAACCGCGCCCCCAATAAATGACACATTGCTATATATTTTGCAGAGAGCATGACCAGTAGCTATTTTAATTATTATTAGTTGCAATATTTTTTACAGTGATTAATCTCAGCCCCAGTGTTTCTTCAACAACACTTTTTTTGTTCTAGGCAGTAAACACACACACACACCTACACACACACACACACACACACACACACACACACACACACACACACACACACACACACACACACACACACGTACATTGTTAGTAGACAAATTAAACAAGTGAGATAGTAAAAAAAATGTTTTAAGAAAATTAGTCAAAAGAGCCAATAGTGGTCATATTTACTGTTAAGATCTCTCTTCTGCTCACTAAGGATGCATTTATTTGGTCAAAAATACAGTAAAAATTTTAATATTGTGAAATATTTTTATAATTTAAAAGAACTGTTTTCTATGGAAACCCATTTCCACCACAGTTGAGTAAAAATATAATTCTGAAAGTCATAATAATGAGAAACTTTATTTAATACAATTCAATTCACATTTATTTGTATAGCGCTTTTCACGATACATATAGTTTCAAAGCTGCTTTACAGATAATGCATGTCAACATTACAATTTAAAGAATGCAGTTAGCAAATAATGTAATAATTTAGGCAATTAATTTACAATCACTGTTAGCAGTTTAACTGAAGGTAGAAGCAATGAGCTCCTGGAAAAATGAATTACATATTAACAACAATTAGGATATATAGAAATTGTGCAATGTGCATGTTGATCCAGATGATTGCGTCTTCTGAAATCCTCGCAGGAGTTGGCGCCGTCTCTTCATAGGTGTTGGTCATCTGAGGTCTTCTTAAGAGGCTGGATCCAAACTGAAGCTGATGTCCTCTCTAGTCACCTCAGGACGGAAAACAGAAAAGCAAATGGAGAATAATTAATCATGAAATAATCATGAAAGCATGAACTAACTTTTCTGCATCAGAAATAGATTACATATTCCGTATCTTAGCAATGTTTCTGAGGTGGAAGAAGGCTTTTTTTGTAACATATGAAATATGATTTTCAAAGGATAAGTTGCTGTCTAATATAACACCTAGGTTTTTAACTGTCGAGGATGGAGTAACAGTACATCCTTCTAAATGCAGATTGTAGTCTGAAAGATTCCGTGTACAGGTTTTTGGCCCAATAAGTAATACTTCAGTCTTATCTGAATTTAATTGAAGAAAATTATTAGTCATCCAATGTTTTACTTCTTTAACACACTCTGTCAAATTGGATAATTTAGAGATTTCATCTGGCTGTGTTGAAATCATATTTATGACTTAGTATCTCATTATATTGAGAAAGTTTCTCATAATAATGACTTAGTATGTCATAATAATGAGAAACTTTCTTGTAATTATGACTTACTATTTCATAATATTGACAAACTATCTCATTATAATGAGGTAATATGTATGGAATGGAAGCCCATTTCCGCCACATAAGAAAAAAAATAAAAAGTCAAAATTTTGACATACCAAGTAGAAATTTTGACATACTATGTCGAAATTATGAGATTAAAAAGTTGAAATTATGACATAACTAAATCGAAATTATGACTTGCTACTCACTGATCTGACGCAGTCATTTTTACGAGAAAGTTTTTCATTTCTAGGAGATACTAAGTCATAATTACGAGAAAGTTTCTCATTATTATGACATAGTAAGTCATAATTATGATAAAGTTTCTCAATATTATGACTTAAAGAATCATATTTTTTATTTAAATGTGTCGGAAACGGGCTTCCATAGTTTTCAATTGTAATATATTGTAAAATATAATTTATTCCTTTGATGACAAAGCTGAATTTTCTGCATCATTACTGCAGTCTTCACATGATAAGAAACATTTCCTTTGATTATCAAGGTTTTTAAGGATTTTCTGATGAATAGAAAGTTCAAAAGAACAGCATTTATTTGTAATCAAAATCTTTTGTAACATTATGTCTTTAATGACAGTTTGAAAAAGCTCAGGGATGCAAACAGGTAAGGGGGAAAAAAGGTGAGAACATAGGTACAGTACTTATTGAAACAACCAGAGTACTTAATGTACCCTTTTGAGTTCACAACAAGACGCCCCCCCCCCCCTCCATAGAAATACTTTCTCATTGGATCTGCAAATCCCATGGGTGACATATTTTGATCTAAAAAAAAAAAGGTGAGTTCTCACTGAAAGGTGAGGAGTTTGCATATATGAAAGCTACAAGAGACCTGCAAGACAGAAAAAGTGGACATCGTTCTAAATGAACGGATAACAATGAAC